>NC_080181.1:20781137-21081137 GCF_950295315.1 Erinaceus europaeus | reverse complement strand
CAGTGAAGCAGGTCTGCAGGTGTCTCTCTTTCTCTCCCCCTCTCTGTCTTCCCCTCCTCTTTCCATTTCTCTCTGTCCTATCCAACAACTACAACATCAATAACAACAACAATAATAATTACAACAATAAAAACAAGGACAACAAAATAAATTTTAAAATAATTTTTTTTAAAGTCTTTTAAAACAAAAAAGGCCTGCCAGGAGCAGTGAATTCATAGTTCAGGCATCGATTCCCCCCCCCCCCCAGTGATAACCCTGGAGGCAAAAAAAAAAAAGAGAGAGTGAAGGGGAGCAGGGTGATAGCACAGCAGGTTAAGCTCACATGGTGCCAAGTGCAAGGACCAGAGCAAGGTTAACGGTTCGAGCTCCTGGCTTCCCACCTGTAGGGGAGTCACTTCACAGGTGGTGAAGCAGGTCTGCAGGTGTCTATCTTTCTCTCCCCCTCTCTGTCTTCCCCATCTCTCTCCATTTCTCTCTGTCCTATCTAACAACAATGACATCAATAACTACAACAAGGGCAACAAAAGGGAAAAAATAAGTTTTTTAAAAAAGTGAGATGTGTTGAGGAATAAACCTTTGCTTTGCTGAGCCTTATTTCTGGCAGTTATGACTAATATTGCTGCCATTCTGATTCTTTACCTAATATTTATTTATTTATTTATTTAGGATAGAAGTAGAAATTGAGAGGGAAGGAGAGAGATGGAGAGCGAGACAGAGAGAGACACCTGCAGCACTGCTTCACCACTCATGAAGCATTTCACCAGCAGGTGGGGACCATGGGCTTGAACTTGTGTCCTTATGCATTGTAATGTGTGAACTTAACTAGGTGTGCCACCATCTGCCCCACCCCGATTACTTCTATATATGAAAATAATCAGTTTTCTTCATCTTCAGTGTTGCATGTTTCCTTAAGTTCTAAAGAAGAAAATAATAACTATATGTAATGTATTTCCAGTCTACTTTCTCTACTTTTTAAATAGTTGATAATATTAAGAGGGGTTAAAGCTAGAAAGGTACAGAAAAACAATCTTTGAAGTCTGCCTCCCAGTCCTGTTCCTTCAGTTCAGTTCCGGTTTCCTTTTCAAGTTATCAGCAAATATGTTTGTGTATAATTTCTCCCCAAGCAGCAGTATACAATAAATAGAGTTTGACACATTGCTATTTTTTTCCTACTTAGAAATGAATCTTGGAGGGGGAGAGATACATAGCAGTTACGCAGAGTCTCATGACCAAGGCCATGATATCCCAAGTTTAATCCACCATACCACTATAAGTCAGTGGTGAGCAGTGCTCCAGTAAAACAAAACAAAACAAAAAATTCTTGGAGACTTTTTTTTTATTATTAATTTTATTTTTGAGAGAGATGCAGAGAGAGAAACACCAGAGCACTGCTCAGCTCTGGCTTATGGTGGTGCGGGGGATTGAACCTGGGACTTAGGAGCCTCAGGCATGAGGGTCTGTTTGCATAACCATTATGCTGTCTCCCCCGCCCTCTTGGAGACTTTTTTTTTCCCCACCAGGGTTATCAGTGGGCTTGGTGCCTGTGTAATGAGTCTACTCTTCCACTCCTGGTGGCCATTTTTTTCTTTTTTAACTTAGTTTAATTTTATTTTAATAAGACAGAAATTGAGAGGGGGGGTCTGGGGAGACAGCATTATGGTTATACAAAAGACGTTCATTCCTGAGCCTCTGAGGTCCCAGGTTCAATCCCCAGCACCACCATAAGCCAGAAACAAGCAATGCTATTATACCTGCCTCCCACCCTCTCTCTTTCATTAAACATAAATAAATAATAAAATAAGTAATATATATATATAAGTATATATATACTTAATTAATAAGTATATTAATAAGTAATATAATATATATATATATATATATATATATATATATATATATTAAGTTGAGAGGGGAGGAAGAGATAGAGAGGGGGAGAAAGGGATACCAGCTACACTTTTTCACCATGTTTGAAGCTTCCCCCCTGCAGGTGGAGACCGGGAGCTTGAAAGCTCAGATCCTTGTTCATGGTAATGTGTGTGCTCTACAGAGGGCACCACTCCCAGCCTTGAGATCATTTAATTTTAATTCCTAGAGACTTTAATAAGTCTTTTTTGGGGGCCGGGTGGTGGCACACCTGGTTGAGTGCACATGTTACAATGTGCTAGGTCCCAGGTTCAAGCCCCTGGTCCCCACCTGCAGGGGGAAAGCTTCACGAGTGGTGAATCAGGTCTGCAGGTGTCTTTCTGTCTCTCTCCCTATCTCCCCCTTCCCACTCAATTTCTGGTTGTCTCTATCCAATAAATAAAGATAATAAGAAGAAAATTTAAAAGAAAAAAATTATCAAAATTTAAAAAAAAAAAAAGAAGTCTTTTTTTGTTAGAGAGAGAAAGAACAAACTACCACCCTACTATCCATGGAGCTCTACTTACTTTGCCTTTATTGTGCTTATTGGTAGCACAGACCAAACCCAGAGCCTCGTGCACACAAAGCAGGTACTCTACACCTCATTCACCTCCATGAAACCCCTTAAGTCTTTATGGCTGTATAGTTTTCCAAAGAATGCATTATTAGCCCTTTTATCCTTGCATAAATGTTAACATAGACATTGTGCAAAGTCCATGGTCACTGTCATGAAAGGAAGTGGAAGCCTCATCATTCTGGGTCTGTCTGGCCCCAAAAGTCATTCATTCTCTAGGACATCATGCTGTTGGAATGCAGTGGCGGGCAGGGATGAAAAAAATAAGTGGGGGGGAAAATCAGATTAATCAGTTTAGGAGGATTTTTTTCCTTTAGATGCTCTGGTCCTAAAGATCCACATCATTTCCGGTGGCAAGACCCTTATATCCCTTTGTATGTAAGTTTCCAAGGGTTAATGCTGGAGACAGAGTAAGAAGTTGGCTAGCACAGGCGTCAGGATCCTGGTTCCAGCCCCTGACTCCCCACCTGCAGAGGAGTCGCTTCATAGGCGGTGAAGCCGGTCTTTCTCGCCCCCTCTCTGTCTTCCCCTCCTCTCTCCATTTCTCTCTGTCCTATCTAACAAAGACAACATCAATAGCAACAACAATAAAAAGACAACAGGGGCAACAAAAGGGAAAATAAATAAATTAAAAAGAAAAAAGAAAAAAAGAAGTTGGCTAGCTTCTTAAGACAAATGGCTAAGTGATGGATTAAGACCAACCACCCTAATGCATCTGTTTGGTTCCCCAGGATGCTTTGCAGCAGAGATTAGCTCAGCAGGACACATCCGTCCTTCAGCTCAAACAAGAACTCCTGAGGGCGAACATGGACAAAGATGAGCTGCACAACCAGAATGTGAGTGAACTCTGACCTCACTAAACCCCAGCCACTAAACTGCATGAAGTCCTATTAGATCTGCCAGCCTAATCTCTCTGATCTTACTCTGGGCTGCTTGCCCTCAGCTCTGTTACTATTCCTGTTCACTGTCAGGAGACCATGCTTGAGTCCTCAGTGTTGAGGACACTGAGGCTAGATAGGGCATCGCCAGTCTGATTATCTTAGTGGTGACACAGGAAGCAGTCTGGTTTCAGCATAGCCATGCCCTCTTCCTTAATGTATACTGTAACTCCAACATTACCTCTGGTCACCAATTAGCTGTTTTACTGATTAGGGAAGATAGTGTAATAGTTATGCAAAATGACTTTCATGCTTCAGATTCCCAAAGTTCCAGGTTTTAATCTCCACACCACCATAAGCCAGAGCTGGTCAGTGCTCTGGTAAGCAGTCAAACAAAGCAAAACCTATGTGGTTGTTTTACTAATGGGGTTGGTAGATAATATTCTCATGGCAGTTAATTTTTTCTTTTTTAATTATATATTGAAAGAAAGAGAGAGAGAGAACAAGAACACAGCATCAGTCCACTATCTATGGAGTTCCATCCCTTTGTGCTCTCACGTGCTGCCAGAAATCAAGGTGGTTTTTTAAAAATTTTTAAAAATATTTATTTATTTATTTATTTATTTGCCCTTTTTTGCCCTTTTTTATTGTAGTTATTATTGTTACTGATGCTGTCATTGTTAGATAGGACAGAGAGAAATGGAGAGAGGAGGGGAAGACAGAGAGAGAGGGGAGAGAAAGATAGACACCTGCAGACCTGCTTCACCACTTGTGAAGCGACTCCCCTGCAGGTGGGGAGCCGGGGGCTCGAACTAGGATCCTTACACTGGTCCTTGTGCTTCGCACCACATGTGCTTTACCCTCTGCGCTACCACCAGACTCACCAGAAATCAAGTTTAGGGTTTCACATGTGGAAGGCATGTGCTCTACCTGCTGTACCCCATCCTGTCCCCCAAATCAGTTAATTCTTCTCAATCTTACAGGTGGATCTTCAGAGGAAGTTAGATGAAAGGAACCGGCTTGTGGGAGAATATAAAGTAAGAATCGGCATTGGTTTAGACCTGATTATGAACAGCTGACTGTTACTCTTACTCAAGAAACAGTCGGGTCCTCTCTTCTCATCCTTGTAAGGAAATCGTCTTCTGTGTTGCTTTGATTCACTAACCCAGAAGAACAGGTAGCCTGGTAAGGATAAGGAGCACAGAGCTAGGAGTCCAGCAACTCCACTTTAGCCTTAAGCTTTCTCACTAACAACACAGATAAGATGTAGTGGCCATCCTACATACCACACATCCCTCACACCATCTAAGACTGAGGCAGTGTGTCATGTATGGGGTTCCTCCAGGACAGGCTTGCCCCCTTGAGGCTTTACTTCCCCCAGGGAACTGTTACATCTCAGAGGGTGAGCCATTCGATGTCCTTGATTTGCCTTTTTTGGGTAAACTCTGTCTCTGTTGCAGAAAGAGCTGGGGCAGAAGGATCGCCTCCTCCAGCAACACCAGGTCAGATTGGAAGATGCACTCCGGAAACTCTCTGAGGCCAGTTACCAACAGGTGGGAATGCACTCAGCGGCTGACTTTCTTGCCCCTCTGACTTGAAGAAACCCTTTTCTGATTTTGTCTCTGATTTGCAGGTGGATCTAGAGCGAGAGCTGGAGCACAAAGATGTTCTTTTGGCTCACTGTATGAAAAGAGAGGTTGATGAGGTAACCAGTGACCTATGTCCTCCCTCTCACACTTAAAAAGGTGAAGTGAAAGGTTTAGTGTCTAACTCAAGACTGAACCCAGGCTGTTGGCTGGGTAGCTAGGAGACTGGCTGATGAAAAGTTAAGAAAAAAGGTTCCACATTTCCAGTTTTACCTACCCACACACACACCCATCCTCCCCCCTTTTTTCTACCTGTGACCTCAAGTTGCTTAGCTTCTGAACCTTTGAAACAGGCTCATCTGTAAAATGGAAATAGCGCATAGTGGCACTCTGTCATTATAAAACACATACATGATGATCCAAGTGAAAACAACTGGTAGAGTGACCTGGGATATGGCACAGTGAATAAAGTGTTGGACTCTCAGACCTTAAGTCCTGAATTTAATCCCTGGCATTGCATGTGCCAGAAGGATGCTCTGGTTTTCACCCTACCCATTAATAAATAAATCCTTTTAAAAGGAAATAAAAAATAAATGGAAGATCCCGCTGGCACAGCAAAGCCAGGCTTGAAAAATGCCAGTGGGGGGCCAGGTGGCAGTGCAGTGGGGTAAGTGCACATGGCAAAGAGTAAGTGTAAGGACCCCGGTTCCAGCCTCCGGCTCCCCACCTGCAGGGGAGTCGCTTCACAGGCAGTGAAGCAGGTCATCAGGTGTCTATCTTTCTCTCCCCCTCTGTCTTCCCACCTCTCTCAACCTCTCTGTCCTATCCAACAATAACAACAACAAGGGCAACAAAATGGGGGAAAAAATGGCCTCCAGGAGCAGAATATTTGTAGTGCAGGCACCTAGCCAGAGTGATAACCCTGGAGGAAAAATAAAAAATACTACTATGGTAAGTGATGGTTCTTATATTTATACTGTTGAAGCAAGGACATGACATGCTGGAGCCTTCTCCTTCCTTGGGACCCAGGCAAAAGCTAAGGTGATGTGGGCAGCTTCCAGGCTGAGGTTTCCACTTCATTCCTTCCACATTCATCAATGCCTGGCAAGTGTCATATACTGGGTGTACAACAGTGCCAAAGGGGAAAGCATCTCTGTATTCATGAAACTTTGATTTTAGAGACTTTATTATTTTTTTTTGGGGGGGGTAGCACTGGGACCTCATATTACCAAGATGCCACTGATCCCAGACTGAGTTTTTTTTTTTTTCTTTCATTTCAGACAAACAGAGATAGAGACAGAGAAGGACAGATAGATCAACAGGGAGAGGGAGAACCATCACAGCACTGTTCCACCTTCCCTGGAGTTCCCCTAGTGCTGGGATGCTCCCATATAATGCTAGGATTGAAACCTGAACTTATGAGTAGTAAGACAAATGCCCTACTGGTTGAGCTGTCTCCCAATCTAGAGACTGTAAACAAATGTGTGGTTGTACCCTACTTAGGGAAGTGACAGATAGCAGGAAAAGCAACTCACAACAATTAGTCGGAAATTCTCAGTTATAACAGGCACCATCTCTTCTTGCTGTAGGTGACAGACTACAACAGTCACAACTCTCAAAGCAATGGTTTTCTCCTCCCACTGACAGGAAAAGGAGCTGCTTCTAACGCCCACAGAGAGGTAGGTTCTTTGGATTTGAGTGCAGACCTGTTAGATCCAGCAGAAAACACAAGGGCCATAACCATCGCCAGTAGGTTCAGGCTCCTGATTGTTGCATCTGCTGTGTGTCTAAAGATGTGAACCATCTACTTTCCCAAAGAAAGATTTCCTGGGCCTGCAGCTGTGGAGGGCACTTTCTTACAGCTCACACTTCCCTTAAAAAAAAAAAAAAAAGAAATCGTGGTCCGGGAGGTGGCGCAGTGGTAAAGCATTGGACTCTCAAGCATGAGGTATGAGTTCAGTTCCCCATAGCACATGTACCAGAGTGATGTCTGGTTCTTTCTCTCTCCTCCTTTCTCATTAATAAATTAAAAAATCAGGAGGTCCAGGTGGGAGCACACATTAGTGTACAAGGACCTGAGTTCAAACCCCCCGTCTCCACCTGCAGGGGGAAAGTTTTGCAAGTGGTGAAGCAGTGCTGTAGGTCTCTCTCTCCTCCTCCTCTATTTTCCCCTTTCCTCTCAATTTCTGTCTCATCCGAGAAATAAATAAAATATTTAAAAAAAAATCCTGGAGCCCTCTCCCCTCTGTTCCTGAAGCTGGTTATCTGTGCCTTGGCAACAGCACCACACTTCTGCCCACAGACCAGCGACTTGCAGCTTGTCCGAGACGCCCTCCGCAGCCTGCGCAATAGCTTCAGTGGCCACGACCCCCAGCACCACACCATCGACAGCCTAGAGCAGGGCATCTCCAGCCTCATGGAGCGCCTGCATGTCATGGAGACCCTGAAGAAGCAGGAGAGACGGGTAACCCTCCTTTTGGGGTGATTCTCTTGGGCATTCTCCTGAACAAGCTTATTTATTTATTTATTCATTTATTTTTTAGCAGTTTCATTTATTTAATTTGCAGCACTAGCTTCATGTGCATGTGACCCCACACATATGTGTGTGATCCCACTGCTCCTGGACCAGCTTTTTTCTCTCTTAAGAGAAAGAGACATTACAGGACCGCTCTGCCATCTGTGGAGCTTCCCCTGGTGGTGTGATGTTACCATATCATGCCTGGGTTTGAACCCAGGGCCTTGTGCATGTGCCTTATCCAGTGAGCTAGCTCCTCACCTTTATTTTTTTATTTTAATTTTTAAAAATTATCTTTCTTTATTTATTGGATAGAGGCAGTCAGAATTCAAGAGGGAAGGGGGAGACAGAGGAGAGAGGCAGAAATTACCTGCTGCCCTGCCTCACCACTTGTGAAGCTTTCCCCCTGCAGGTGGGGACCAGGGGCTTGAACCTGGGTCCTTGTGTACTGTAATGCACTGTAACGTGTGTCTCCAACCAGGTGCACCACCACATGGTCCCTATTTATTTATTTTTTACCAGTGTACTGCTCAGCTCTGGCTTATGGCGGTGTAGGGGACTGAACCTGGGACTTGAGAGCCTCAGGCATGAGCCTTTGCATAACCATTATGCTATCTCCCCTGTCCCTCACCCCTACCTATTTTTAATATATATACTTTACAAATTTATTAAGGGCTGGGCAGTAGTATGCTTGGTAAAGCACACACACCATGCACAAAGCCCTGGGTTCAATCCTCCTGTTCCTACCTGCAGGAGATAAGCTTCATAAGCAGTGAAGCAGTGCTACAGTTCTCTATTTTCCCTTTCCCCCTTCCCCCTTCCCTCTCAATTTCTCTTTGTCTCAAGTAAATAAATAAATAAATATAATCTGGGAGGTGATACAATGGTTAGAACTTTAAAGCTAGGGAGTTGGGTGGTAGCGCAATGGGTTAAGTGCAGGTGGCGCAAAGTGCAAGGACTGGCGTAAGAATCCCGGTTCGAGCCCCCGGCTCCCCACCTGCAGGGCAGTCGCTTCACAGGCGGTGAAGCAGGTCTGTAGGTGTCTATCTTTCTCTCCCCTTCTCTGTCTTCCCCTCCTCTCTCCATTTCTCTCTGTCCTAACAATGACAGCATCAATAACAACAATAATAATAACTACAACGGTAAAAAAACAGGGCAACAAAAGGCAAAATAAATAAATAAATATATATATTAAAAAAATAACTTTAAAGCTAAGAATATGAGGTCCTGAGTTCAGTCCATGATACTGCATCTACCTGAGTGATATAAAGATACAGATATCTTACCCAAAAAAAAGAGGAAAAAGTGTATCATTTTTTTTTTTCCATTAAATTAGAGAGATACCAGAGCACGTCTTTGGCCATATGTGGTATCT
Organism: Erinaceus europaeus; assembly: GCF_950295315.1. Classification (NCBI taxonomy): domain Eukaryota; kingdom Metazoa; phylum Chordata; class Mammalia; order Eulipotyphla; family Erinaceidae; genus Erinaceus; species Erinaceus europaeus. The sequence goes on along the minus strand of NC_080181.1, from coordinate 21,072,307 downwards.
AAGGATTGAACTCAAGGCCTCATCTTGAAAAGCATGGGCTCTGCCTGCTGAGCCAGCTTCCCAGACACTCAGTTTTAATTTGGATGAAGGGAGTGCTGCTGTGTAAGCTGCTACTGAAGACCATAGTTGGTGTCTCCCTTGGTTAACCTCTGATTGGAGCTGACGATTCTTCGGGGTTTGAAGTCCAAGGAGTAAGTTCATGGTGACTTTTGCTCTGAGCAACTGTTCAACTGGCTAAAGAACTACCTTTCTTGGCCCGAGAGTGTCTCTTTTTTTTTTTTTTAATTTATCTATTTATTATTGGACAGAGACAGAGAGAAATTGAGAGGGGAAGGGAGATAGAAAGGGAGAGAGACAGAGGGACACCTGCAGCACTGCTTCACCACTCGTGAAGATTTCCCCCTGCAGGTGGGGACCAGGAACTTGAACCTGGATCCTTGTGCACTGTAATGTGCGTGCTTAATCATGTGCGCCACTGCCTGGCTACCAGAGGGTCCCTTTTTACCACTGATTTTCCTCCCTGGTGCACCTCCCTCTTCATGAATTTGGCTTTAGAATAGAAACGATATGAGAACATATATTGGAAATGGAAAACCTTTTTTTAAGGTAAATATGCTCAATTTTATATATAAATGTAGTTTTAAAAGTGTATGTTTTCCCCACCTGCAGGGGGAAAGCTTTACGAGTAGCGAAGCAGGGCTGTAGGTATCTCACTGTCTCTCTCCCTCTTTGTCACCTCCCTTCCCTCTTGATTTCTGGCTGTCTCTATCCAATAAATAAATATAGTAAAAATTTTTAAAAATTGGGGGCTGGGCAGTAGCACACCAGGTTAAGTACACATAGTAGAAAGCATAAGGACATATGCAAGGATCCTGATTCAAGCCCCCAGCTGGCCACCTGCAGGAAGGTCGCTTCACAAGTGATGAAGCAGGTCTGTAGGTGTCTACCTTTCTCTCCCCCATTCTATCTCCCCCTCCTCTCTCAATTTATATCTGTCCTATCCAATAAAATGAAAAAAAAAAAAAGGTCTTCAAGAGCAGTGGTTTTGTAGTACAGCCACCAAGACTCAGCAATAACCCTGGAGGAAAAAAAAAAATTTTTTTAATTGACCATCACTTAAAAAAAAAAAAGTGGGTGTTTTAGGTATACTTTTTTAAAAATTTATTTATGAAAGGATAAATTAACAAAACCATAGGGTAGGAGGGGTACAACTCCACACAATTCCCACCACCCAATCTCCATATCCCATCCCCTCCCCTGATAGCTTCCTCACTCTCTATCCCTCTGGGAGCATGGACCCAGGGTCATTGTGGGTTGCAGAAGGTGGAAGGTCTGGCTTGTGTAATTGCCGAACATGGGCGTTGACTGGTCAGTCCATACTCCCAGTCTGCCTCTCTTTCCCTAGTAGGATGGGTTTCTGGGGAAGCGGAGCTCCAGGACACATTGGTGGGGTCTTCAGTCCAGGGAAGCCTGGCCAGCATCCTGATGGCATCTGGACCCTGGTGGCTAAAAAGAGAGTTAACATACGAAGCCAAACAAATTGTTGAGCAATCATGGACCCAAAGCTTGGAATAGTGGAGAGGAAGTGTTAGGGGGGGTACTCACTGCAAACACTAGTGTACTTCTGCTTTCAGGTATATATTTTGCAGTAGTTTATGGATACGTGTGAACGTATGTTCTCTCTCACAGAAACTGGTGTATATCTAGGTTTTAGGTCTTTGTTAGAAAGTGCTAGGTATACTTTTATGATTTAAGTTTTTTGGTTAAATTTTGATTCATTGATCACAACTTGTGATTTTTGTGTGACTCACCAGGCTCGGGGCAAGTCACCCAGAAAGCAAGCAGGTAGTGAATACCGGGAGTCTTGGCCCCCTGATTCAAGTAAGTACGTGTTTTGTTTTGTTTTTAATTTTTATTTGTAAAATGGAAATATTGACAAGACCACAGGATAAGAGGGGTACAACCCCACACATTTCCCACCACCAGAGCTCTATATCCAATTCCCTCCCTTGAAAGCTTCTCTATTCTTTATCCCTCTGGGAGTACAGACCCAGGATCATTATGGGGTGCAGAAGGTGGAAGGTCTGGTTTCTGTAATAGCTTCTCCGCTGAACATTAGTGTTGACAGGTTGATCCATACTCTCAGCCTGTCTCGTTCTTTCCCTAGTGGGGTGGGGCTCTGAGGAAGCGGGGCTCCAGGACACATTGGTGGGGTTGTCTGTCCAGGGAAGTAACTACGTGTTACTACTCATTGTTGCTTGTTAAAGACTCCTTGCTTCTTAGGAAGTTCTGTATTTTTTATGCTACTAATATTTGGGGGATAGAGTTTTTTTTTTTTTGTCATCTTTCACATTCATTACTATATTGTTGTTTGTTCCCTTCCCTTTCTTTTTTGATGAGATAGAGAAATTAAAAGAGAAGGGGGATGATAGGAAGAGAGAGAGTGAGAGAGCCAGAGGGAGAGGCACCTAAAACACTGCTTCACCACTTATGAAGCTCCTGTCCTGTGAGGCCCAGGACCTAAAACCCAGGTTCTTGCACACTGTAATGTGTGCGGTCAACCAGTTGTGCCACCACCCAGCCCCCCACTATATTGTTTTTTTTATATTTACATTTTGGTTGCTGCCATCCTTTGGCTATTATAAATGATGCAGCTTGAACTTAGGGCTGCATATGCAAGAGAAATTTTAATGAAAGTTTAATTTTTTTTCTATTTTTTTGTATTTATTTATTCCCTTTTGTTGCCCTTGTTTTATTGTTGTAGTTATTATTGTTGTTGTTACTGATGTCGTTGTTGTTGGATAGGACAGAGAGAAATGGAGAGAGGAGAGAAAGACAGACACCTGCAGTCCTACTTCACCGCCTGTGAAGCGACTCCCCTGTAGGTGGGGAGCCGGGGGCTCGAACCGGGATCCTTTAGCCAGAAAGTTTAATTTTTTTGAGTATTGTGATAAAAGATTGTGACCAGTCTTTTCTCTTTTGTATTTATTTTTATCAGAGGATATTTATTTATTTTTAAATCTTTTTAAAAATATTTTACTTATTTTATTTATGAAAGAGAGGCAGAGGGAGAGAGAGACAGAAACACCAGGCCACTGCTCAACTCTGGCATATGGTGGTGCGGGGAATTGAACCTGGGACTTTGGAGCCTCAGGCATGAGAGTCTGTTTGCATAACCATTACACTATCTCCCCTGCCCTTTTTAAAAATATTTATTTATTCCGTTTTGTTGCCCCTGTTGTTTTATTGTTGTAGTTATTATTGTTATTGATGTCGTTGTTGTTGGATAGGATAGAAAGCAATGGAGAAAGGAGAGGAAGACAGAGGGAGAAAGATGGACACCTGCAGAACTGCTTCACCACTTGTGAAGTGACATCCCTGCAGGTGGGGAGCCGAGGGCTCGAACTGGGATCCTTATGCTAGTCTTTGTGCTTTGCACCACTGCCCGACTCCCAGGATATTTATTTATTTATAAATATTTATAAATATTAATTTATTCCCTTTTTTGTTGCCCATGTTGAGGATGTTTATTTTTATCAGTGTAGGTTTAACCTGGGACTTCAAAGCTTCAGACATGAAAGTTTCTGCATAACCATTAAGCTATTTCCCAGCCACTCCTCATCTTTTAAAATTATAATCACTGCTATGCATAAGTTACATTTTTTCATAAGTACCCACACAAAGAGTAGAGGCAAAATGTGGATTAAGAAGCCAGAGTCAAAAGTAACAGAATCAGACCAGCAAAATAACTTAGACAGTGTGACAGTTTTATCTTGTGCACCACACAAGTTCAAACCCGGCCCCCATCATGCTGTGGGAAGTTTCAGTGCTGTGGTGCCTTTCCCTTTCTCTTCCTGCCTGCCTGTCTGTCTGAAAAAGTCAGCTGGAGTGGTGAAGCTCTGGTGACAACACAACCAAAAAAAAAAAAAGACCCAGCACAAACACCTGTAGATTCTATGTAGCTACAAAAAATAAGGTAGATCTTTTATAGCTTTTAGACTGGAAGCCAAAGGTACCTTGGACTCTTGAGTTGCTAACGTTGCGTTGTTCCTATTCATTTCTCTATTCATGGAGCACAAGAGCATTCTGTCACTGATATCCAAGTCCCACATGTTGTCATTGTCTATTGTCTGCTGTTCCTGTAAAGTGTTTGTCCATGCTAGCGGAGATCTTGCCAGGCTGTCCAGGTCTCGTTTGACTCTTAGCAACACTACCTATCAGAACTGTTGGAATTCCTTTGCTAGAAATACCTGGAATGAATGAAAACGGATAGCCCCTGTGATGGTGTCCATATCTGAAGCACCTCTTGTCTTCTGGCCCCAGTCGAGATTTCCTGTGGGTCACACACTATGGTTGTGGGATTTGGCAAGAGTGTGAGTGCTGTGTTGTAATCTCAGACAGCTTTATTCTCCTGGGTGGTTGGGAGCCAGTTGAATGGTCTGACTTCAGTGTCTCTCTCTGCAGAGTTGTCTCACTCACAGAGCTCTCCAACTGTCAGCAGCACCTGCACTAAAGTGCTCTATTTCACTGACCGGTCACTTACGCCCTTCATGGTCAATATACCAAAGAGGTGAGATTTTGAGCTCATTCTTTCTCTTCACTAAAGGTCAGGAATGCAGATCCACCAGTTAGTTGCTGCTTATCTGGCCAGCAGAGAAGTGTCTGGGAGGCAGAATGTAAAGAGAGAAAAGCACAGGAGATAGAAATTCCACTTCTAGCTTTCGCACTAACCAGTGGCATCACTTGCTTTTAGGTCCATAGACACCTGTAGTGCTCCCAATCCTGGTAGGTGCACATATACTCCAAGTTAACAAAAGTTTTTTTATTTACTCAAAATAACTTCTGCTGGCAGTGGCCACAGCCTAGCACTGCAGGCTCAATTACCCATCAGTCTTTATTACTATTCTGTAACTAATCTAGTGAGAATATGTCTAGTGAATATTCTAGAGAATATTTCTAGTGAAATATTTCATATTTCTCTTTTTTAAAAAAATAATTTAAAAAATATTTTATTTAGGGGGCCAGACAGTGGCGCACCTGGTTAAGTGCTCACATTACAGTGCACAAGGACCCAGGTTCAAAGCCCCTACCTCCCCACCTGCAGGGGGGAAGCTTCATGAGTGGTGAAGCAGGGCAGCAGGTCTTCCTCCCTATCTCCTCCTTCCCTCTCGATTTCTGTCCGTCTCTTTCCAATAATAAGTAAATAAAAAATTTTTTTTTCCTCCAGGGTTATTGCTGGGCTCGGTGCCTGCACCATGAATCCACCGCTCCTGGAGGCCATTTTCCCCCCTTTTTGTTGCCCTAGTTGTTGCAGCCTCGTTGCGGTTATTATTGCCATTGTTGACGTTGCTTTGTTGTTGGATAGGACAGAGAGAAATGGAGAGAGGATGGGAAGACAGAGAGGGGGAGAGAAAGACAGACACCTGCAGACCTGCTTCACCGCCTGTGAAGCGACTCCCCTGCAGGTGGGGAGCCGGGGGCTCGAACCGGGATCCTTACGCTGGTCCCTGCGCTTTGCGTCACGTGCGCTTAACCCACTGCGCCACCGCCCGACTCCCAAAAATATTTTTAAAAAACATTTTATTGCAGTCCGGGAGGTAGTGCAGTAGATAAAGCCTTCGACTCTTGAGCATGAGGTCCTGAGTTCAATACCCAGCAGCACATGTACCAGAGTAATGTCTGGTTATTTATCTCTCTCCTCCTATCTTCTTCATGAATAAGTAAATAAAATCTTTTTTTTTTTAGTTTGACTTTCTTTTTTTTACCTTTTTTTAATTTTTTTACATTCGACAATAAATACAATAGTTTGTACATGTATAACATTTCCTAGTTTTCCATATAACAATACAACCCCCACTTTTTAAATCTTTAAAAAAATATTTTATTTATCTTGCATAGAGACAGCGAAGTTTAGAGGGGAAAGGGAGATAGAGATGGAAAGAGAGTCACCTACAGGTGGGGACAAGGGCTTGACCTGGGCCCTTGTGTACTGTAATATGTGCGTTCAATGTGTGCTCTCCCAACCAATTCATATTAAAAACTATCAAGCATGAGGTCCTGGGCTTGATCCCTAACAGCAGACGTACCAGAGTGATGTCTGGTTGTCTTTCTCTCTCCTATCTCTCTAATAAATAAAACTAAAGAAACCTTTTAATTAAAAGTCTGAGGCTGACTAATAGTGATTATAGGTTTCCCCTCTCTTGGAGAATCTGCTGACTTGGTCTGGGTTAGGGGAGTTTTCTTTTTCTTTTCTTTTCTTTTCTTTTTCATTCTTTTCACCAGAGCACTGCTTAGCTCTGGCTTATGATGGTGCAGGGGACTGAACCTGGAACTTTGGAGCCTCAGGCATGAAAGTCTCTTTGCATAACCATTATGCTATCTACCCCTGCCCTGGAGTTTTCTCTTTAAACTTTTTATTAGTGATCTAGTGAATTATATGATCATATATCCACCTACCACCAAAGTTCTGTGCCCCACCTCCCACTGATAACCACTATAGTTCTTACAGTCTTAGAGACAGTCTGTTTACTTTAGAGGAGAGTTTTGTATTTATTTAAGTTTTTGTATTATCTTTTTATTTATTGGGTAGAGATAGCCAGAAATTGAAAGGGTAGGGAAAGATACAGAGGGAGAAAGAGAGACACCTGCAGCACTGCTTCACCACTTGTAAAGCTTTTCCCCTGCAGGTGGGGACCAGGGGCTTGAACCCAGTCCTTGAATATTGTAACGTGCTCAACCAAGCATGCCGCCAGCAGGCCAGCCCCAAAGAGAGTATTCTAAAACTGAAGGAATACTTATCTAGTCAAAATAACTTCTGCTGAGAGCCATGGCCATAGCCTGGCACTACAGGCTAAATTAACCATCAATCTATATTACTATTCTGTAATTAATCTAGTAAGAATTCATATTTTTTTCCAAAAATAATTTTTTAAACCTAGTGACACTTGGGACTTTGGAGCCTCAGGCATGAAAGTCTCTTTGCATAACCATTATGCTATCTACCCCTGCCCGGGAGTTTTCTCTTTAACCTTTTTACTAGTGAGTGATCTAGTGAATTATATGATCATATAATTTTTTTCCAAAAATAATTTTTTTCTTTTCCAAAAATAATTATTTCTATTCCAAAAATAATGTTTTAAACTTAGTGACTCCCTGCCTAGGGAAATGGAATACTATTGCACAAAAGGAAATCAAAAGAATTCAGACAAATTGATGGTAGTTCTACAGATTAGAGTGTCCATTTTATTTCCAGGGGAAAAACAGAGGTAAGTTATTTGGATGCTACTGAAGAATAAATCTATTTTAAAATTTCAGATCACCCCATTTTTTCTTCTTTAGTGGTGACTGGCTCCCTACCTGCTGTTATTTTAGTGGCCTGGGTTTAGTTGACCTTTTATCTTTCTAACTGTATATTTTAGTGCTCTCTTCTGTTGTTACAGGTTGGGGGAGGTGACACTGAAGGATTTTAAGGCAGCTATTGACCGGGAAGGAAATCACCGTTATCACTTCAAGGCGCTGGATCCTGAGTTTGGCACTGTCAAAGAGGAGGTACAGGGATGTGGTGGGTTGTTATTGGACCCTGAAGCCTATACTACTCAAAGAGCTCCTTGGTTACAATTTTCTTTTTTTTTTTATTTTTTTTCTATTTATTTTCCTTTTTGTTGCCCTTGTTTTTTATTGTTGTTGTTATTGATGTCATCGTTGTTATATAGGACAGAGAGAAAGGGAGAGAGGAGGGTAAGACAGGGTAAGGAGGGTAAGAGGAGGGTAAGAGAGGAGGAGAGAAAGATAGACACCTGCAGACCTGCTTCACTGCTTGTGAAGCGACTCCCCTACAGGTGGGGATGGGGGCTCGAACCGGGATCCTTATGCCGGTGCTTGTGCTTTGCGCCACCTGCACTTAACCCGCTGCACTACCACCCCGGTTTCAATTTTCATTTCAAAAAGAAAATACGGGACTAGGAGATCATTTACCCAGTAGAGCTAACACTTTATCATGTGGAGGTCCTGAATTTGAGTCTTAGCACTACCTGGGAGCACCATGGTGGACTTTGGACTTCCCTGAATGATGGGGTGATGATGCAGTATCTCCTCTCTAATATCTGTCTCTAATTAAAAAAAAAAATGAAGGTGGGAGACATAGATAGCATAGTGGTTATGTAAAAGCACATCCATGCCTGAAGGTCCCACACTGCCATAAGCCAGAGCTGAGCAGTGCTTTGGTAGAAAAAAGAAAAGAAAAAAAAAAAGCACTAGAAAGCAGAAAGAGAGGAGAAAAAAGAATTAAAGAGAGAAGAGAAACATCCTACTATTACATGCACTATTGAGGGAGTTAGCTCTGGATATCTCCATTATTTTACCAAAGCACTGCTCAGCTCTGGCTAGCTGTGGTACAGGGGATTGAACCTGGGACCTAGAGCCTCAGGCATGAGAATCTCTTTGCATAACCATTATGCTATCTCCCCCTTCCCCATTATCTTTTTTATTTATTTTTTATTAGTGATTTAATCCTGATTTACAAAATTATAATAGGGGTATAACTCCACACCATTCCCATCCCCAGAGTTTTTTTTTTTTATAATTTATTTCTTTATTGGGGAATTAATGTTTTACATTCAACAGTAAATACAATAGTTTGTACATGCATAACATTCCCCAGATTTCCATTTAACAATACAACCCCCACTATCTCATTCATCATCTTTCATGGACCTGTATTCTCGCCACCCACCCACCCCAGAGTCTTTTACTTCGGTGCAATACGCCAATTCCATTTCAGGTTCTATTTGTGTTTTCTTTTCTAATCTTGTTTTTCAACTTCTGCCTGAGAGTGAGATCATCCCATATTCATCCTTCTGTTTCTGACTTATTTCACTTAACATGAAATTTTCAAGGTCCATCCAAGATCAGCTGAAAACAGTGAAGTCACCATTTTTTACAGTTGAATAGTATTCCATTGTGTATATATACCACAACTTGCTCAGCCACTCATCTGTTGTTGGACACCTGGGTTGCTTCCAGGTTTTGGCTATTAAAAATTGTGCTGCGAAGAACATATGTGTACACAGATCTTTTTGGATGGATGTGTTGGGTTCCTTAGGATATATCCCCAGGAGAGATTTCTAGCCTTCTGAGAGTTCTCCGGACTGTTCTCCACAGAGGCTGGACCAATTGACATTCCCACCAGCAGTGCAGGAGGGTTCCTTTGACCCCACACCCTCTCCAGCACTTGCTGCTGCTACCTTCTCTGATGTATGACATTCTCACAGGAGTGAAGTGGTATCTCATTGTTGTCTTGATTTGCATTTCTCTGACGATCAGAGACTTGGAGCATTTTTTCATGTGTTTCTCAGCCTTTTGGATCTCTTCTGTGGTGAATATTCTGTCCAAGTCCTCCCCCCATTTTTGGATGGGGTTATTTGTTGTCTTATTGTTGAGTCTGGCAAGCTCTTTATATATGTTGGTTATTAAACTCTTATCTGATATATGGCATGTAAAGATCTTCTCCCATTCTGTGAGGGGTCTCTTGGTTTGGGTAGTGGTTTCTTTTGCTGTGAAGAAGCTTTTTAATTTGATGTAGTCCCATAGGTTTATACTTGCCTTAGTCTTCTTTGTAACTGGATTCATTTCATTGAAAATGTCTTTAAAATTTATGCGGAAAAGAGTTCTGCCAATATTTTCCTCTAAGTATTTGATAGTTTGTGGTCTAACATCCAAGTCCTTGATCCACTTGAAATTTACTTTTGTATTTGGTGAAATACAGTGATTCAGTTTCATTCTTCTGCATGTTTCAACCCATTGTTTCCAATACCATTTGTTGAAGAGACTCTGCTTTCCCCATGTAATGGTCTGGGCCCCTTTGTCAAAGATTAGATGTCCATATGTGTGGGGCCTCATTTCTGGGCTCTCAATTCTATTCCATATCCCCAGAGTTCTATCTGCATCCCCTCCATTGGAAACTGCTTGAATTCTCCCAAGACCATCGATAGATAATTGGCTGAGCTTATAGCAATCTATCTGTATATATCTATATCTATATATTTTGCCCAATTTTTCTCTGGTCTTGCCTTCATTTCCTTTCTTTCTCTTTTAAATATATCTTTATTTATTGTATAGAGATAGCCAGAGATTGAGAGACAGTGGGGTATGGAGAGAGACAGAGAGATACCTGCAGCACTGCTTCACCACTTGTGAAGCTTTTCTCCTTCAGGTGAGGACTGGGGGCTTGAGCCTGGGTCCTTGTGCTTTGTAACATGTGTACTCAATCAGGTGCACCACCACCCAGCCCCCAGCCTTCATTTTCTTTCTAATTAATACTACACCTATTCCCGAGTGTCCTTTTTTCCTCTTCTTTCTCAGATGACGGAAATCAGTGCTTGGCTTCCTCTAGTCTTTTCCAGATTCACTTACTTTTTACTAATGGCAAAAAAAAGATTCCTGGTGACCAGCACTTCAGGTCCTGGTAGAATTGGGGTTCAGAGCCCTCTGGTTATTTTCCTTTATAGGTTACCCCTCTGAGAGTATGGACCAAAGTGTTTTTGGGGGGTGCAGGCGGGAGTTCTGGCTTCTGTAATTGCTTCTCTGCTGGATATGGTCATTGGCAGGTTGATCCATGGAGTAGGGCTCTCCTTTTTTTTTTTTTTTTTAACTTTATTACTTTAATTTGATAGGACAGAGAGAAATTTAGAGGGAAGGGAGAGACAGACAACTGCAGCAGTGCTTCACTTCACCACTTATGAAGCTTTCCCCTTGCAGATGGGGTCCTTGTGCATGGTAACCTGGATTAACCAGGTGTACCACTGCCTAGCCCCCTGGGTAGGACTCTTCTCCATCCTTTAACCTTTATTTTTCACCTCAGCAGCAGTTGTTTAGTGAGACTCCCTGTCTTACTGTTTTCCTTGTGGCTTTTTTTTTTTTAAGTGATTTAATAATTACTAACAAGATTATTAAGACTTCTCCCCCCTTTTTTTATAGGTTTTTCATGATGATGATGCCATCCCTGGATGGGAAGGGAAAATTGTAGCCTGGGTGGAAGAAGATCATGGAGAGAATTAATGCTGAGTGTTAGATTGGGAGCTTGTGGAACTCAGCTCTCCGTGGCTACATCACTCAGGAAAGAGGACCAAAACCAGAAAACACCAAGTCTTTAGTTTGTGCTGCCAAAATGGAAGCTTCTCCAAGTGTGACAGCCACAGACCTGTCCTATTTCTGTGCCTGTCACATGTGGTACTTAGAATACCTGTCCGAGTGTAGACCATGGGTTCATCTGGAGTCCCTTGTCCGTGGAAACACGGTGTTTTATTCTACTCTGAGGACAACAAACCGAAGGCCTTAACCAATGGGGATGAACGATCCCGCTCCTTAAGGGCCATGGCTGCTAGTATCTAGAAACTGGAAATTGGATCCTGTGTGCTACAGTATTATCTTATTGGCCTCGATGGTTGTGGCAATCAGAGTTCCAGCATTTGTACTGAAGGACAAAGCAAAGGTGCCAGCTTGTCTGCTTCTTTGCAGTGACTGCAAACCAAGAATAACTCATGAGGTACCAAAGGTGAAGCCCACTTTTCAGTAATTTTTTGGACTAGATGTGGATGGTGCTGAATTGTTGACTGGATGGAGAAAGGGCTGGCCATATTTTGCTAGACTCTGTTAAAACATAACTTAAGCAAGACTTTGGGCTGCCTCTTGTGTCTTAACTGGTTCCACAACTTGCCCTTTTGCCCATAGAGGATGTTATTTCACGGACTGCTAGTTGTCTCTGGGGACTCCTTAACTTTAGAGCTTTTTAAAAAAAATTTCAGCTGATGTACTTTGTGTTTGAAAGGCATAAGGAGTGAAAGGCTCCTTGGGGGGGGGGGGGGGCAAGTCCAGGCAGGTATGGAAAGGTGCTGCTACCCATATCTTCTTGACCTACTTTCTCTTCGGACTTTCTCTGACTCGTGCTATCTCCTTTGTAATTAAAAGGAGAGAGACCATTCATTCCTTTCAGTATTTGTAACCTGTGAGTACTGAGCATGAGTTAACGGTCTGTTCCTCCTCACTTCAAGGTCAGAGCTGTTCTCTGTTAGTCTAGGATGATCAATCCTTTATGGCACAATAGAAACCACAGGGCACTGAGCATGAGTTCTGAATGGCCCGGCTGATTCTTGGTGAGAAAATAACCTAGAATCCTTTCTCATGTGCAATACTGTCAAGTGTAGAAGCTAAACACAAGTTAAACTTCCAATGTCTTTAATAGCTTGGGTTTTCTTACTCATCCACCAAGCAGTATCAGCCAATCAGCCATAATATATTTTTTTCAGTTCCAAAAACCAGTTTGCCTGTGACCACCAATGTACACTGCCAAACAGAAGAGTCAGACATATAATCCTAGGTTCTTGACCTGTCTGTCTCTTGTTCATTCTCCCCTTTTTCAACCATTTCAGCAGACTACCAGAACTCAAAATGACATTTTATTATTTTACATAGATCTATCTTTTTTAAGCAGTTCATGTTTGGAAATTTTTTTTGTACTCACTTGCTTTTTGTCTAAGAACCATGTCTATTTTTATAACTTGAGTGTGAGTTCTGTATATTCTCACATTCTGTCTCTGTATCCATTCTTAAGAGAACCCAAGTAGCTTTTATACAGGCTCTTCTTACCAACCCTTGTGGTTTCAAAACAAATGTTATTTTATTACAGGCATATTGATGACAGCTAACTCCTGTTCGAATTCTACCTGCCACAATTTCAGTTGTGGAGGTCATTTTACATCATGTGTTTGAAGTTCCTGTAGTAGATAGAAGGAATGCAAACGACACCTTGTATCTTTCATCTCAGTTTACCTGATCTTTTCCTACTCACCAGAAGAGCCAGGAAAATTCAGTCAAAGAATAATTCACTACGAAAGCAAACAGTATATTCCCTGTTCCCCCAGACTAGAGAAAAAGTCCTTATGTCACCAATTTCTCTGTTGCATGAATTTTAGCATTTTGCTATAACACAACATGGTTACCAGGCCAAAAATCTGTTACTGCATTTCCCATACTGTTTATCTTCACATCTCTTTCAAATCAATCCCCCCCCCCCCAGCCAACAGTTTTGAACCATTAGGTATAATTTTTCATAGAAAATCAAGTCAGAGAAGATTTTCAAAGCCCTCAACTTTGTCTTGTAATTCTATGTCTTTTGGGAAAGGAGCTACATGGCTTCAATGTCTTCATAGAAAGTGAAATCAAGTCCAGGCAAGTAAATAAGATAATTGTTCCCTTCTAGCTCATTAATCTCTTATGCTACAGTAATGACCAAGCACCTCTGTTACAGGGTGTAACTCCAATAATTCTTGTGTAAAATGTGTTGATAATTCATTGCAGTTCCTAAAGACAGGAGCCTTCTGGGGAGTGTGCTTTGATTTATTATGGTTTAAACATTCTGCCCTATGGAGCTAGTTCTGCCTCCTAGTGGCAAGTATGTGAAATAGTTCACCTACTATGGTTAAAAGTCCTTTAGGAAGCTAAAAAGACAGAATGTATAGAGTTCATAAAATAATCTCTAAACCTGTGAAATTAAAAAAAAAAAGTCACCTAAAATAAGTTTAATAGCTCAGTTCTTTAAAAAAATCTTCATTTAAAAACTAAGGATTATTCTTGTTATCTATTAAATTAGCTGGAACTGGAATACTTTACAATTTGTACCTAAAGAATTTAAGATTCAGTTGACTTGGTAATGGTAACCCTACTTACTGACTAGTTTTTCAGCTCTTTTTAACAAGAAGACTGTAAACTAAGGAAAGTACCTTTATGCTCTACATCAAATCCAAAGGGACCCTAAATCAGTCACAATATAATTATCTTCCACAAAATGAGCATTACAATTGCATACTCCTCTTGTCAGAATTTATGTTAAGAAGTATAGCTTGCTTAAAATATATATGTAAAGTTTTATTTTCTTAGAAACACGAGTGTTTGCAACCATTGCTTTCAAAGAGATTATTGCCATGTATACTGTTTTGCAATATGTTTCCATGAAGACTGTTACCAGAGGCTTCTGATTATCTAAAGGATAACCAGTTCTAACTGCCTGTATGCACCACATTTATGACCTAATTAAAAAAACAAACGGAATAAAATGGAGTTTGCAAACTGAATGCCATTAATCATTTTCACATATGTTTATTGACGGAAATGAATCAATAAAGCTATTTACATCTAGTGAAAGTCAATTTTCTCAAGTGATCTCCCTGGTAGCATGTTTACTCACTACTTGGAGAGTGGAGATAAGAATGACTTTATTGCTACAGTCATTTTTGTACTGGTATTCCTAATGTCAGCACAAAATAGGTTATTATATTTTTAAAAAATCATGATTTAACATTCTGCCGGGGGCCAGCCCCAGCAGGTCATTAGGGTATCCTGGAGGAGGAGGGGCATCAGCGAAGAATGAAGAATGAGAGATGAGTGGAGTTGATGTTGAATCAAGCAGACATCTCTGTCATACTTAAGCAGAACTTTATTTTTATAGTCTCCTAAGGCTTAGCTCATTAAAACAAAAACCACCACGGTGTTGATTACTAAAACAAAAATGACCAAGGCTTTAGTCACTAATACAAAAATCACCAAGGCTTTGATTATTAAAACAAAAATCACCAAGTAAGAACAGCACAGGTAGGGAACACCTCCTACTTTGTGGAACATTCACATTCCAGGGGCACTTTCCTCCCTAGAGATCACATCACAGTTTCTATGTTTTTTTTGTTATTCCTGTACCTGTAAAACAACAAGAGCTAGGCAAACGTCCTATTGATTAAGATTAATATTCTACCTGTATGTTTATGCCATCCTCTTGCCCCTATGCATCAGAAGTCAATGGTTCATAGAAAGTTCAAGCTTGTTATGTTTCTAGGGGCCTTAAACAAATTGAACAGCCCATTTTTCATAAAATCTGTTCCATTGTTGGATCAAGGAGTTTTGTTTTGTTCCTTACTGAGAAGGCACCAAGGTGGTGCTAACCTGGCCAGCTTCTCCATAAAGTTAAGCTCTCTAGCTAGAATCCATCTTTCACTATATGACCTAGGTTCTTGTATACTATTCCTGGATAAGGAAGTGGGAGCAAAAATCATTTGGTCTGACGCATCAAGGCAACAAGAGCTTTAAAAAAAAAAAATCTTATCATCTTTACTTATTTATTGGATAGAGACCCAGCCAGAGGAAGGGGAGATAGGGAGAGACACACTTGCATCACTGTTTCACCACTTGTGAAGCTTTCCCTTGCAGTCACTGGGGGCTTAAACCCAGATCCTTGCACATTGAGAGGACCAGGGGCTTAAACCCAGATCCTTGTACATTGAAACATGTTCACTCAATCAAGTGCATCACCACCCAGCCCCTAATACTATTTTTTTTTCCCCTCTAGGGTTATCGCTGGGGCTTGGTGCCTGCACTATGAATCCACTGTTCCTGGTGGCCATTTTTTTCCCATTGTTGCTGCCGCTGCTGTTGTTGTTGGATAGGACAGAGAGAAATTGAGAGGGGAGGGCAAGACAGAGATGGGAGAGAAAGACACCTGCAGATCTGCTTCACTGTCTATGAAGTGACCCCTGTGCTGGCAGGGAGCCGGAGGCTCGAACCAGGATCCTGGAGTGTGTCCTTACACTTGGCACTATGTGTGCTTAACCCAGTGTGCTACCCACCTGGCCCCCTTAATACTAATTTGTAAGTTGAGAATTTTGTAGTCTGTGAATGTTATAAATATCCAAATGGTCCATGGCAGAGAAAAAGGTTCTCCACTCCTACTTTAGGGGCTATTGGGCCTATTCTCTCAGAACTGATAGAACAAACAGAATTTCTAGCCTACATTCAGACTGTCCTCTTAGAATTATTTATACTAGTGGTCCGGAGGAGGAGGCACAGTGGATAAAGCATCGGACTCTCAAGCTTGAGGCCCTGAGTTCGATCCCTGGCAGCACATGTACCAGAGTGATGTCTGGTTCTTTCTCTCCTCCTATCTTTCTCATTAATAAATTCAATTTTTTTTTTAAAAAAGTATTATGCTAGTCAGAAATATCTTCAAAATACAAATTTACTGTGCACTGAAAAATGCAAAATAAGGTTTAAGTAAGCTTATCTAAGAAAGTGAACAGCAAACTGAAAAATCATCTCAAAAGGTTTAAATCTAATTAAATTCAATTCATTAGAAATAAGATATTCTAGCCAGTTCATTATTAAAACATTTTAATGATTTACATACAAGCCCTATAGTCACAATTATTCTTCCATTACTTATAATTATTATGTATTTTTATGTAACTGTTATAATGTAATTGCTCTAATTTTTATTTCAAACATGATTTTGCATTTAATCTGGAAGTTACACACGTATTACCTGCATGCTGTTCAGTTAGGCAGATGTGTCAGCTTAATCATCTCACATGTCGATAGTAATACTTTTATCAATTTGTGAAAAAGATAGTAAATTTTGGGAGCCAAGTGGTAGCACAATGGGTTAAGTGCACATGTGAGAAGCACAAGGGTCGGACTAAGGATCCTGGTTCCACCCCCCAACTCCCCACCTGTAGAGGGGTCACTTCACAAGTGGTGAAGTAACTCTGCAGGTGTCTTTCTCTCTTCCTCTCTGTCTTCCCCTCCTCTCTCGGTTTCTGTCCTATTCAACAACAGCAACAATAACAACAACAACGATAAACAACAAGGGCAACAAAAGGGAAAAAATAGCCTCTAGGAGCAGTAGATTTGCAGTGTAGGCATCGAGCCCCAGCAATAACCCTGGAGGCAAAAGATAAGAAAATAATAATAAAAAAGATAGCAAATTTGTTTTGAATATCTTATGGATACTAGGATTTGGGAAAAGCTATAAACTTTCTTTTTCAATCAGAGTACTATCAGTTCTGTCTTATTTTGGTGCCAGGGATTGAACCTGGTCCTCAAGAGACTCAGGTATAGATTTTTTTGGGGGGAGGGCATAACTGTGCTCAAGATTTTTCCCTGATTTTTATCCCTACAAAAAGCAATACTCACTGCCCCCCACAAGTACAACTTTTATTAATTTTAATTCTAAATGGCAGAGAGGCTTTTCAGATCCATGACTATATAACAATAAAAACAAAGAGACAACAAAGGACAGGCTGGAGCGCTGGTTCCTCGTACACATACATACACCATTCACAACCACCAACAATCATACATAAGAAGTCTACTGTAATTCAGAAAGGCGGATCTTGTTTTGTAACTCGAGAATCCGCAGACGGAATACCGCCCCATCCAGCTACAGTAGCTGCGAATACCAGCATGTTACTTTCCCCTTGGCTGCCCTTCACACCGTTTGGCTGGAAAGCCGGCTTTCCTCTGATTTCTGGTTGGGCTACAAACTTGAAATTGAATCTCCTTAACCCAGAGCAGCCTGCAACCGCGACCCAGGTCCCCGCCCGAGGGCCAGAAGCGCTCGACCTTCCCGGGTTTTCTGCAAATCGAGGCCACGCCCCTCAGCCCACCTGCTCAGGCCACGCCCCTCAGCCCAGCTGCTCAGGCCACGCCCCTCAGCCCAGCTGCTCAGGCCACGCCCCTCAGCCCAGCTGCTCAGGCCACCCGCCCCGCCCTCCTCCCTCCCTCCCTCCTTCCGGCGGCCAGCGGGTCGGGAGGTCTCGGCGGGACTTAGCACCTCGAAACCCTTTAGCAGGGCTGATTTCCCCCTTACTGGCGCCGGGGTTGGTGCCACTGGAAGGTTCCAGCCCGCCATCCTTCTGAGTCACCGTCCCCGCCAGCCGGCAGCTCTCGCCGGTTCCCCCTGGAGTCGCCCGCGCGCGGGGCGCCCCGTCCGTTCATCTTGTCCTTCTCTGGTCTGGGGAGGGGGCGGGGTACGGCGTTTTACGACAACGTGCGGCAGCGCGGCGTGACTGACGGCAGCGCCGCGCTGCTCTCGGAGAGAGGTCACTCCGGAGACGGCGTTGGCTTTGGGCTGTGGGGTCGCTGACACTATGTGGCGCGTCTGTGCGCGACGGGCCCAGCGTGCTGCCCCCGGGGCAGGGTTCCAAGCTGGACTGACGGCCCTGAAGGAGGGCTCCGGAGTTGCGTGCCCGACGCCTCGGGCTGGCCCGGTTCCGGTTCGGTGCAGGAGCGCGGCCGCTCGGTATGGCGGGGTGCGGGCGCTGTGTGGCTGGAGCCCCAGCTCCAAGGTCTCCTCGCCGAGTCGCTTCCTGCTGCAGCTGTTGGGGCCGTCAAGCCGCCGCAGCTACAGTCTCCCCCCGCACCAGAAGGTGAGCCCCAGCCCAGCCCTTCGCCGCACCGCGCCGCCTTTCAGGGCTGACGGCTTGGCCTGGGACCCTCCCTTGGGGGGGGGGGGCCTCAGGGCGTCGCCCTTTTCCCCGACACCAGCCTGACCCCACCCGCCCCCGCTCAGCTGTGGCTCCTGGCGGTGCTGGGGCTTGAACCTGCGGCCTCGGAGCGCCTCTGGCTCCCGTGAGAGGCTTTTGCAGAACCATTATGCCATCTCCCTGCCCGGCGCTCGAAATCCTGGGCTTCCCTCCGTGGATGTCTTTTGCAATGAAAGAACAGCTCCAGGCCCGGGACGGTGTGCAAAGGCGGTCGAGAACCACGTTCAGACTTGCAGGGCGGCGCGGAGAGGGAAGCTGGAACCCAGGAGCCCGACTTCTGGCAGCAGGACCCGGGTTCAAGCCCCTGGTTCCCACCTGTATGGGGCTGGCCGAGTGGGAGCTTGAAGCAGGGCTGCAGGTGTCTCCCTCCCGATCTCCTGCTTCTTTCTCAATTCCTCTTGTCTCTGTCCTAAATAAATAAACATTAACCATCAAAAAAGAAATTTCCTTTTTAACCCCCAGTAGCCAGCGGGTGATGGGATTCGACATATATGTTTTTTAAATATTGATTTTTTTAAAAAAAGCATCTATTTACTTATTGGAAAGAAACAGCCAGAAATGGAGAGGGAAGGGGGTGATAGAGAGACACCTGCAGCCCTGCTTCACCACTCATGAAGCTTTCCGCCTGCAGATGGGGATCAGGGGCTTGAACCCGGGTTCTTGTGCACTGTAATGTGAGCACTTAACCAGGTGCGCTACCGCCTGGCTCCCGATTTTTTTTTAAAAAAAATTTATTTATTCCCTTTTATTGCCCTTTATTGTTTTATTGTTGTAGTTATTGTTGTTACTGATGTCGTCGTTGTTGGATAGGACAGAGAGAAATGGAGAGAGGAGGGGAAGACAGGGAGGGGGAGAGAAAGATAGACACCTGCAGACCTGCCTCACCACTTGTGAAGTGACTCCCCTGCAGGTGGGGAGCCAGGGGCTCGAACAGGGACCCTTAGGCCGGTCCTTGCACTTTGTGCCACCTGCACTTAACCCGCTGAGCTACCGCCCGACTCTCCCCCCCCCCTTTTTTTTTTTTTTTTTAAAGAGAGATACATAGAGAAAGGTACAGAAATCTCTGCTCAGCACCGGCTTAAAGTGCTGCTGGGGAGTGAATCTGGGACCCCAGAGCCTCTTTGCATAGCCCTTATGCTTTCTCCCCCCCAAAAAAAAACTTTAGGGTAAATTAGATTACATTGAATGAAACATTAAACTAGACTGAGAGTTGGGTTCCCCTTTTAATTTTCGTGTGGTTCCCTTTTTCTTTTGCAGGTTCCATTGCCCTCTCTTTCCCCCACCATGCAGGCAGGCACCATAGCCCGGTGGGAAAAAAGGGAAGGGGAAAAAATCAATGAGGGTGAACTAATTGCAGAGGTAAGTTGTTTTACAGTGTGGAAATGTGTTAGAAGGTACTGCCTTAGTTGAACAGACTGTACCATTAATTTTCTGAGTGAGTAGTTCTCTTTGCTAAACAATCTTAACATTTTTGGATCGAATGGTGGCACACCTGGTTCAGTGCACACACTACAGTGCACAAGGATCCAGGTTCTATCCCCTGGTCCCCGTCTACAAGGGGGAAGCTTCATAAGCAGTGAAGTATTTCTCTATCTCTATCTCCCCTTCCCTCTGAATTTCTGTCTCTATTCAAAATTATAAGTTAAAAAAAAATTTTTTAAATTAGAGAACATTGTTGAGATTAAGTTGTCAACATCTAACCAAATTGATGAATTTGTTAAATTAGTTAAAATTTCTCCCAAAATAAACAAATATTTGGGGGGGGGGGTTGGGGAGAGAACCAGAGCATTCACTATTGGCACTTGTGATACCTAGGATTGAATTTGGGATTTCCTGCTTGGGTTTTCAATGCTTTATCCATTGTGCCACCTCCTGGATCATGCAGCTAAAATTTAAGTGTTCTTTAAAATCTGTGCTAGAAGCTTTATCTTGACATGATTCTAGATGCAAACTAATAATATTTGTACTGACAGCACAAGCCTCAACTCTTGCTTTTGTGTTAAAAGGTGGAAACTGATAAAGCCACTGTTGGATTTGAGAGCATGGAGGAGTGTTATATGGCAAAAATACTTGTTGCTGAAGGTACCAGAGATGTTCCAGTTGGATCCATCATCTGTATCACAGTTGACAAGTGAGTAGTATTTGGTAACCTATGGAGTTTGGGAGATGCTGAGTGTGGAGTATTTTAACCCAAAACTGAGAGAAATTAGGAGTTAAAGGCTTATGCAACTGCTTCGGTAGCCGCTGAATCTGCTTTATAATATATCCCCTCATACTTATGCCTTCTTTCTCTTCCTTAGGCCTGAGGATATTGAGGCCTTTAAAAATTATACATTGGATTCCTCGGCAGCACCCACCCCACAAGCAGCCTCAGCACCAGCCCCTGCTGTCGCTGCTTCGCCTCCTACACCTTCTGCTCAGGCTCCTGGTAGCTCATATCCCACTCACATGCAGGTGAGGCTCAGCCTCGAGTGTTGGCTCTAGATCATTTACTATTGATCCATTATTTTCACATACTTCCAGGAGTGTGAATTTGTGCAGTTCTTTAGCCTTCCCCAGCCTCTTTGCAGTATAGAGGGTAATGCATGGCACTGATTCAAAGATGTTTGGTTTGGGGATGAGGTATACTTACAGTGACTTCCTGGATAGTTTTTAGTATGTCTCAGGTGTTGTTTTGAAAGTCCCCAGTTGGTGTTTGTCTTTGACCTGTGATGTCCTGTTTTCTGAGAGCAAGTAATATTGTTTAGTACTGATAAATGAGGAGGTATAGAGTAAGCATATGTAACTACACTGTAACAAAATTGAAGGTGGTAAATGTAATCCCTTTTTTTAAAAAATGAAACAGTTATTTATTGGATAGACACAGAGAAATCGAGGAGAGGGGAGATAGAGAAGGAAGAGGAAGAGAAGAGAGACACATGGGGCCTGGGGGCTTGCCCTAGTGCAACATGTGCACTTAATGTGGTGTGCTACCACTCAGTTCTTATTTTCTTCTTTGATAGAATGTTCTAAATAGTTGCTGCTGGAAGTAGTCATTCATGATAAAGGTTTACCTGATGTTTAGCTTATACATTTTGACCTGTTCAGCTAATCCTATCTCACTATGTAACATTTGGTTTCATTTGTTTGTGTTTTTTGTTTTTATTAGTGAATTAATAGTGATTTACAAGATTATAAATAATAGGAATATGGCTCTACACCATTCCTACCACCAAAATTCTGTGCCCAGCCAACAGTAACCACCATAGTTCTCATAGTTTCATATTTTAGAAAGTCTTTTTTGCATAACCACAATGCTATCTCCCCTGTCCCCTGCCATTCTTTTTTTTTTTTTTTTTTTTTTTTGCATAACCATTATGCTATCTCTCCTGCCCCACCATTTTTTTGTTTGTTTTTCTAATTAGAATTTGAAAGCACAGAGAGAAAGAGAGAGATAGCTTAATGGTTATACAAATGTAAATGTATGCACTTAACCTGGTATACCACCACCTGGCCCCTTGGCTATACAAGTAACTTTCCTGCCTGAAGCTCTGAAGTCCCAGGCACAGACCCCCACAGCAGCCTAAGCCAGAGCTGCTATACAGTCCTCTGGAGGTGGTGTGGGGGGTGAAGACTGCCTTTACATTTTTTTCCTGTCTCCCTGAGAATTATCAATTGAAATAACTTTCCTTTCAGCATAACTCTGTTGCTCATTAGATCAAAAAGGGGCCAGAGTTTCTTGGGTAGGACACATGCCTTGCCATGGGCCAGATACATGGGAAGTGCTGTGACATCAATGGTAGTTCTAGTGTTGTGGTGTCTCCTTTCTATCTGAATGAAAAAAAATAAGCATGAGCATTGGAGTTTCACAGATGCAAGGCCTTAGATGTTTTTCTCTCTACGTGTGTTTTATCTGTTACAAAATTCAGTGAACACACAAACTAGACAAGTTAGAAACCAATTTTAAATTTAAAGCAGCCAGTCTGACATTTGAATTTTATTGACTATTATCAGAACAATTCTTAGTACTAGTGAATTCTTTCGACCCTAGAACAGTATCTGGGAAGTGTGGGCGAAAAGCAGTTTCTGGGACTGGGTGGTTGGTTGAGAGCCCATGTTAGTGTGCTCATAGACCTGGGTTCAAGCCTCTGGTCCCACCTGCATGGGGGATGCTTCATGAGCGTGCTGCAAATGTCTCTTCTCTGTCTCCCCCTTCCCAATTAGGGGGAAAATTTTTTGAAAAATAACCAGGAAAGTCGTATCATTTAAAAATAATAAGAGAATGAGAAAAACAGTTCTTTTGAGTTTAAATATGTACTAATACAGAATACAGCAAAATGCTAGCTAGTCTGGACCAAATTCATACTGTGCAAGTGAAAGATTCTAGCTTACTCTTAAGTGTTAAAAGAAATAAAAATACAGGGCACAGGGCTGGTGAGAGCACCCCCACTCTCTCGAGGGTGTCTTTTGCTCCATACATGACCCTGGTTGAAGAGCTGGCTGCCACAACACGAGGGGAAGCTTCAGTGCTGTGCTGTCATCCCCTCTGTCTACAGTGATTTCTTTTTCATTCTTTTTAACTTCAGAGTGTGACTTGGAGTGTCACTGATGCTTATGCTTATGGTCTGAATGATGATCTCAATGATAGATCACTTATCTGAGGTTAGTTTCAAATGGGTGTCCTAGTCACTAGCTGTCCATAAAACTTGTAAGTTTGTATGCCCACCATCGTGTCTAAGGCTTTTTACTGTTAAGCAATATTATGTGCTTGTTTCTACAGGTGGTTCTTCCTGCTCTCTCTCCCACAATGACCATGGGCACAGTTCAGAGATGGGAAAAAAAAGTGGGTGAGAAGTTAAGTGAAGGAGACTTACTGGCAGAGATAGAGACTGACAAGGCCACAATTGGTGAGATTTCTCCAGTTCTTTTTTTTTTTTTAATTTTTTTATATTTATTTATTCATTTTTCCTTTTGTTGCCATTGTTGTTTTTCATTGTTGTTGTTGTTGTTATTGATGTCGTCATTGTTGGATAGGACAGAGAGAAATAGAGAGAGGAGGGGAAGACAGAGAGGAGGTTTAGAGAAATATAGACATCTGCAGACCTGCTTCACTACCTGTGAAGCCACTCCCCTGCAGGTGGGGAGCTGAGAGCTCAAACAGGGATCTTTTTGCTGGTCCTTGCGCTTTGAGCCACAGCGCTTAACCCTCTGCTTAACCCTCTCCCTTTTGTTGCCCTCAAGATTTCTCCAGCTCTTAATGATTCTTTTCCAGTGAAGGAAATGAATTGCTATGCTATACAATGAATGTGTGAAAACATGGAAATTCTTATTTCTTGGGATTTTTTTTTTCTTCCTAGAGCAGGGTATTTCTTAATTAAAATGGGCATAATACTGCTAATTAATTGATTCGAGGATATACCAGTTTGGATTATGTTTAGGCCAGAGATTGTTTCTTAGTTTTACTGTATTACTGAAAGGTTACATTAGAACTGCCATTCTCTAAATTGTACCAGAGTGGGGGTGGGGGATAATTTTACAGAGAAAATAATTTAAAGGCAGGAAAATACCAAAGAATTTAAGGTGACTTAATTTTCTTTTTCCAAAGATTTATTTATTTGAAAGAGGAAGAGAGAACCAGAGTATCACTTGAGCACATGCAGTGCCAGGAATTGAACTGTGACCTCATGCTTGAGAATCCAGTGCCTTATCTACTGTACCATGTCCCAGGCCACAGAATTTAAGATGATGGAAGAAAAATTGAAACCAGGATTTAGACTGTTTTCATAGTTTAAGAATCACTGATAAAATGTTTAGATGTACCTGTTCAGATACAGTATACCCCCTTTGTTTTCTTAGAAGAGATTTGAGTGATGAGAGCAGTGCTCTGGCCTATGTGTATGGAGTGTCAAACCTGGAGCCTCACACGTACAAGTCCTGTGCTCTACTGCTGGGATACCTGCTACTTCTGATTCATTTTTCTGCTCAGAAAACCCAGAGATAGGGAGTCCGGCAGTAGCACAGCGGGTTAAAAGCAGGTGGTACGAAGCGCGAGGACCAGCACAAGGATCCCAGTTCGAGCCCCGGCTCCCCACCTGCAGGGGAGTCGTTTCGCAGGCAGTGAAGCAAGTCTGCAGTCTTTTTTCCCCCTCTTGTCTTCTCCTCTCTTGATCTCTCCTAACAACGACGACATCAATAACAACAATAGTAACTACAACAATAAAAAAACAAGGGCAACAAAAGGGAAAATAAATATAAAAAAAAATAAAAAAACAGAAGTAAAGTCCACAAAAAATAATATGTTTGTTACAATACTTACAGGTATTTGTAGGTGCTCTTTATTTTTTCCTTGTCCCATCTCTGGAGATGCAGTGGAGTTCAGGTTCTGCAACCCCCGTGGTGCCTTGAGGGTACTTTGGGACAAAGGAAAAGTAAACAAAGAGGACTCTATTGTGCCCTTTCCCATTTCCACCAGTGACTCCTTTTTTATCTTCTAGCACATTGTACTTCCTTGTAAAATGTAATCGGAAGAATCCTGTTAAGTTGAATACCAGTGTTAATGACATATTCATCTCTAGATAAGTATTTCCTTAGTCAAATTCTTTTTTTTTTTTTAATATTCCTTTTTGTTACCCTTGTTTTATTGTTGTAGTTATTGTTGTTGTTATTGATGTTGTCATTGTTAGGACAGAGAGAAATGGAGATGGGGAAGACAGAGGGGGAGAGAAAGGTAGACACCTGTAGACCTGCTTCACTGCCTGTGAAGAGACTCCCCTGCAGGTGGGGAGCCGGGGGATTGGACTGGGGTCCTTACTCTGATCTTTGTGCATTGCGCCACGTGCACTTAACCCGCTGCTCTGCTGCCCTACTCCCTCTTTTTTTTTTTTTTTTTTTTTTGCTTTCAGGGTTGTCGCTGGAGCTTGGTGCCTACACAACAGATCCACTGCTCCTGGAGGCCATATTATTTCCATTGTTGTTGCTTTGTTGCTATGACTGTTGTTATTGTTGGATAGGACAGAGAGAAATTGAGATGAGGGAGAGAGAAAGACACTTGCAGACCTGCTTCACTGCTTGTGAAGCAACCCCCCTGCAGATGGGGAGCCAGAGGAGTCAAATTCTTTTTTTTTAATAATTTATTTTTTTTTTTATTGGGGGATTGATGTTTTTCAATCAACAGTTAATACACTAGTTTGCACATGTATAACATTTCCCAGTTTTTCCACATAACAATCCAGCCCCTACTATGTCCTCTGCCATCATGTTCCAGGACCTGAACCCTCCTTTTTAAAAATTATTTTATTATTATTTTTATTTGCTTATTGGATAGACAGCCAGAAATTTAGAGGACAGGGGAGATAGGGAGAGAGAGACAGACAGACAGAGACAGCTGCAGACTGCTTCACCACTCGTGAAGCTTTCGCATGCAGAAGGAGCTTGGGGGCTCGAAACCAGGTCATTGTGCACTGTAACGTGTGCTCAACCAGGTGCGCCACCACCCAGCCCCAAGTCAAATTCTGTAAATGCTACTATGGCCTTGAAATCTTTATTTTCTTTCTATATTTTTTTAGTTACTTGCTTACAGTTATATTTACATGGTAGTTGTTAACTCTAAGCATATCTTTTATTGGATATCAGTTCTCAGCCAGGACATGGAAGTAATCCTCAAAGGTGTGCCATCAATGCTATAGATTGCACCAAAGCAACGGACTCTGAAGAAGGGGGGTGGGGTGGGGGTGAGGGTGGTCTCAGGTCCTGGTACATGATGCTGGACCTAATTTGGGGGTGAGAACATTTTCACACACCTGTCTTTTACCCATGTGCAAACAAATACTGTTAACCACTAACCTCCCAATAAAAAACAAAATTTTAAAAAAAGCCAAGGCCAAGAAGGCAAAAATTGTTGCCCTCTGCAAAGGACTTTTTAGTTTTGCTTTTGCAAGCTTTTTTATTTGAGTTCTTTGTAAGAAAAGCAGTAACTGAATAAAAGTAAGTTGTCAAGAACATAGTAACATGAGACAGATATTGAGAGAGAAAGGGAAAACAGAGAGAAAGTGAGACACCTGCAGCACTGCTTGTGAAACTTCCCCCATGCAGGTGGGGATTGGGGACTTGAACCTGGATCCTTAAACTTGCTTATGTGTGTGTTCTACTGAGAGTGCCCCCCCCCCCCCAGTAGAACCAGTTCTTCATGTTGAATTATTGCATGGAATACTGAGTGTAGCCTCTTTGGAACAACTCCAAAGATGCTCTTAGCAATTCAGTTCTAAATCACTATCTGGTTTCTTTGCTCTTTTAATTTGATACCTGCGTAGTTCTGATCTTTAGTAGTACAACTGGTACCTTCTTGGAGCCTTGTGGAACTTGGGAGTCCCAGGTTCAGCCCCTCGCATCACCATAAGCTAGAGTTAAACATTACTCTAGTTTAAAAAAAAAATTTTTTTTTACTACTTTATTTATCCCCTTTTGTTGCCCTTGTTTTTATTATTGTTATTGATGCCGTCATTGCTGGCTAGGACAGAGAGAAATGGAGAGAGGAGGGGAAGACGGGGGGGGGGGGCAGAGAAAGATAGACACCTGCAGACCTGCTTTGCCGCAGGCTCAAACTGGGATCCTTACGCTGGTCTTACCGCTACCTGCGCTGAAGCCGCTGTGCTACCTGCACTTAACCTGCTGCGCTACTGCCCAGCTCCCCCCCCCCCCCCCAATTTTTTTTCTTTCAGAGCTGGTCTCTTCGTGAAATCTCATTGTTTTACTTAGCAGACATTTATTTACTCTGAGCCAAGTACTATTTCTAAACACTTGAAAGATATTTATTAAGTGTATGTAACATTCCTGTGGGGTAGGTACTATCATTATTCCACTTGATAGGCAACAAAGCTGAGACACAGGAGCTGAATAGCTTGTAAGTTTGAAGAAGAGCCTCGTGCTTAAAACTTACTTTGGCAGCAGGTGGTGCAGTAGATAAGGTTTTGAGTTCTCAAGCATGTTGTCCCAGTTTGGTCCTCAGCACATTTATATGCCAGAAAACTCTTTTTCTCATAAGTAAATACATCTTTTAAAGCAAAATAAAAAACTATACTTGGATTGGGTGGGGTAGTGGAGTAGTGTAAGTCCTAAAATGTTTTTTTCCTCTCTAAGGTTTTGAAGTTCAGGAGGAAGGTTACCTGGCAAAAATCCTGATCCCTGAAGGCACAAGAGATGTCCCTCTTGGAACCCCACTTTGTATCATTGTGGAAAAAGAGGCGGATATACCAGCATTTGCTGATTATAGGCCAACTGGAGTAACTGATTTAAAACCATCAGTACCACCCCCTATACCACCCTCGGTAGGTATGCTTCTAGAAACGAGGGGATCCTGCCTGAATTAAAGGAATTGAACTAGGTGGTATTTTAAGTTCCTTCCAGCTTGAACAGTCTGTAAATATGGAAGGAGATAGTTAATATTTGTGGAAATCAGTAGATAGTGACAGTGCACCATTTACCTGGTCAGCAGGAGTCTGATCCTTATAGTTCCCTGACCCCTTGCATTCTTGTTTCCTGGAAAGAAAATACACAAGACCTGCTATTTTTCTGCTTTAGATGTAGCTCTATTGCTAAATGCTTTCTGAGTATTGGCATATTATGGTAGGTCAAGTTTATATTTGTAATTCACTGGAGTCTTGACATATCATGATTGGTTTTGCATAGGAAAAAAAGAGAGAAAGAATAGAAAAGAAAAGAAAAACAGTAATAGAAAGATACCGAAACACCAAAGTTTTTTGTCAGCGTGGTCATGACAAAGTGAGTGCACTATGCAAGTGAGCGATCCCTGCTTTATCTCTTTTTTTTTTTTTTAATATTTATTTATTCCCTTTTGTTGCCCTTTTTCTTTTATTGTTGTAGTTATTATTGTTGTTATTGGATAGAACAGGGAAATGGAGAGAAGAGGGGAAAAGAGGAGAGAAAGATAAACACCTGCAGACCTGCTTCATCACCTGTGAAGCGACTCCCCTGCAGGTGGGGAGCTGGGGCCTCGAACCAGGATCTTTATGGCAGTTCTTGCGCTTCGCACCACGTGTGCTTAACCCGCTGCGCTACCACCTGACTCCCACTTTATCTCTTTTTTTCCCCCTCAGAGTTATCACTGGAGCTTGGTGCCAGCACTGTAAATCCACTGCTCCTGGTGGCCAATTTTTATTTTCTTTTTTTTTATTGGATAGGACAAGAGAAATTATGAGAGGAGGGAGATACAGAGGGGGAGAGAAAAACAGATACCTGCAGACCTGCTTCATCACTTGTGAAGCAAACTCCCCCCTCCCGCCGCAAGTGGGGAGCTGGGGCTCGAACCAGGATCCTTGATCTTCAAACTATGTGCGCGTAGCCCATTGAGCCACTGCTCGACCCCCTTCCTGTTTTATCTCTCCTTGATTGTTATTTCTCTCTCTTTTTTTATAGCCACTACAGTTGCTCAGACTCTGTGCCTGCATGATAAACCTGCTGCTTCTGACAGTCATTTTTTTCCTTTTAATACAGAGATAAATTGAGAGGGAATGGGGAGGTAGGGGGAGGCAGAGATGCTTCTAGCACTGTTTCACCCTTGTGATACTGCCCTCTTATAGATGGAGACCAGGTCTTGAACCCAGACCCTTGCACATGATAATGTTTGTGTTCAACCAAGCACACCACCACTGGGTCCTTATTTATTTTTCCCTCTCTCTTTCTCTCACTTTATAGGCATATTAATAATATATTTTAAACTTTTTATTTATATTTTATTTTCCCTTTTGTTGTCCTTGTTTTTTATTATTGCAGTTATTGTTGTTGCTATTGATGTTGTTATTGTTGGATAGGACAGAGAGAAATGGAGAGAGGAAGGGAAGACAGAAGGGGAAGAGAAAGATAGACACCTGCGTACCTGCTTCACTGCCTGTAAAGCTACTCCCCTGCAGGTGGGGAGCCAGGGGCTCGAACCGGGACCCTTATGCTGGTCCTTGCGCTTTGTGCCATGTGCACTTAACCCACTGCACTACCATCTGATTCCCAGGCATAGTAATACTTTGTTTTACTGACTGAGAGAGAGAGACCAGATCACTGCTCAGGTCAACCTGATATTTTTGGAGCCTGAGGTATGAGAGTCCTTTGCATAATCACTATGCTACCTCCCCCAACCCCCAGTTTATTTAAGATATTTGAAACATGATTTGACATTTTGAAATTAGACCACCTAAAAGTATAACCATGTTGGTGTTATAAAACAATGAAATTGAAGAAGTAACAAGATATTGAAAGTGAACGACATTCTATATTGGTTAGCAGTATTAAATTTCATGCCTCTCCAGGTTTTCATAGAGTCTGACTCAACTTTGTTTTGTCTTTGCTATTATTACAGTTGATATCGCTATATTATATTGACTAAGGGAAAACATATGTGAAGATCTTTGGAAAAAAGAATGTTATTTTATTAAAACTGGCCACTTTATATTGTGGTGAATTAACAGTTTGTAACTTCTCTCAAAAGGTGCCCTCTGTTCCTCCAACTTCCCAACCCACAGCCCCAACACCTTCACCTAGCCGCCCAGCTGCTCCTGCTGGACCAAAAGGAAGGTTGTTTGTTAGTCCTCTTGCAAAGAAGTTGGCAGCAGAGAAAGGAATTGATCTTACACAAGTAAAAGGTAAGTTTGTTTCTGTGATTGTAAAATAAAAAATTTCGTTGCGGGGGTTGGGCTGTGGTGCAGTGGGTTAAGCGCACATGGCGCAAAGCGCAGGGACCAGCGTAAGGATCCCGGTTCGAGCCCCCGGCACCCCACCTGCAGGGGAGTCGCTTCACAGGCGGTGAAGCGGGTCTGCAGGTGTCTATTTTTCTCTCCCCCTCTTTCTCTGTCTTCCCCTCCTCTCTCCATTTCTCTCTGTCCTATCCAACAACAAAGCAACGTCAACAATGGCAATAATAATCGCAACGAGGCTGCGACAACTAGGGCAACAAAAAGGGGGGAAAAATGGCCTCCAGGAGCGGTGGATTCATGGTGCAGGCACCGAGCCCAGCAATAACCCTGGAGGAAAAAAAAAATTTTTTCGTTGGATGACCTCTTTAAGACCAGTTAGTACATTTATATATAGTGACTAACTAGGATAATGAGAAAAGTATGACAAAATACCTTTGTTGTCACAACAGAAGTGAAGGTATTTGTGCTCTATTTAGTGTTTTGTCTCCCTGTGCAGTTCAGATGGTTTGTTTTCATTCTCTGATCATGAGAACTGCTTACTTACTGGTGAAAAGAGGTGGGGGAGATAACATAATGGTTATGCAAAAAGACTGGTACCTGAAGTTCCCAGGTCCCAGGTTCAATCTCCTTCACCACCATCAGCCAGAGCTGAGCAGTGCTCTGGGGGATTAAAAAAAATACTGGTGAAAACATCATAAGATTTATATAAACACTGAACATATAAATACTGAGCTCCATGAGGGCAAAGAAAAATGACTTAGCTCATTTTTTCCTTCCTTAGAAAATCTAGCAGGTGGGGGAGATGGCATAATAATTATTATGTAGAGACTGTCTTGCCTGGGGCTCCACTCGGGTCTCAAGTTCAATCCCCCTCATACCATATTAAGCCAGTGTTGAGCAGTGTTTTGTTCTGGTAAAACAAAAGAAAGAGGAAGTGTAACAGTGATAAGAGCATGGGGTCTTAAGTCAGACCATCAAGGATTTAATCCTGGCTTTGCCATTTTCTGTATATGTCTTCAGATGAATTTGTTGTTCTTTAACAGTTTGTTTTATTTTTAATTAATTATTTATTATTAGAGACAAATTGAGAAGGGGGAAATGTGGAGAGAGAAAGAGACAGAGAGACACCTGCAGCCCAACTTCACCATTCGTGAAGCTTTCCCCCTGCAGATGGGGACCAGGAGCTTGAACCTGGGTCCTTGCACATTATAATGTGTATGCTCAACCAGGTGCACCAATGCCTGGCCCCTTCAGGTGAAATTTTTTAAATTTTTTTAAATATTTATTTATTTATTTATTTTCCCTTTTGTTGCCCTTGTTGTTTAACATTGTTGTCGTTATTATTGTTGTTATTGATTTTGTTGTTGTTGGATAGGACAGAGAGAAATGGAGACAGGAGGGGAAGATAGAGAGGGGGAGAGAAAGACAGACACCTGCAGACCTGCTTCACCGCCTGTGAAGCGACTCCCCTGCAGGTGGGGGGCCGGGGGCTTAAGCTGGTCCTTGTGCTTTGCACCATGTGCGCTTAACCAGCTGCTCTACTGCCTGACTCCCCAGGTGAATTTTTAATGACTTATTTTACCTTTTTCTATGAGAAGGGAAGAGACAAGCTTGAGCACCACTCTGCTGCAAGTACTTATATTATCTATAATAGTGGGCCGGGCGGTAGCGCAGCAGGTTAAGCACACATGGTGCAAAGTGCAAGGACCGGCTTGAGGATCTCGGTTTGAGCCCCCGGCTCTCCACCTGCAGGGGGTCGCTTCTCAGGCAGTGAAGCAGGTCTGTAGGTTCTTTCCCCTTCTCTGTCTTCCTCTCCTCTCTCGATTTCTCTTTGTCCTATCCAGCAGTAACAACAATAAACAACAAGGGCAACAAAAGGGAAAAAATAGCCTCCAGGAGCAGTGGATTTGTAATGCAGGCAACGATCCCTAGCAATAACCCTGGAGAAAAAAGAAAACAAACAAACAAAAAAAGATTATCTATAATATAGTAAGTCCTCAACACATCAGTTGTTTATATTACTTTATTGCCTTAGTAAATAAATATTTTTTAAGAAAGTTAAACTGGGGAACTAGGTGGTAGCACAGCAGGTTAAGCACACAGACAGGCGAAAGGATCCCAGTTTGAGCCCTTGGCTCCCCACATGCAGAGGGGTTGCCTCACAAGCAGTAAAGCAGGTCTGCAGGTGTCTACCTTTCTCTCCCCCTCTCTGTCTTCCTCTTTTCTCTTCGATTTCTCTGTCCTATCCAGCAACAGCAACAGCAATAACAACAATAACAATAAGAATCGGGCAACAAAACGGTGGAAAAAAGTTAAACTTGGGGGCTAGGCAGTGTTGCACCTGGTTAAGTGCCTACACTATAGTATGCAAGGACCCAGGTTCAAGCCCCTGGTCCCCACCTACAAGGGGAAAGCTTCATGAGTGGTGAAGTAAAGCTGCCTCTTCTCTACCTCTTCCTCTCCTCTCAATTTCTTTCTGTTTGTATTCAGTGATAAGTAAAATTTTTAGAAGAAAGTTAGACTTTAAGATAATAATAATTTGTTTTTGATAGAGGGTAAAGGGAGATGAGAAGGACTGCAGCACTGTTGTACTACTTGTGAACCATCTCTTCTGTAGGTGGACGCCAGGGCCTTGAGTCTGGGTCCTTAGGCTTGAGTTCTTTTTGTGCGAGTTAATGAAAATATGCTTTCAGAAAGAGGAATTACTATTATAAAATTTACTATTAATAAAACCCAGCTGGTCATTTGATTACTATAGTAATTATCATATTTTTGTTTGTTTGTTTCTAATTTAATAATTTGTTAGGACAGAGAAATTGAGAGGGCAAGGGGAGGTAGGGCTAGAGAGAGACACACCTGCAGCGCTCCTTTACCACTAGTGAAGATGGGGCTGGGGCTGGGGAGATAGAATAATGGTTATGTAAAATACTTTTATGCCTGAGTCTTTGAGGCCCCAGGTTCAGTTCCCAGTTCTGCTATAAGCCTGAGCTGAGTAGTGTTTCTGGTATCTCTCTCGTTAGGATAAATAAGATAAAATATACATATATAGTAACATTAATAGTGATTTTATTTATTTAAGATTTATTTATTGTGAAAAGAAGAGAGTCAGATAAGGAAGCTCAAAGCACTGCTCAGTTTCGGCTTAAAGTAGTGCCAGGGGTTGAACCTGGTACTTGTAAGGTCTTAGGCATAGAAGTTGATGCTGTAAAAGTAAGAGCATATTCCCCAGCCTGAAATGATGTCAATGCTAAGAAATACAATGAGTGAACTGTGTGTGTGTGTGTGTGTGTGTGTGTGTGTGTGTGTGTGTACACACACTAGCATGCACATACAGGTGTAGCTGGGGAAGACATTGTTCTGATCTAGGAAATAAGAAATCAGCTATGAGCAAACACTGTGAATAACTGGGGGAAGAATATTTTGGACAGAGGCCAGTGTTACACAACCTGAAGTGGAAAAAAGCATAGCATGTTTGAGGAATAAAAAAGAGACCAGTATTACAGAGCTTAGTGAGCAGAGTCTAATGGAGATGATGAGCTTGGAAAGAAACACAGGTGAGAACATGTGGGAGGACTTCAGAGATCATGGTGGAATTTGAATGAGGGGGGTGGAGTTTGCTGGGGATCAAATTCAGGGCCTCTAACATACAGAGTGGTTTCTACCACTGAGCTACATCCCCAGCTAGAATTTATTTTGTGACACCTAACTCTATTCATCCATAATTCCACTACTGTTCTCAGCATTTTCAGTCTTTCTGTTCCATCATCTGTGGAGTTTTCCTTGGTGCCATGACATTCGGTGTGGTAATAGTACTCAAATCTAGAGCATTACACATGATAAGACACAGACTATCTACCAGATGAGCTGTCTTACCTGGCTAAGTATACGTATTACCATGCACAAGGACCCAGGTTGAAGTCCCTGGGTTCAAGCCCTGCAGGGGCGATGCATCAAAAGTGGCGAAGCAGGTCTGCAGGTGTCTCTAGTGCTTGGACTGAAAAAGCAAGTGCTTGAATTTGACTAGGGAGTAAGCCGTTTGGGAAGAAACCATATTAAACTCTCCAAACCAAGCTATGCAGAGTTTGATGTGTCTCAGGGCTGTCTCAAGGCTATTAATATATAGTACACTTTAAGTCCCTCAGATTTTGTCTTCACAGCGTTCTTGTGAGCAGGGGCTGGTCTTACAATGTCTATTCTCCAGACAAGACTAAGAACTGATAAGATTAAATGACTATAGTCTTCTATCTAGGTTACATTTATCAGCATCTTTACTATTTGTCCTGGTAGTCTAGCATTCCTTCCTTGTATCAAGTCACTTTATGGCAGTCTCTTGTGCCTTCTAGGAGACAGGCAAGGGGACTGAGTAGTTGAGCGCACCTGTTCAAGTTCCTGGTCCCTACCTGCAGTGGGGGTAGGGTGGCTTCACACACAGTGAAGCAGGGCTGCAAGTGTCGCTTTCCCTATCTTTCTCCTCCTCCCCTCTCAATTTCTCATTGTCTCCATCCAAAATAAATAAATATAAAGAGAAGAAAAACTTAGGAGACAGACACGAAGATTTCCACTAACCCCTGAAAGTCAGGAAATCCTCCTCTTGAGAGACTGTGGTGTCCAAATCAGCCTTGGTTATAAGGGGGAGGGAGTTAGGGTTTCTGTCACTCACATAGTGGAATCTAATATGGCTCCTGCTGCCTCTCTGTTCTAGAGGTCCTGGTGAGGATAAACACATCTAGCCAACTCAGGTTTCATAATGAAGGAGAAGAGTCAGGAAGAACTGTACACAAGATCCTTTTAACAGTCTGCCTTGCAATAAATGAATCAATTTGACTTTTTTTTTTTTTTGTAGAAGTGGGCCAGTATAAAAGGTATTCTAATAACTAAATTGTGATTCTTTTTAGAATTAAGGTTTAGGATTATCTGGGTACAAAATGAAACTTAAGAGGTTGTGGATGGGAAGAAGGAAATTGAGTGGTCTGGGAGGTGGCGCAGTAGATAAGACATTGGACTCTATTATAAGTATGAGGTCCTGAGTTCAACCCCCAGAAGCACGTGTACCAGAGTGATGTCTGGTTCCTTCTCTCTCTCTATCTCTCTCTCTCCCTATCTTTCTCATTAATAAATAAATGAACTTACCAAAAAAAGAAATTGAATGAAAATAAAAGTTAGCCTGTTTTGAGAACTTAGAAGGTCTTTTCTTGTATTTGACATTGCATTTCTTTCCTTCCCTTTTTTTTTTTTTTTTTTTACCAGAGCACTGCTCAGCTCTGGCTTATAGTGGTGCAGGGGATTGAACCTGGGACTTTGGAGCCTCAGGCATGAGAGTCTGTTTGCATAACCGTTATGCTATCTACCCCTACCCTTCATTTTCCTTCAGTTTAGACCTACTGAGAGAAAGCTATGGATAATGGAGACCACAGAAAAAGTGAGTTTTATAAAAATGATATAATCTTAGTGGATGCTTTTTGGGATGAAGACAATTGGCTGTCCTGATCCGTACAAAACAATCATTACCATATCTGTTATCTCTATATTTAGATGGGTGTTTTTGGTCAGATGAATCGAGAATGTAACAGGCCTGTCTCAGGGTTCAGAAAGGACTTTTTGGCTCAAATTAAGAGAGAGCAGCTAGACTTTCTTTGGAGGTCTAAATGTGCTACATGTAAACTTCTATTCCTACTCCTACTCCTACTACTGGGAATCGACACTGGATAGAGGGGTACATGCCTTGCCACACACGCAGACCAGCTTGGGAACCAACACAGGAGGATGGTGTTGTGTCTCTCCCTCTCTCTCTCTAAACAAAAAGGTCACCCATGTGTGGTGCCCTGGATTCATAAAAATAGATAAAATATTATTCTAACGTAAAAGTAAAAAAAAATGAAAAAATAAATTTTAATTAGACAAAACGCTCAAAGATAAATAGTAAGAATAAAAGAGGAGGCCAGGCACACATTACCATGCAGGGGGGAAGCTTCAGAAGCAGTGAAGCACGTACTGCTGGTGTGTCTTTCTCTCTTCGTGTCTGTCTCCCCCCCCCCCCAATTTCTCTCTTGTCCTAGCCAATAAAATGAAAAATGGCCATCAGGATCATTGGATCTGTAGTACTGGCACTGAGCCCCGGCAATAACCCTGGAGGCAAAAAAATTAGTTAAAAAAAAGAATAAAAGAAAACTTGCAATAGTTAAAAAGAATTGAACTACTATAGTTCAAGTAAGAGTACTCTGTGAATTAAAATTAATCATTGACAAGACCTCAACTGTGTAGGGAACATTCCTTGCCGTGAGTTCAAGCCATGGTACCAAATGAGAGTTACCATTGCACTGATGGTGTGATGTCTATCTCTGTCTGACTCTAAGTGAAAAGGTGGCCTGAGAACTGCAATCATGCCTATGTTCTACCAAAAATAAAACCAAGTTAGTAATTGACAAAGGCTGATGGTTTTTTGTTTGTTTGTTTGTTTGTTTTTTACCAGAGCACTGCTCAGCTCTGGTTTATGGTGGTATGGGGGATTAAACCTGGGACTTCAGAGCCTCAAGCATGAGTGTCTCTTTGCATGACCATTATGGTTTCTACCGTAGATCAAAAGCTGGTGTTTTTGATGGATCAATTTAATAGGCAGGATTAAGACAATGATCTCTTGAGAGGATTTCTGCAAGGACCCTTAAAACTTGTACTTCAGGATTGGTGTCAGTACAGATGCAACAGCAGTATGCTCTCATGTGTGGTATTTCTGTATCTCTTATAGGGACGGGACCAGATGGTAGAATCATCAAGAAGGACATTGACTCTTTTGTGCCTACGAAAGCTGCTGCTCCTGTGAGTTACAGTTGACTTTTTTTTTTTCTCCAGTCTTGTCTCTGCAAAACACTTTGTATGACTTGTTAGACTAGTTTATATATCATGTATGAATATGTTGTCATTCATATACAGAGGCAAAGAAATGCTACACTGATGTGCAGTCCTGTTTCTTGAGTAGTGAATTAAAAATTTAATAGAACCACACTCCTCCTCCTCTTAATAAAATGTCATTCATTTATTTTTTTTAAATATTTATTCCCTTTTGTTGCCCTTGTTTTTTATTGTTGTTATTATTGTTGTTGTTATTGATGTCATTGTTGGATAGGACAGAAATGGAGAGAGGAGGGGAAGACAGGGAGAGAAAGATAGACACCTGCATGCAGACCTGCTTCACCGCTTGTGAAGCATTCATTTATTTTTAATGGGAGGAATACAGAGGGAAAGATACTAAGAGAGAGACCAACAGGAAAGCCTTTTTCATAATCGTTATGCTATCTTCCCTTCTCCTCCCCTTTAATTTTGTTTTTGTTTTTGTTTTTTTGTACCAGAGCACTGTTCCACTCTGGTTTATGGTAGTGCTGGGAATTTAACCTGCATTGTGCTGTCTCCCCCCCACCTATATCCTCTTTAAATTCACTTACTGAAATCCTAATACCCAATGTGATGTCATCTGAAAGTAGGTCTTTGATAGGTTATCAGGCTCAGAATGTGAGTGTGTGTGTGTGTGTGTGTGTGTGTGTGTGTGTAAGGGAGGTTTCACTTCCACAGTGGAATCGGTGGTGTGTTTTTTGTTGTTGTTGTTGTTGTTTTTAAAAATTTTTTATTTATAAAAAGGAAACATTGACTAAACTAAAGGATAAGAGGGGTACAGCTTCACACAATTCCCACCGCCAGAACTCTGTATCCATCCCCTCTTAACCCTCTGGGTATGGACCCAAGGTCTCTGTGGGATGCAGAAGGTGGAAGGTCTGGCTTCTGTAATTGCTTCCCCGCTGAACATGGGCGTTGACAGGTCGATCCATACTCCCAGCCTGTCTTTCTCTTTCCCTATTAGGGAAGGGCTCTGGGGAAGCAGAGCTCCAGGACACATTGGTGGGGTTGTCTGTCCAGGGAAGTCTGGTTAGCATCATGCTAGCATCTGGAACCTGGTGGTTGAAAATAGAGTTAACATACAAAGCCAAGCAAATTGTTGAGCAATCATGGACCTAAAGGCTGGAATAGTGCAGATGAAGTCTTGGGAGCCCCTCCATTTTGTAGATAGCTAGCAGGCATATTTTAGTTATATTCCAAAGGGCCTGTGGCTATACTAGTGATTTTTTTAATTTGTTTTTTGTTTTTTGCCTGAGCCTGAAATCTGATATGCAGGTGGGTCCTAATTGTCTGGGGAGGTGATGTCATGGCTGGCAGAAGGACCAGAAAGCTGGATCAGGGAAGAGAGTAGCTCCCAAATATAGGAAAGGTGTATAAATATTATTGACTGGGAATACATGTTTTTATTCTCTCTACCATGTGAGAACACAGCAAGAAAACAGTCTTTGGCTATCTAGGAGCCATATTTCACCACAACCCAATCATTTAGCATATTGAGCCTAAATTCCCCATTCTCCAGAACTATGAGAAATAAATTAGTGGTCTGGGGGGGGGTGGTGCAGTGGATGAAGCACTGGACTCTCAAGCATGAGGTACTGAGTTCAATCCTGGGCAGCACATCAGAGTGATGTCTGGTTCTTTCTCTCTCCTCCTGTCTTTCTCATGAGTAAATAAATAAAATTTAAAAATAAATAAATAAATAAATGATTAAGTGGGGGGAGGAACATGATTACAGAATTTTAGGCATTGACAGTAAAAACAATGGCCAGAGAGACAGCTCACTGAGTAGGGTACATTCCTCTGTGATACCAGGGGGAAGTTATGGTGTAGTAATGTCACTCTCTGTGTCTCTGAATAAGAAGTTACTAGGAAGCAGTGAAATCAGGTAGACGATATGGCCCCAGCTTCATCAAAAGCAAACAGTTCTTAAGCAACCATCTAAACTGAGTCCTTTTACTCCTTGGGGATAGAAAAAGTTATTTCTCTTTTTATTTATTTATTTGTTTATTATTGGATAGAGACAGAGAAATTGAGAGGGGGGAGGGGATGATAGAGAGACACCTGCAGCCCTGTTTCACCACTCATGAAGTGTCCCCCCCCCACTACAGGTGGGGGCCAGGAGGTTGAACCTGCATTTTTTTTTAATATTTATGTATTTTCCCTTTTGTTGCCCTTGTTTTTTATTGTTGTAGTTGTTATTACTACTGCTGTTGTCATCGTTATTGGTTAGGACAGAGAGAAATGGAGAGAGATGGGGAAGACAGGGAGGAGAGAAAGATAGACACCTATAGACTGCTTCACCGCTTGTGAAGCAACTCCCCTACAGGTGGGGAGCTGGCAGCTCGAACCTGGATTCTTACGCCAGTCCTTCCACTTCCATGTGTGCTTAACCCACTGTGCTACCGCCTGACTCCCTGAACCTGCATTCTTGCACACTTTTATATGTGTGCTTAACCAAGTGCACTACTGCTTGGCCCCGAAAAAGTTATTTCTCCATAAACCTTTTCATGTTTCTTTGCTGTCTGTAAAGAAGCCACTAGTATTGGGAGTTGGATGGTAGCACGGTGGGTTAAGCACACGTGGCGCAAAGCATAAGGACTGACATAAGGATCCCAGTTCTAGCCCCTGGCTCCCCACCTGCAGGGGAGTCGCTTTGCAGGCTGTGAAGCAGGTCTGCAGGTGTCTGTCTTTCTCTCCCCCTCTCTGTCTTCCCCTCCTCTCCATATCTCTCTGTCCTATCCAACAACGACGACATCAATAACAACAATAATAGCTACAACAATAAAAAACAACAAGGGCAACAAAAGGAAATAAATAAAAATATATTTTTTAAAAAAGCTACTAGTATTTGTGAAGTCATTAGTATTAACAACTTATAGTAAGACTGAGTCACTGTTTCTAAGGATGCTTTTTTCTTGTCCTTTAGGCTCCAGCAGCTGCTGTGCCTCCCCCAGCTCCAGGAGTGGCACCAGTTCCTACAGGTGTCTTCACAGATATCCCAGTCAGCAACATTCGTCGTGTAAGGCTGTTAACCATAAGTCTGGGATGAAAACTGTTAGGAGTATCTTTACTCAGATTGTTTGATTGCATAGTTTGAAACACTAAAGGTGAATTCTTTTCACTGAGAATTTTAAGTGATTAGTTTAAGAGATACTTGGCTTGGCCAATTCAGTATTTGGGGTAAACAATTAAATAGTTCTGATTAAATAGTACTAAGTGGGGCTAAGTTATGGTATAGGCTCCTATATTCCATTTCTAACAGTGCTTGAGTTAAGCCCTGTTGGGTAGGCAGAGTGAAAGGCCAGATAGTCTGGAATTAGATCAGATCTCTACTTAAGATAATTGATTTTCTTAATCTCTTTGTTTCAGGTTATTGCACAGCGGTTAATGCAATCTAAGCAAACCATACCTCATTATTACCTTTCTGTTGATGTAAATATGGGAGAAGTTTTGTTGGTACGGAAAGAACTTAATAAGGTAAAAGGTCTGGAAATTTCTAGCTCTCTAAGTTCTAAAAACCTTTTTACCCCAATAAACTTGCATTTTGCTGATATATGTATATATTTTTTACATTATGTCAGTTGATGGTGGAAAGTATATATTGATTTTAACTTGCAGAGAAAATCCTCGAAAAAAATTAATTTTCTAACCCTTGATTACAACTTTTCATTTAAAGTTGCCTTTCCCATGGATCCATTTTAGCCTAGCAGATTCACTAGGATGCCATACCTGAGTCTCTTGGTAGGTAAGAAACAGTATGTTTGCTTTCTGTTTATAGTCAAGTACCAAGCCTCCTTCTTACTAGTGTTTAGCATAAGGTACTCTTGGGAAAACACACCTTCCTCTATATGAATTTATAATATCATTGGAGACACAATATAAGTGAAAAAGAGGGGAGACATGTCTTATTAAAGAAAAAGTATTGGAGGCTGGGCGATGGCACACCCAGTTAATAAGCGCACGTAGTACTATGTGCAAGGACCCGAGAAATGACCTGTGTTTGAAACCCTGCTCCCTACTTGGAATGGGAATCCTTCATAAGTGGTGAAACAGGTCTGCTGGTGTCTTTCTTGCTCCCTCACTATTCCCTTTCCTCTCAATTTCTCTCTGTCCTGTCAATTAAAATAGAACATAAATGTAAACAATGGCCACCATAATCAGTGGATTTGCAGTGCCAGCACTGAGCACCAGCACTAACCTTGGAGGCAAAGAAAGAAAGCAAGAATGAAAGGGAGGTAAGAAGGAAGGGAAAAAGTATTTGTCGGGGTAGGTAACATAATAGTTATGGAAAAAGACTCATGTCTGAGGCTCCAAAGTCCCAAGTTCAATCCCCCACTCTACCATAAACCAGGGCAGTGCTCTGGTTCAAAATAAAATAAGTACTTGTTGATCTGTCTCTATATAGTTACTCCCCCTCCTCTGCTTAATTTTATTGCATAGGTTAAGTATTAGAGGAGTTCAGAGAAGTTGGAGAATAGTGAAAGTAGTTAAAAGAATTCAGTGATATAGAAAAACTTGGTTGAGCCAT
This sequence comes from Erinaceus europaeus, assembly GCF_950295315.1. Lineage (NCBI taxonomy): Eukaryota > Metazoa > Chordata > Mammalia > Eulipotyphla > Erinaceidae > Erinaceus > Erinaceus europaeus. The sequence goes on along the minus strand of NC_080181.1, from coordinate 21,030,854 downwards.
GGGGGCAAAAATTAGGATGACAAAAAAGTTGAAGTTCATTTTAGTTAGGGATTTTTTAAAAAATGTTTTTTTTTAATATATTTTCCCTTTTGTTGCCCTTGTTTTTTCATTGTTGTAGTTATTGTTGTTATTGATATCATTGTTCTTAGGACAGAGAGAAATGGAGAGAGATGGGGAAGACAGAGAGGGGGAGAGAAAGACAGACACCTCCAGACCTGCTTCACCACTTGTGAAATGACTCCCCTGTAGGTGGGGAGCTGGGGGCTCAAACCGGGATCCTTAAGCTGGTCCTTGCACTTCTCGCCATGTGTGCTTAACCCACTGTGCTACCACCTGACTCTTTTGGGGTTTTTTTAAGTGATTTTATTTTAGCTTTTATTTATTTAAATATATATATATTTTTTTAATATTTTATTTTATTTATTTATTCCCTTTTGTTGCCCTTGTTGTTTTATTGTTGTATTTATTATTGTTGTCGTTGTTGGATAGGACAGAGAGAAACGGAGAGAGGAGGGGAAGACAAAGAGGGGGAGAGAAAGATAGACACCTGCAGACCTGCTTCACTGCCTGTGAAGCCACTCCTCTGCAGGTGGGGAGCCGGGGTTCGAACCAGGATCCTTATGCCGGTCCTTGTGCTTTGTGCTAAATATATTTTTATTGATATTATTTTAGTGAGTGAGAGAGACAGAGATCAGAAATGACAACAAGGGCAACAAAAGGGAATAAATAAATAAATTATTTAAAAAATCAAAAAAACTTAGGAGCAAGTCTGACTCTAAAAAAAGAAAGAGGGAGTTGGGCGATAGCGCAGCGGTTAAGCGCACGTGGTGCAAAATACAAGGACTGGCCTAAGGATCCCGGTTCGAGCCCGGTGCTCCCCATCTGCAGGGGAGTTGCTTCACAAGTGGTGAAGCAGGTCTCCAAGTGTCTGTCTTTCTCTCCCCCCTCTGTCTTTCCCTCCTTTCTCCATTTCTCTCTGTCCTATCCAACAATGACAACAACAATAGTAACTACAACAATAAAACAACAAGCAACAAAAGGGAATAAATAAATAAATATTTTTTTAAAAAAAGAAAGAAAAAAAAGATCAGAGGATTATTCATCTCTGGCTTACAGTGATGGCTGAAGGTAAACCTTGGACCTAGGAGCCTCAAGCAGGAAAGTCTGTTTGCATAACTGTTACATTATCTGCCTAGCCCAAAGTAATTTTAATGAATGGAAATATGGATGGCATACTTGAGAGATGGAGTGGATACACAATTGATGATTTAGGGAATAAACTTTGAACAGAAGGATTTTGACATGGTGAATTAAACATTAAGAGAAACTAGTAAATGTGACTGATGGTTTTCTTAAAACTGACTTTTAAGTAAAATTTGTCTGTTGCATACCTGAGGCTCCCACTTCAATTGCTGGTACCCCATCTACTAGAGTGGTTCTGACTTCTCTCACTTTGATGTGAAACTCTCTCTTATGTAAAAGAAAACATTTTTAAAAGATATTAGTGGCTAGATAGTGACACAACAGGTAAAGCTACGCAAAATGTGATCAAGAAAAATCATATTTTACAATAATTTTCATTATCTCTATTCCTTCACCCACCAAAAGGAAAAAAAAATTGTATCTTGACCATAATCTTTGTCCCAATCTTTCCATCCTCCCCAGACCTAGGTTACCATTATTCTGTCTTGTGTATTGGAATAGACCCTACAGGTACAGGTATTTCATTGAATCTACAGGTCAATTTGGGGAGTGTTACCATCTTAATATAACTGTTATTTCTCCATGAACATGGGATGCTTCCCTATATTTAGGTTATCATTAATTTCAGCTATATTTGTATGCAATTTTTTTTTTAATTTTTAATTTTTTTTTTTTTTTGCCTCCAGGGTTATTGCTGGGGCTTGAATCCACTGCTCCTGGAGGCTATTTTTTCCCTTTTGTTGCCCTAGTTGTTTCATCATTGTTGTGGTTATTGTTGTTGTTATTGATGGCACTGTTGGATAGGACAAAGAGAAATAGAGAGAGGAGGGGAAGACATAGAGGGGGACAGAAAGACACCTGCAGACCTCTTGTGAAGCAAACCCCTTGCAGGTGGGGAGCCAGGGGTTCAAACCAGGATCCTTATGCTGGTCCTTGCGCTTCGCGCCATTGCACATAACCTGCTCCGCTGCCGCCTGACTCCCTCAGCTATATATATATATATTTTTTTTTTTTTTTTTTCTCCTCCTCCAGGGTTATTGCTGGGCTCGGTGCCTGCACCATGAATCCACCGCTCCTGGAGGCCATTTTTTCCCCCCTTTTGTTGCCCTTGTTGTAGCTTCATTGTGGTTATTATTATTGCCCTTGTTGACGCAATTCGTTGTTGGATAGGACAGAGAGAAATGGAGAGAGGAGGGGAAGACAGAGAAGGAGAAAGATAGACACCTGCAGACCTGCTTCACCGCCTGTGAAGCGACTCCCCTGCAGGTGGGGAGCCGGGGGCTCGAACCGGGATCCTTACGCCAGTCCCTGCGCTTTGCGCCACATGCGCTTAACCCACTGCGCCACTGCCCGACCCCCAGCTATATATTTTTAAAGTGTAAGCTTTGTACTACTGTTTTACTCCCCCTATTTTATTGGGCAGTATGGTTGTTGACATATGGACATAATACCCAATGACCCTTTTTATGTCCTTCCAAACCCTCCCTTCCCATTTTTTAAATTTTTGTTAAATTTAATTCTAGGTATTATTTTGATAGTACTATAAATTTCGTGTTCAGATTGTTCTGTGCTATTGTCTAGATCCTGGTCAAAATGGTGGAGGAGCATCTAGGCTGGGGTGAGAGTGTTCTGCAGAAAACAGAAATTTTACATATGTATCAACAACTATACTGACTGTAAGCCATTGATCCTCCCAATACAAAAAAATAAAACCATATTATTCATAAAAAGAAAGAAGGGGCTGGGCAGTAGTGCATGTCGTTAAGCACATATGTTACGGTGTCCAAACACCCAGGTTCAGTCACTTGGTCCAAGATGAATGAACCAACTTCTGGTTTCACTTCACCCTCTTCAACTCAAACATTTCTGACTTCTACCCCTTCCCACACCCCCACCATTTTTCTAAGAGTTTATGTATAGTTTTAGTTTTGAAAGACAATTTTTTTAAAAAAGACTATCACTTCTTATCTTTTACAGATGTTAGAAGGAAAAAGCAAAGTTTCTGTCAATGACTTCATCATTAAAGCTTCAGCTTTGGCATGTTTAAAAGTACCGGAAGCAAATTCTTCTTGGCTGGACACAGTTATAAGACAGTAAGTATAATACCGCTGGGGAGGTATATGTCTACAAACAGTTTTCTTGTATTACTTATTTTATTATTATTACTTTGTCACTTAAGAGACTAGCAGGTGAGTAGAGTTTACCCCAAAACCTGTCAGGTAGGTGCTATTATTTTTACCATATTTCAGATAGGAAAAAAAGTGCTAAGAAATTAAACAACCTTTCCAAGATTTCATAGCCAAATAATGGTGAGCCAGGATTTGAATCTAGACTATCTCAAGGTAAAAATCAATGCTTTTTATATGTACTCACTGCTCTTACAGTTTTTTTCAATCTTTTATATATATGAGAGACAGTAAGGTGAGGAGAGGGAGGGAGAGAGAGTAAGTATGTGTGTGTGTGTGAGAGGGAGAGAGGGAGGAGGAGATAATTTGCCAAAACTTATATATGTTTTAAGATTCACTTATTCTATGTTTATAACTTCTCAATTTTTGTTAAATCTGCATACTTACATGTCTTTCACAACAGTCTAATTTTGATATCAAACTAATTTCTCTGAGTTATTTACATTTGTCTTGAATTTTCATATCATCTTCCCAAATATCATGAAAGTCTTTTATAGTGAGTTTCTACTTCTAGTTGAACCCACTCTTGTTCTAGATAGTCTGCTGAGCTGTCTCTCAATACAGATTTCTTTTTTTCTAAACCTTTTATAGAATTGGAACCAAAATAAGTGGTGTTTTGCATAGATCTTAATATTTTTGACATTTAATGATCTTTAGTATGTAGTCATGTTATATATCAGCTTATTCACTTTTTTTTAAGTCAGAGCACTGCTCAGCTCTGCTGTGGTGATGCCATAAATTGGATCTGGAACCTCTTGAGTTTCAGGCATGAAAGTCTCCTGGGTCCCAGTTTATCCATTTTTATTGCTATTAATTCTTGAGAGCTTGTTTGGAGGTTCTAGTAGGGGAACGCAGCTACTCGTATACCCTCGACCGAAGACCAGTCTGTCTCTATTCGGGGAAGGCCGTCCTCTTCAACTGAGCGCACAGCTTCGGGAGGGACGCACATGGAGCGGTGAGGGAGAAAGGGGACACCCACCTAGCCAGCCAGATCAGCCGAATCAACCTTGGCGATCAGTGGGGTGACAGATGTCGCAGCCAGATCGCCCTCACATCTAATTGCTGTTAATTCTTAATTGTTTCAGTATCCTACTTTTAATATCTCTATTTACCAGTTGATCTATGTAAGAATTGATTCTAGTATTTTTGCTACTACAAATCTGTTACGCTGAAGTCCCAGGTTTAATCTCCATGCCAACATAGGCCCAGGGGTAAACAGTGCTGTGGTTGAAAATAAATAATTATGTTAGGAATACTGCACATAATTCCTAGCCATGTAAACTGCTGTGCTATCTTCCTAGCCTCACTAATTTTTTTTTCTGCCTCCAGTGTTATCACTGGGGCTTGGTGCCTACACTATAAACCCACTGCTCCTGGAGGCTATTTTTTCCCTTTTGTTGCCCTTTTTTATCCTTCTTGTTATTTTTTTCATTGTTGTTGGATAAGACAGTGAGAAATGAGAGAGGAAGGGAAGACGGGGAGAGAAAGACACCTGCAGACCTGTTTCCCTGCTTATGACATGACCCCCCTGCAGGTGTGGAGTTAGGGGCTCAAACCGGGATCCTTAAAATGGTCCTTGCGCTTCGCGCCATGTGCTCTTAATCATCTATGCTACCACTCCACCCCGTTAATATTTTTTGTATGGTCATTCATCATATATTTATTAAACATGTACTGTTTGCTGAATTCAATAATGAGCAGACTAGGAAACACCAGCGGGAAAATTAATAATTACCAATGGAAACAGCATACCAGTTTACTCAGTTTTCTGGTTAAAAAAAAAAAAGTATATGGCATGAGGCACTAAAGGTACCACATTCAATCCCAGCACTGCTGTAAACCAGAGCTGAGCAGTTCTCTGATAAATGCAAACACAAAAAGTATTTAGGGGCAGATTACAGTTCTTGGGGGTAGTGTGTTGAGATCATGCATATGATCTCCTCTGATTTAGATACGGTCTAGTCCGGTCCCTATCACTTCAAAAGAAGCTTTGTTGCTGTTATCTTTCATTCTCTGTCTCTTCCTCTCTCATCTGAAAAACAATATGTGCTGAAGACCATTTTAGGTGACTCAGTAGTAACCCTGCCTTCTTGCCCTGGCACAAACCAGTAGAACTCTGGATTTTGGAGCAGTACTTTGGTATCTCCCATTTATTCACTCATTGTTCCCTTTTTCACTTAAAACTAAAACTAGGCCAGGGAGTGGTTCAGGTAGAGCTCATGCTTTTCATGCATGAGGTCTTAAGCTCCATCACTGGCACTGCATGCAAATAAACATATACTCTGAGAAGAAACCCAAATGCACAAGTGTGCATGGGATAGAAAAGTTAGGAATCCTACTTTCATGTTCTGAAACACCAAAACGCTCCATCTAATCACTCCTGTTTCTCCCACAGTGGATTTCATTCCCATAACTCTTTTATCTGTTTAGGCTCTGCATGCAGAATCACTCCAGCCAGTCTATTTCCTCTCATAATTCAAGCTCATTCCCCCTACCTACACCCATGTATTAGTCAAGGCAGGTTAGTGGAAGGCTAGTGCAAGTGAAACCAGCCTATTGTTGAACTTAATATAAAGGCTTTTAATAAATATTGCCGGGGGCCGGGAGGCAGCACATCAGTTTAAGCGCACATGGTATGAAGCTCAAGGACCTATATAAGGACCCTGGTTCTAGCCCCCAGCTCTCTACCTGCAGGGGGCTTACTTCACAAGTGATAAAGCAGGTCTGCACATGTCTATTTCCCTTTTTTTTTTTTTATTTCCCTTTCTAGCTCCCCTTCTCTCAATTTCTTTCCTATCAAAAACATAATAAATAAATAAATAAATAAATGTCCACAGGAGCAGTGGATTCATAGTACAGGCACCAACCCCAACGATAACCCGGGAGGGAGAAAGAAATAAATAAATATTTCTGACGATTATTGAAATTTCCTTGTGTCTTTTCCTTTGTAAACAGAAATCATGTTGTTGATATCAGCGTTGCAGTCAGTACCCCTGCAGGACTCATCACTCCCATTGTATTTAATGCACATATAAAAGGACTGGAAGCTATTGCTAATGATGTTGTTTCTTTAGCAACCAAAGCACGAGAGGGGAAACTTCAACCACATGAATTCCAGGTAAGGTATTTATTATTTATTCATCCTGTAGCTGAAGAATTATGTTTTGTTTTGTTTTGTTTTTTGGTTACTTTAGCTTCACCACTCTAGACAAATTATTTTTAGTTTGAAATAGAGCAGGAGAGACTTCATAGCACTTAGATTTCTCCAGTGCCATAATACTCCCATGTTGTTTACGGGGGGCTTGAACCTTGGTGCAAATATAGTAAAGCAGCTGCCCCCAGGTGAGCCACTTCATAGGTCCCCGAATCTTGAATATCTTTTGATCTTACCCTGTATTAAAATTTGAGAAAATAAAAAAAATTGAGGGAGTTGGGCTGTAGCACAGCGGGTGAAGCGCAGGTGGCGCAAAGCGCAGGGACCGGCATAAGGATCCCGATTCGAACCCCGGCTTCCCACCTGCAGGGGAGTCGCTTCATAGGCGGTGAAGCAGGTCTGCAGGTGTCTTTCTCTCCTCCTGTCTGTCTTCTCCTCCTCTCTCCATTTCTCTCTGTCCTATCCAACAACGAGACCCCTGCAAGCGTCAACCCGGCTTTGACCTAGCATGTTATGATTGGGCCCTCCTCAGTCGCTATCGAACAGGCCATGGCCGGTGCGCCGCTATGTTCCATCGCTGGGGAGCCAGAGACGACCTGAACTGCCCCTGCGGCTCCAGACAGACTATGACCCACATAGTCAACGACTGCCACCTCTCCAGATTCAAAGGAGGTCTCGAAACTTTACATCAGGCTCAACCTGACGCTGTTGACTGGCTACGGAAGAAGGGCAAACGCTAGAAGAAGAAGAACAATAATAACTACAACAATAAAACAAGGGCAACAAAAGGGAATAAATATTTTTTTAAAAAAATAAAGAAAAATTGAGGGGTTCATACTGTGGCACATTGAGTTTAACGCATGTAGTACAAACACAAGGACCTGCGCCAGGAATCCTGGTTCAAGCCCCTAGTTCCCCGCCTACAGAGGGGAGCTTCAGAAGCGCTGCAGCAGGTCTGCAGGTGTCTCTTTTTCTCCCTCTCTATCTTCCCCTCCCCTCTGGACTTCTCTCTGTCAAAAAAAAAAAAAGAAAAAAATCAGAAAAAGAAAATGGCCACAGGATTAATGCAGGCACCAAGCTCCAGCAAGAACCCTGAGGCAAAAAAAAAAAAATTGAATGACCAAAAGTTTGAAAAGTATGTTTAAGAGAGTTCAACTTGTGTTGATATTATTGACATGTAAGTTAGCACTGGGTTGGGTTTTGTTTGTTTTTATTTCACTACTCCATCCAGGCCAGTCTTTTATGAGATACAAAGAGTGAACTGTGGAGATAGCATAATGGCTGTAAAAGTAAATTTCATGCCCAAGGCTCTGAGCTCCCAGGTTCAGTGACCAATAGTACCACAAGCCAGAGCAATGCTTTGGTTTTTTGTTTTTTTTTTTTAAAGTAAGTAACAGGCCAGGCTGGTGCCCTACACAATTGAGTACATATGTTGTCATGCACAAGGACTGAGTTCAAGCCCTCAACCCCCACCTGCAGTAAGCAGTGAAACAATGCTGCAGATATCTCTCCCTTCCCCCCTCAATTTCTTTATCAAAAAGAAAAAAAAAGGAGTACGTTAGAAACATTGCAGGCAGTGAACCCCAGAGATAGCTCCATTGATAATAAGAAAATGTATAAAAACAATTAAAAAAATTTTTTTTGATTTTCCCTTTTGTTGCCCTTGTTTTTCATTGTTGTATTTATTATTGTTGTTGTTGTTAAGTAGGACAGAGAGAAATGGAGAGAGGATGGGAACACAGAGGGGGAGAGAAAGACAGACATCTGCAGGCCCGCCTCACCGCTTGTGAAGCAAGCCCCCTGCAGGTGGGGAGCCTGGGGTTCGAACTGGGATCCTTTCATCTGTCCTTGGGCTTCACACCACATGCGCTTAACCCGCTGCGCTACCGCCCAACTCCCAAAACATTTTTTTTTTCTTTATTGGGGAATTAATGTTTTACATTCAACAGTAAATACAATAGTTTGTACATGCATAACATTCCCCAGTTTCTCATATAACAATACAACCCCCACTAGGTCCTCTATCATCCTTCATGGACCTGTATTCTCCCCACCCACCCACCCCCAGAGTCTTTTACTTTGGTGCGATATGCCAATTCCATTTCAGGTTCTACTTGTGTTTTCTTTTCTGATCTTGTTTTTCAACTTCTGCCTGAGAGTGAGATCATCCCATATTCATCCTTCTGTTTCTGACTTATTTCACTCAACATGATTTTTTCAAGGTCCATCCAAGACCGGCTGAAAACGGTGAAGTCACCATTATTTACAGCTGAGTAGTATTCTATTGTGTATCTAGACCACAACTTGCTCAGCCACTCATCTGTTGTTGGACACCTGGGTTGCTTCCAGGTTTTGGCTATTACAAATTGTGCTGCCAAGAACATATGTGTACACAGATCTTTTTGGATGGATGTGTTGGGTTCCTTAGGATATGTCCCCAGGAGAGGAATTGCAGGGTCATAGGGTAGGTCCATTTCTGGCCTTCTGAGAGTTCTCCAGACTGTTCTCCACAGAGGCTGGACCAATTGACATTCCCACCAGCAGTGCAGGAGGGTTCCTTTGACCTCACACCCTCTCCAGCATTTGCTGCTGTTACCTTTTCTGATGTATGACATTCTCACAGGAGTGAAGTGATATCTCATTGTTGTCTTGATTTGCATTTCTCTGACAATCAGAGACTTGGAGCATTTTTTCATGTGTTTCTCGGCCTTTTGGATCTCTTCTGTGGTGAATATTCTGTCCAAGTCCTCCCCCCATTTTTGGATGGGGTTATTTGTTGTCTTGTTGAGTCTGGCAAGCTCTTTATATTTGTTGGTTATTAAACTCTTGTCTGATGTATGGCATGTAAAGATCTTCTCCCATTCTGTGAGGGGTCTTTTGGTTTGGGTAGTGGTTTCTTTTGCTGTGAAGAAGCTTTTTAATTTGATGTAGACCCATAGGTTTATACTTGCTTTAGTCTTCTTTGTTATTGAATTAGTTTCATTGAAAATGTCTTTAAAATTTATGCGGAAAAGAGTTCTGCCAATATTTTCCTCTAAGTATTTGATAGTTTGTGGTCTGACATCCAAGTCCTTGATCCACTTGGAATTTACTTTTGTATTTGGTGAAATACAATGATTCAGTTTCATTCTTCTGCATGTTTCAACCCATTTTTTCCAACACCCATTTGTTGAAGAGACTCTGCTTTCCCCATTTAATAGTCTGGGCCCCTTTGTCAAAGATAAGATGTCCATTGGTGTGAGGGCTCAATTCTGGGCTCTTCTGGGCTCTCAATTCTATTCCACTGGAATAGTGTGTCTGTTCATGTTCCAGTACCAAGCAGTTTTGATGACAACGGCCCTATAATACAGTTTGAAATCTGGGAGTGTGATGCCTCCGGTCCAAAACATTTTTTTTAATGAAATGGAGAAATGAAAAGATACCACAGCACTGGGTCACATTCATGGCAGACATGGAGGTTTCCCAGGAGAGCTGTAGTTTATATATAATTAAGCTATGCAACTCTGTTATGAAATGGTCATAGTAATTACTTTATATATTTTCCCTTTTTTGTGTATTTATTCTTTTTTTTTTTTTTTTTTTTTTTGAACCTTTTGACTAGAGCACTGTTCAACTGTGCTGGTTTATGGACTTGGAACTTTCAAGCCAGAGGCTTATGTAAACCACTGTGATATTTCTCCAGGCTTTGCTTGTTTGTTTGTTTCTGTTTTTGTTTTTGCCAGTAGGGTTGTTGTTGGGGCTCAGTGCCTGCACAACAAATGTAGATTTTTTTTTGTTTTTATCACTCATGAAACTGCTGAAGATGACGACCTATGGCTTGAACTTGTGCTTTACTGGATACACCGTCCATCCCCATACTGGTCCCTCCCCATTTCTACTATTATTATTATTATTATTATATTGTTTTACCATAGCACTCATCAGCTCTGACTTATGGTGTGTATGTTGGGGGGAGGGATTAAATCTGGGACATCAGAGCCTCAGGCATCAGAGTCTTATAACCATTATGCTCTCTACCCCCACCCGAGGCCTTTCTTAAATAATTAAAAAAAAATTATTTCTGTTGACTGGATAGAGACAGCCAGAAATCAAGAGCAAAGGGAGAGAGAGAAAGACACCTGTAGCCCTGTAACCACTCACAAAGCATCCCCAAAGACTGGGAACTTGAACCTGAGTCCTTGTACATTACAACGTGCACTCAACCAGGGGTGCCACCACCGGCCCCCCTCCTTTGCTAAATTTATTGTCAAGGTATTTTCACAGACATTTGTCACTCTTTTTTCTGATTTATGTTAACCAGTAATTAACACAGTCTTTGAATTTTTCCCTTTAGGGTGGCACTTTTACAATTTCCAATTTAGGAATGTTTGGAATTAAGAATTTCTCAGCTATTATTAACCCACCTCAAGCATGTATATTGGCAATTGGAGCTTCAGAAGATAGACTGGTTCCAGCAGATAATGAAAAAGGGTAAGTACTAAGCTCATTTCCATTATATTGTATTATACCTGTTTTGAATCATACTTTTCTAATTTTTCTGTTCTTTTTAAGTATTTTATTCATCTCTGAGAGAGAAACATAAACCAAAGCACTGCTCAGCTCTGGCTTATGGTGGTGCCGGAGCCTAAACCTGAAGTTTTATAATTTCTAACATGGTATACTGAAGCTTCAGGTAGACTTGAAATAAACATATAATTTCTCTAGGCAACAGTTCTTATTTTATAAACTGTAGTTTTAAGGTAGGAAATCTTATTTACTCTTAATTCAGGAGTCATTGAGGATCATCTCTTAGAAATACTCTGCAATTTATGTTTTTGAAAGAAGGAATAAGAAATACACAAATGGGGAGACAGATGGTAGCTCAGCGGGTGCAAAATGCAAAGACCAGTGTAAGGATCCCGGTTTGAGGCCCCCCCCCCCCCCCCCCCGCTCCCCACCTGCAGGGGAGTCGCTTCACAGATAGTGAAGCAGGTCTGCAAGTATCTGTTTTTCTCTTCCCCTCTCTGTCTTCCCCTCCTCTCTCCATTTCTCTCTGTCCTACCCAACAATGATGACATCAATAACAATAGTAAACAACAAGGGCAACAAAAGGGTAAATAAATGAATAAAAAGAAATGCACAAATGAATTCCAGCCTATCTTCATTTGTCAGGGATTTGCCCTTTGGGTTGTAATTTGCTGACCTCTGCTGGCTATTTTAATCTGTTTCTTCAAAGCTATTAATTTGAGCTGGAAAGTGTACTGGGCATGAAGAGTAGGTAGAAAATATGTTACCTGGTTGAATTATTGCATAGGAGTCTGCACTTTGGCTGGCTATTAGAGTCTGGTCATTGCTTTCAGAATCCTAATGTCTTTCTCTTTTCCTAGATTTGATGTGGCTAGCATGATGTCTGTTACACTCAGCTGCGATCATCGGGTTGTGGATGGAGCAGTTGGAGCACAGTGGCTTGCTGAGTTTAGAAAGTACCTTGAAAAGCCCATCACCATGTTGTTATAATTAACTCAAGAATTTCTAGACACTCCCAGACCACATTAGGTCATTGTTATCAAGATATTTATGTTATTACGCAGGTAATTTGTTTTTCTAAATTAACCAGTTTACTTTTTAGTCTGTCCAGATGAATTATTTGTGATGGGCATTACTGAACTTTTTAATGCCAATTACAAACAGATATTGTGTACATTTAATAAACACCAGTTGGTAAGCTGTGTATTTCTAGTTGATGGACATGTATGTAACTTGCCATTTTGGCAATAAGTAGTTCCAGTGGTTCCCTGATGAAACAGGTACACGAAAGTAATGAAAACATAACACTTTAATCTTTAATTGCCTCAATTATTTTGTCTAAATTTGAGAAGAAAACAAATCAGGAAAGTTAGATCTCTTATAGAAAGGGTATGTTTTAGAATTTATCCACAGTATAAGACTTTCTATGTGAGCTATTGTTGGTCAGCCTTTTTTTTTTTGTTTTGTTATGGATGATAGAAAAATAAGTGAAATGTTAAGTCAACATCTTTCATCAGTCAACTGTTCTTTATTTTTCTATGAACTCCTAAATGGTTGCTTTTCCCCCTTGAGATGAACATATAAATATAAACTAGCTACTTGGTATAAATGAAAATTTGTGTGGGTATTTATTTAAATACTTAAGTGTACAGTTATATGCATTACACTGTATAATTACACTGTAATTATACAGTTGTCTCTAAGTAAAAGATTGTACTTACAGAATTTAACAGAGATAAGTTGTGAAAGTAGAATTTGCAAATGACTTTATCAGAAATTATTACCCAAATGACGCTGGAAAACCCTATCAAGTAATTATGGTGTGAGTGTGTATATGTAAAAAATATAAATACATAGTGTTGGGTTCCATGGTGTCAGGTGTGTGCCAGAGTTTTCTGTCACAAAAAAACGGGGGGACTAGATAAATTGGTGAACCGTTTGGAGTGCTGAAGATGATGATCAAAACAAAGTAGTCATTCTGCTTCGATAAAGGGAAGGATATTGAATGTGTGCAAAAAAGTGTCCTATCTTCTACCACAGCTGAATCTTAAAGCCCTAAAAATCTGATTGGAGAGAAAAAAAAACAAACTCTAGTTTGAAATCTAAACTGTTATTTCCCTTTTTGTTAATAGGAGCTTCTTCTGTTAGGTAAGGAGAAAATGATACTTAGGATTATATAAAAAATTAATATCACGTTCTAGATTTCCTATTGTATTTGGTTTCAATGTGCCTATTTTTAAAGGCTTTGTGCATGGATGATACTCTAAAGTGTCCTCCTAGTCCCATTGTTTCATTTATTTATTTATTTATTTATTTATTTTTGCCTCTAGGGTTATTGCTGGGGCTTGGTACCTGTACTGTGAATCAATCCATTGCTCCTGGAGGCCTTTTTTTTTTTCCTTCCATTTTGTTGCCCTTGTTATTGCTGCCATTGATGATGATGTGTTGGATAGGACAGAGAGAAATCAAGAGAGGAGGGGAGACAGAGGGGGAGAAAAAGACACCTGCAGACCTGTTTCACTGCACATGAAGAGACCCCTCCTGCAGGTGGGGTGCTGGGGGCTCAAACTGGGATCCTTATGCCGGTCTGTGCGCTGTGTGCCATGTGCGCTCAACACGCTGTGCTACTGCCCGACCCCATTTCATTCTTTTTATTTAGAGAGGGGAAAGAGATACATAGCATCACTCTACCTTCCATGGAACTCCCCCTGTCATCCATGGTGCTTCCATGTGGTGCCAGGGCCCAAACCCAGGACCCTACTCCTTCAAGGTGCATGTTTTACTGGATATTTTATGACTCCATGAATTGATATTTTATTAAATACGTGAGTAATTTATTTATGATATAAAATGAGTATGAACAGTGCTTCCTTATATATGTAATATGTGATGCTATCCCTTGAAACGTAGGTCTTTCAGTGTTAAATCTACTTCTAAATGTTTATTATTACATGGTGCATAAGTAACACTCCATATATTCCAGATATTCCCTTTGTTGTACTATCAAAGAAGCTATCCAAATTATTTATTTTTATCAGCAATTTTGATTAAATTTAAGATTAAGCAGAAAGGACTAGTTCATCACAGGGGACCATCAGTATGAGCCATATCTGGTTCAAATATATAAAATCTCGAAAGATTATTCATTCTTTGCTAATGCTTATGGCTGTTATTCCCTTCAAAGAATAATAAAAGTTGCCTTCTAATAAAAATTGTTCTGAGTTAAAATTTAATTTGAGCTATAATCTGGAGTCAGCCTATTTTCTCGTCAGAACTGAAAGAAAAAAAGTGTTATTTCATCATATTGTTTAAAATTAAACTATATGTTGTCAAGTGTGTCTTAGTCTAATTATGTTATTATTTTTCAAGTCAAAAATTTAAGATCAGGGATGTGTAATAGTTAATGTTTAAGGTGTTTGTTTAAAGTTTATTTTTCCTTACGAAAACACTGCTCAGCTTTGGTTTATCATGGTACAGGGGATTCATCCTGGGACTTTAGAACCGCAGGCATGAGTCTTTGCATTGCATAACCATTATGCCATCTCTTCCACCATATGTATAAGATCTTAATAGAGATTCATTTCGACTTTTTGAATAGGTCAATTTATGCCTGTGCTTAGAAGGATATAATTCTCAGGTTTAATGAAAACACTTCGTTTTGGGGTATGTATGCTCTAACAAGATGAAAGTATAATTTGTACTATGTGCTCAACCCAGTGCACTACCGCCCAGCCCCCGAAAATATAATTTGGTTCTGTTACTTTATTCCTATTCTGAGATTTTGTAAATCATGTGGTTTACAAGAGAAGCTGACTACTGTAAAAGGTAGGTAAATGTTGTAAAGAAAGATTGATCATTAGTAATGCACAGGCAGTAGTAAAACTTGGAAAGATAATTGTTATTGATAATTTGTCTAAAATCAAGTTTGTAGATGAGATTCTTTTAAAACTGAAGGAATTTTATTTTCCCTTTTGTTGCCCTTTTTAAATTGTTTTTGTAGTTATTGTTGTTTTTGATGTCCCTGTTAGATAGGACAGAGAGAAATGGAGAGGGGAGGAGAAGACGGGGAGAGAAAGATACCTGCAGACCTGCCTCACTGCTTGTGAATCGACCCCCCTGCAGATGGGGAGCTGGGGGCCCAAACTGGGATCCCTATGCTGGTCCTTGCACTTTGTACCACGAGCACTTAACCCGCTCCACTACCGCCCGACTCTCATAGCCATTATTTTTTACCAGAGTACATCTTCACTTTGGCATGTGGTGCTGGGCAATTTTTGAACATGGGAACTGCTGTCTCTCCAACCTCCTTAGTATTTATTGCTCATATGGTGCTAGGGATATAACTGGGGGTCCTCAGCTTTACTACAGAACCATCATTCTTAGAAGTGTGTGTGTGTGTGTGTGTGTGTGTGTGTGTGTGTGTGTGTGTGTGTGTGTGTGTGTGTGTTATTTCTTGGATAGAGACCAAGAAAAATAGGAAAGGGGAGACAGAGAGGGTGAGAAAAAAAAGGACACCTACAGCATTACTTCACCACTTGAACCCAGGTCCTTGCACAGGACATTATGTGTGCTCAACCGGGTGCACCAAACATTTGAAAATATATCATGCTTGCAAGACTTGTACTTCACTACTGAGCCACCGCCCAGGCAGTCCAATTACTGTTTATATATTGTGTTCAATTCACAGATGACTCCATATCTGATATAAAAAGATCAGCCTACATAGTTTGAATTACTTCTACAGCTATTTTATAAAAATGCAGAGATTTTTTACGGAGAAATAGCACATTATCTTACTGATCCTGTATCTTTATTTGAAGAAAATGTCTGATATTTGTGACCCATTTTAATAATAAAAAATTTTCACAGCCTGGACTTTAAAAATATTTTTATTCTCATTCTTAAGAAAAGATTTATAGAGCCAGCAAAAGAGCTCACTAGGATAATGCCCTTGCTTTGTCATATATACAACCCATATCTAGAGGAAATTTCAGTCTCTGGTGGGTGCCTTGCCCTCTCTCTGTCTCAATCTGAAGAAGTCATCCCAGAGTGCTTAAGCTCCAATGACAACGAAAGGAAGAAGTCTTCCTAAAGAAGTGAGTTTATCTTCCTAAATAGGTAAGTTTATCACGGAAATGATGTTTTTAGTAGCTTCTGTTTGTTGCTAAGTTTATATGAGAAGGAAAAAGAATGAAAAAAGATAAAACATAAAGATAAACCACTGCTCTTCAGCATATGACTTTAGCACTGCAAATGCAAAGCAGATGTTTTATGCCAATGGCATTGTGACAATTAATGTAGCCTTTTCTTTGATAAACCTTGCTGTAGTCATCTTGGTATCCACTGATTCTGGAAGATTCAGATGTAATCTGTACTTCTCAGAGGCCTCAATCAATAAATCATCCTAAGACAAATCAAGAGAGATCTTATAAGATAAAGCCAGGATAAAAAAAATATATATATATAACAAAACCAAAACAATTTTTTGCCATAAAAGCAATCTTAGGCATTTGTTGGGGCCAGGTGGTGGTGTACTGGGTTAGGTGAACATGATGTAAAGCACAAGGACCGGCATAAGGACCCCAGTTTCAGGCCCCGGCCCCCCACCTTCAGGGGGGTCACTTCACAAGTGGTGAAGCAGGTCTGCAGGTATCTTATCTTTCCCTCCCCCTCTTGTCTTCCCCTCCTCTTTCAATTTCCTGTCCATTAACAATGACAACAATAATAACAAGGGCAACAAAAATGGGGGGGAAATGGCCTCCAGGAGCAGTGGATTTGTGGTGCAGGCACCAAGCTCCAGCAATAACCCTGAAGGCAAAAAAAAAAAAAAAAGAAAGAAATTTGCTGGTTAAAATTTCTGTTCTTGCATTATTGGTCCTTGTTAATTCCTTTCTCACAAGAAGGATCCCACCTGCAGCCAGGTGACTTGCAATCAATAATAAAATGGTTTAAGTCCCTGGATTTTGAGGTTATTAATGCTGCCCAAATGCATCAAATGTAAGGTGATACCAGGAGATGTATGATACCATTCTCAGTTACACAGCATTAGCTTTGAGATTGACCAGCAACCAGCATGGAAACTTCTGGAGACTAGAATGATGGGAATGGTGCATTTTAGATTTATTTCATATGAAGTTGAATGCAACCCTGGTTGAGTCCAGGCCTCACCACACTGGAAGAAGCTTTGATGGGTGCTGTGATCCCTCTGTAAAAGTCTGCTTGGAGCAGTAAAATCCCTGGTGATGATGCACTCCCTGACTCCAGAAAAAAGGCAACCTGGTGGGACGGGCAGTAGTGCAGTGGGTTAAGCACACATGGCGCAAAGCACATGGACCAGTGTAAGGATCCTGGTTTGAACCCCGGCTCCCTACCACTTCTTCACAGCAGTGACACAGGTCTGCAGGTGTCTCATTCTCTCCACCTCTCTGTCTTCCTCTCCACTCTCAGTTTCTCTGTCCTAACAAGGTCAACAAAAATGGCCTCCAGCAGTGGCTTCTTAGTACATGCACTGAGCCCTAGCAATAACCCTGGAAGCAAAAAAAATAAAGAGGCAGCCTATAGGTAATGACTAGATCACCTGTATTTTTGCCATCTGTCAAAACTTAATTGAACCTAAAGATCCCAGTAAATTGTTAGAATTTGACCAGAGCAGAGCGATAGTAATTGAATTCAGATAGGCCATATAACATAAACATGCCTCAAAAAGAATTTTATAGGCTGAGGAGATAGCACAATAGTTACACAAAGGCTTTTGTGTCTGACCCCAAGTTCCCAGGCTGAATCTTCAACACTACCATAAGCCAGATATGAGTAGTGTTCTGGTACAAACAAAATAATAAATAGTAGAATTAGGGGGCTAAGTACTCAGGCACTTTGTCAAGGGACCTAAAGGAGAACCTTCATTCTCTACCTTCAGTATCTGTAACCCAGGATCTCAGTATCTTTCAGTAACTGCTGACTGCCTCATATTTTTCCATTTTTGAATTGAGAGTGCTAATTAATTAAGTTTAACCTCTCCCTATTCTACACTGTGTAGTATATGGGTTTGTAAGAATAGATAACCTTTCTTTTTATTATTATTTTTTTTTTTCCTCCAGGGTTATTGCTGGGCTCAGTGCCTGCACCATGAATCCACCGCTCCTGGAGGCCATTTTTCCCCCTTTTTGTTGCCCTAGTTGTTGCAGCCTCGTTGCGGTTATTATTATTGCCATTGTTGACGTTGCTTTGTTGTTGGATAGGACAGAGAAATGGAGAGAGGAGGGGAAGACAGAGAAGGGGAGAGAAAGATAGACACCTGCAGACCTGCTTCACCGCCCGTGAAGTGACTCCCCTGCAGGTGGGGAGCCGGGGGCTCGAACCGGGATCCTTACGCCGGTCCCTGCGCTTTGCGCCACGTGCGCTTAACCCACTGCGCCATGCCCGACCCCCTAGATAACCTTTCTTTACAGTTCACAGGCATGAGGCTCAAGAGGAGAAAGCAAATTATGCTGATAAACTCTTGTACTTTGTAGTCTGGGAATAGAGGTGTCATCCTTTGAGAAGAAGGTAGATTACCAGATTATTGCCAATTGTTTACTCTTCTGTAAAAGGATTGTAGTCTTGCTGTGTTATTTTTCTGTGACTAGCTTAAGAACAGTATATTTTCCTGCCCTCCCGATGTAAGACTTGTTCTTGGGGACTTAAGTGGCTGACAGAATGTGAGTATATGTGCCATATGCTACATGTGAGAGGAAGTTTTAGGATCTAATCCTTGGTGTGGCCATTTCTATTTTCCTGATGTCAGAGAATGGCTACTCAAATGAAAATTGCTAATTGCTCCTTCACTATGTGTATCTTGAAATGTCTGAGATTCATAAAGTAGGGCAGATTAATTGACATGTAACTCCAAGAATTTAGACACTGAGATTGTGCATTTGTTACTACAGCATAGCATACTAAATATAGATTGATAGAAATTTATAGTATTATCTATACAACTTACCTCAGAAACACTAAGTTCACAGAGAGAGACTGAGTTAACACCAGGCAATTCAACTTTTAGTTCAATTTTCAGAGGTTTTTCATTTTGATCCTTCACAGTTTTTAATTCATAGACTGGTCTCTTCATTTCCACCTGAATCTCTGTACTGGAAATCTCTTCTATCAGACACCCTACTTTGCTTGAAACTTGGTCCTTTGGCAGAAGTAGTTGAGATAATTCATCTGAATTACTCACAGTACTTCTTATCTGTCCAAGGGTTAATTCTTTAAGGAAAAAATGAGTGATCATATCACAAAATTAAAAAGATAATATCAGACTCTAAGATGCCATAGATACATATATTAGTGTTAACTGGGATTGCAGATAAAGCTGTAGCTAAGGGCACAGGTGGTGTTGCACCTGGTTAAGCGCTCACATTACAGTGTGCAAGGACCCAGGTTCAAGCCCCTAGTCCCCACCTGTAGGGGGAAAGCTTCACAAGTGGTGAAGCAGGGCTGCAGGTATCTCTGTCTCCCTCCCTATCTCCTCCTCCCCTCTCAATTTCTGTCTCTATCCAATAATTAAAAATACATTTTTAAAAAAAGCTGCAGCTAGTGGTCCAGGAGGTGGCGCAGTGGCTAAGGCACTAGACTCTCAAGCATGAAGTCCTGAGTTCAATCCCGGGCAGCACATGTACCAGAGTGATGTCTGGTTCTTTCTCTCTCTCCCCTATCTTTCTCATAAATAAATAAAATCTTTAAAAAAAAAAAAAGCTGCAGCTAAATTTAGCAAACTTAAAAGAACTTTGTCTCTAGTGTTGGGAGCTCACATGTGTGAATCCACATCTCCCAGGTCAACTTTCCCTCCCCCACCCTCTTTTGGTTTTGGTGTTGAAGACATCCCACCACAGTATCATTCCACCATCCACTGAATTTCCTTTGGTGCAGTAGAGCTCCCATGTGGGGTTTAAATGTATGCCCTTAACCAGATGTGCCACTTCTTGGTCCCCCAACTTATAGTTTGTAAAAATAAATAAGTATTTACTCCCTTTTGTTGCCCTTGTTTTATTGTAGTTATTATTATTGTCGTCATTATTGAATAGGAAAGAGAAATGGAGAGAGGAGAGGAAGACATAGAAGGGGAAAGATAGACACCTGCAGACCTGCTTCACCACCTGTGAAGCAACTCCCCTGCAGGTGGGGAGCCAGGGGCTCGAACCGGGATCCTTACGCCGGCCATTGTGCTTTGTGCCACCTGCACTTAACCTGCTGTGCTACTGACTCACTCCCCCCCAAAAAAAAAAAAAAAAAAAAAACCTCTTGATGTTAAATTCTCCTTTACACTCTTAACTTACCAGTCTTCATTGTCTCTCTTAAGTTTGCGGGATCAGTCTGGATTCCCATCAGATTTTGTTTCATCCTTACAATGTTTCCTTTTATTCTAAATTTGGCAATGTGGTAGGCGTGTGAGAGAGTACACTGGAGTTTTTCTTCAATGCACTTCATGGTCATTTGTATTAATTGATGTTTTTTCACTTGGTCCTGTTCTGCTACGTGGAGAACATCAGGATTGTAGGCAACATCAATGACTGTGTACACATCTGTGTGTTGCAATTTAGAGGGTATGAAATGAACATGACTTGTTTCACTAATGACATTGTCATATTAACAATATTACATATATGTTATATACAATATAATTATATTAATATAAGCTATAAAGATAGAAAATATACATTCTCCCCACCTGCAGGGGTGTCGCTTCACAGGTGGTGAAGCAGGTCTACAGGTGTCTCTCTCCCCCCTGTCTTCCCTTCCTCTCTCCATTTCTCTCTGTCCTATCCAACAACGATGACATCAATAACAATAAAAAATAACAATAATAACTGCAACAACAATAAAAAGGCAACAAAAAGGGAAAATAAATATTAAAAAATATACATTCTACTCTTTCAGAAATAATCATGATGATGCTATATACACAAAACTCTAGAGTACTTGTTGCTTTACATTTTTTTACTGAACAGCTTGAAGTTCAGAGGGAAGGGGGGAAATAGAGGAAGGAAAAGAGAGAACTGCACACCTGCTTCACCACTCCTGAAACTTGCTTCCTGCAGGCTGGGAGTGAGGGTTTGAACCCCAGACCTCATGCATAATAATGTGTGTGCATCACCCTCAGCGCCCCCTCCACTTTAGAAAAACCAAAATGTTCAACTTGCATAAAGGTAGATTCAAAAGTCATTAACATTTTAACCAAATACATTTCCTTGAAATGCCTTTTAATAAGTAATATCTGGTCCAGGCTAATTTCCAATTGAAATAGGCTTTCTGTCCTATAATTTGATGTACCTGATGCCTCAGACATATCTTCTGGCTTGCCAACACTTACAGGTACTGGATGAGAGGTTGACTGGGGAGCTGGGATCCTTTTCCACTGACACACGTTGATAAAAATATTTTTTTCTTTTGGTTTCTAGGGGGAAAACGCACATCTTATAAAACTAGTCTTTTATTTTAGCACTACTCAGCTCTGGTTTATGGTGCTGTTGGGAAATGAACCAGAAGCTCTGTGATCTCCTGGATAAAATTGCTATCTTCACTGGTCTAGTCTTTTATTTAAAAAAAAAAAAAAAAAGCACAAAGGAAATTCAGCACAGCATTGGAAAAGAGAGCTAGGCTTCAAATAAGTCATTCCATATAATAAAACTATGTTTAACCTGATTTCACCAAGAATCCGTTGCTGCTCTCCAGGAACTGAGCAAGAGGAGAGAGGTGGAATGGATATACAGAGTTTATTCAGCTGTTTGATCCTGTATTACTACTTCTTACCTCTTCAAGCAAATTCTCTTACTTGAAAAAGCATCAAGCTCCAACTCTCTACTAAATCAGTACTTTTTTAAAAAAAAATTTATTTATTTTGAGGAAGTCAGGCAGTAGCTCAGTGGGTTAAGTGCACGTTGCGCAAAGTGCAAGGACCAGCATAAGGATCCCGGTTCCAGCCCCTGGCTCCCCACCTGCAGGAGAGTCGCTTTACAAGCGAAACAGGTCCACAGCTATCTATCTTTCTCTCCCTCCTCTGTCTTCCCCTCCTCTCTCTATTTCTCTCTGTCCTATCTAACAATGACATCAATAACAACAACAATAATAACTACAACAATAAAATAATGGCAACAAAAGGGAATAAAGAAATATTAAAAAATTGAAACTAGAGCACTGCTCAATTCTGGATTATTTATGGTGATACTGAAGACTGAACCTGGGATGTTTGCGCTTCAGACATGAAACTCTTTCTGTAGTCATTCTGCTATCTCCAGGTCACATTATTTCATTTTCATTCTTGCAGAAGAAATGGCTCACCTTGAGCTCTCCAAAACATATCAAATATGAATTTCCTGCCCACTGTCACTCCCCAACCTGCCTAATTTTTAATATTTTAAAATTTTGATAGGACCAAGAAATTGGGAGAGGGAGAGCAGAGAGAGCAACAGGAAGACAGCTATTCCACTGCCTGTGAAGTTTCCTTCCCCTGCAGGTGGAGACTGGGGGCTTGAACCTGAGCCCTTTGTGTATGGTAACTTGCGTGTTCAACCAGGTACATTACAGCCCATCCTCAATTGTTTTTCATTTTTTCATTTAGACTGAGTTTCCCTCAGGTTTTCTTGTGTCAAGGTAGCAGTGGTTAAGGGCAAGCTCTTCTGGGCTGGGGACACAGCATAGTGGTTATACAAAAAAAAAAAAAAAAAAAGAGTTCATGTTTGATGCACCAAAAGTGCCAGGTTCAATCCCCTGTACCACCATAAGCCAAAGCTGAGCAGTGCTCTGGGGTCTCAGGCTCGATCTTGATCCCTCTCATTCATAGATATATATAGTAGTGAAGCAGGTCTGCAGGTGTCTGTCTACTCTGTCCCCTCTTTCCCTCCTCTCTCCATTTCTCTCTGTCCTATCCAACAACAGCAGCAACAACAATAGAAAAAAGACTGCCTCCAGGAGCAGCATCATAGTGCAGGCACCAAGCTCCAGTGATATCCCTGGAGGCAAAAAATAGAGTAAGATACTACCTGATTACTTCGGGACTATTTTAATCCAAGCCCCCTTCCTCCACCCCCATTCCATAGGACCAGCTCTACATACCAACATCCTGGTCTGCAGACAAAGTTGTGGTTCTGGAGCAGCATAGAGCTGTTTTCCTTCTTGCAGTTGCTGTTGAATGAACTTTTTATAGTTTTTAGGGTCACTTTCAGCCAGGTCATCTAGGAGGGTCCATAACTGAGTAACTTGGGTGAGCAGATGCTTTGAAGATGTCTCCATGACTGAGGTGAATGAATATGCCTCTTAAGTCTGTGGAAAGACATGCCTTAATGGGGATAAAGTCTGTGTATTTATTGACTCATTACTTTTGTGGGTGGAGGAATAGATTAGCAGTTGTGCTAGTGAAGTTAATTTCGATCCTCAACACACTTGTCAAAGTGATTGCAGCTCAGCACATTTTTAAAAATTTATTTTCCCTTTTGTTGCCCTTGTTTTTCATTATTGTTGTAGTTATTGTTATTGATGTCGTCGCTGTTAGATAGGACAGTGAGAAATGGAGAGAGGAGGGGAAGACAGAGGGGAAGAGAAAGATAGACACCTGTAGACCTGCTTCACCACTTGTGAAGCGACTCCCCTGCAGGTGGGTAGCCAGGGCCTCAAACAGGGATCCTTACACCGGTCCTTGCGCTTCCAGCCATGTGCGCTTAACCCACTGTGCTACCGCCTGACTCCCAGCACATTATTTTTATTTTATTCTCTTTTTTAAATTTTTGTTATATTGAGCGGAGGGTAGATATCATAATGTTTATGCAAAGAAACTCTCATGCCTGAGACTCCAAAGTCCCAGGTTCAATATCCCCCACACCACCATAAGACAGAGTTGAGCAGTGCTCTGGTTGAAAAAAAAAAAAAAAGGGAGTCGGGCGCAGCGGGTTGAGCGCGCGGTGCAAAGTGCAAGGACTGCCATAAGAATCCTGGTTTAAGCCCCTGGCTCTTCACCTGTAGGGGGACTGCCTCACAAGCGGTGAAGCAGGTCTGTAGGTGTCTATCTTTCTCTCCCCCTTTCTATCTTCCCCTCCTTTCTCCATTTCTCTCTGTCCTATGCGACGACGACAACAATAACTACAACAGTAAAACAATGGCAACAAAAGGGAATAAATAAATATTAAAAATTTAATTGTTATATCATTTATATATTATTGGATAGAGATAGAGATAAATTTAAAGAGGAGGAGGAGGTATAGAGGGAAAGTAACAGACACCTGCAGCCCTGCTTCACTCGTGAAGCTTTTCCCCCTACAGGTGGGGGACGGACCAGGGGCTTGAACCTTGGACGTTGTGCTCTGTGATGTGAGCACTTAACCAGGTCTGCCACACCCTGGCCCCTTAATCTTATTCTTTAAGTAGGTAGTACCTCTTCCTACATTCAAGTTACCTTTTAGGTAAGGTCTTATCTCTATCTAGACCTTCACAAGCCCTGAGAGTAGAGTTATTTATTGTTATTATTATTAGAGCACTGCTTACCTCTCTGGCATGTGGTGATGCTGGGGATTAAACCTGGGACCTTTGGTGCTTCTGGCCTGAAAGTCTGTTTGCATAACCATTATCCTGTCTCCCCAGCCTCAAACTGATGGTCATTTAAAGTCTGGGTTTCCTGGCAGTCTCTTCCCAACATCTGGAAGTGTTGCCTGGCCTTACCTGACCTGAATGTCCAAGGATGTTGTGTGGCGGGGGTTGGGGGGTGGAGGTGGGGGCATGAGGCGTATTAAGCATTCTGCAGCCAGAATGCTTAATACGCCAATCTTAGATTTATTTATTTATTTATTTACTTATTATTTTTTACAAGAGCACTGATCAGCTCTGGGTTGTGGTGGTGCAGGGGGTTGACCAATCTTAGATTTATTATTAAGTAGTTGTATGATCTTGAGCAACTTAATGCATGCAATTCAAATTTATCAGCCTGAAGTGAAGGTGATAATAACTATATTATTACAGGATCAAGTAAGCTAAAAAAAACAATAATAAAAGAGGCTAGATCACTTGGTAAATTCTACAGAATAGCCCTCTCCCCTCACATTTCCCGCTTCCCCACAGCATCCACAGAACTAGAGAAAGAGGAGGGTTGAGTACTTCAAATACCATGTTAGGACAAGCCTCCAAAGGACGATTATTTAGAAAGAATCCAACTCACCACTGGCTCCTAGACTAAGAGCGACGCCTGTTACCAGGGTAACTATCCTGGGTCCCACACCTAACTGGGTCCGGAAAGCATTGGCCTGAAAGGTCGTTCTAAAATGCAGTTCCGGTGTCTGTCCCTTGGGGCGCTGGGCTCGCTTTTCAACTGAGCCCCCGCCCACTTCTTTCCCAGGTCTCTTCCCTCCTCCTACCATAGGTTGCTAGCACATTCAGGAACTCCTCCTCCCTCTGGGCGTCTCCAGTCGGTGGGAAGACTTTCTCAAGACTACGACTTCCGGTCTGGAAGGGAAGCCAGTTCCCTTTTCGGCCCGACCGCTTCCCGCCCCCTCCCCCCCGCCACGCGAGGCCGCGGCGCACGGTATGGGCGTGTTTGTGTGTGTGTGTGTGGGGGGCGGGTTTGGAGGGGAGGTTACCGGGGGCTCCACGGCCTCTGGGCGGCAGGGGCCCCGGTGACCAAGATGGGGGTGTTCTCACTGTCTCCCACCTGGAAGCCTGGACCCCCCCTTCGGGCGCTCTAACCTCCCCCGGGTCCCTGTCGACGATCGTGCCTTCCGGAGCGTCCCCGGGGGAGCGACACCCAGTCCCCGGGCCCTTCCCTCCGGAGCGTGAGCGGGGCGGCCTCAGCCCGCCGGGCCGTCGGGAGCCCGGGAACGAGCCCCGCCTGTCGGCCTGGGCTCGGGGAGAGGCCGCGGGGCCTGGGCCGCGGAGGGCAGAGCACCCGCTGGGGAGGAAGGCAGCGTGGTCACGGAGGAGGAGGAGGACTCGGGTGGAGCTGCAGAGTTGCCTTTGAGCCCTGACTCCTCGGCTTCCCGGGTCGGAGGAGACCTTGTAATGGACTGGTTCTTCGTCTCACACTAACAGGATGCCTGATTGCCTCGGGATCGAGGGGTGAGTGAGCGGGGGGTGACTGCCCACAGCTGTCCCCGGGGGGGGGGGGAGTTCTGTACAAAAGAGGGAAGAGACTTTGTTCCCGCAGGGAGAAGTAAAGGGCTTCTCTGCATCGGACGTTTTCAGACCTCAAGTGTTGTTTTTGATTTTGCTTTTAAAATCCTGTTGACAGTACTGTGGTCCCTGACATGCTCAGATCTACGTTATTTGCTTCATTGTCCATTAGTTACGGGAAAAGAGGGCTCATTTCTAATCGGGACCT
Source organism: Erinaceus europaeus (assembly GCF_950295315.1). Lineage (NCBI taxonomy): Eukaryota > Metazoa > Chordata > Mammalia > Eulipotyphla > Erinaceidae > Erinaceus > Erinaceus europaeus. The sequence continues at coordinate 21,004,471 of NC_080181.1, read as the reverse complement.
TGTTTTTTTTTGGGACTACGGGGCCCCGGGGGAAGTTATGCCTTTCGAGGAGTTTCATCTAGTAGAAAATGGGAGTTAATATATTTGCTTTAAAGCTGACAGTTATTTTTGAACATGCATTAAAATGCTGCTCTTGAAAGCACCTAATGTCCGCTTTCAAAGTGATTCTCACCCCCTTTTCGTTTATACATTGATATGTTGACATTTCCCATTTATAGTGAAAAGAAATCGATTCCTCGGCATCTTTGACTTCTGTTGATAGTCTGGCTGTCATTCCTTTACCTCTTGTTTCCTTGTAACGTAGTAAAAGATGAGGCAGTCCAAAGAGTGTTGTCTTTTATGTGTTTATTGGCTCCATTCAGATTGAAGAATGTCTCGGGTTCCGCTGGGGAAAGTCCTTCTGAGGAATGTTATCCGGCACACCGATGCTCACAATAAGGTGAGAGGCACAGCCTAGCAGCAGTTCTTTTTCAACACTTAATGAGTGTAAACAGTGCACCAGGCATTTAATATCGTTGGGAAACGCAGAGATGAGTAATATAGTGTGTAAGGTGCTGGAGTACCTGAAGGAAAGAATAATAAAATTTGCCTTGGAGAATTAGGAGAGGCTTCACCTAATGGGTAGAGTTTGAGCTGCTAATGTAAAAATTAATTCCTATGAATGAATACAAGCTTACCAGATGGAAGGACAGAAGGAACATCATGTACTAACATAAGGCAGTAAGAAAGACCATGAAGCACTTGGGGCATAGCAAAAAATTGTGTGCATCCAGGAAATGGAGTATGTGGGAGTAGCTGCAGAAGATGAGATATGAGAGGTCTAATAGAGTTAGATTGTGGTGCTTGGAGATTAAACTTTCTCCCCTAGGGTGATTTTTTTTTTTTTTTTTTTGCCTCCAGGGTTGTTGCCTACACTATGAATCCACTGCTCCTGGAGGCCATTTTTTACCATTTTGTTGCCAATGTTATTATTGTTGTTACTATTGCTGTTGTTGTTGGATAGAACAGAGAGAAATCAAGACAGGGGGAGAGAAAGATAGACACATCTGCAGACCTGCTTCACCACTTGTGAAGTAACCTCTCTGCAGATGGGGAGCCGGGGGCTCAAACTGAGATCCTTTTGTGGGTCCTTGCACTTCACTATGTGCCCTTAACCTGGTGCCCGGCCCCTGAAATAAATGTTTTAAAGTAGAGTGTTACATAATCAAAGTTAAAAAATTTTTAATGTATTTTGTATTAGTGATTTAATAATGATTTACAAAATTATAAGATAGGGGTATAATGCCATACGATTTCCACCACAGAAAAACTGCAGTATTCTCCCAAGTTCATACATAGGGGCTGATTCTATAATTACGTGTGTGTGTGTGTGTGTGTGTGTGTGTGTATTCCCCCCATTTTTTTCAGTGGTCCTACCTGCACTTCCTTTTTTTTTTTTTTTTTTATTTCTTTATTGGGGAATTCATGTTTTACATTCGACAGTAAGTACAATGATTTGTACATACATAACATTTCCCGGTTTTCCATATAACAACACAACCCCCACTAGGTCCTCTGTCATGCTTTTTGGACCTGTATTCTACTTCCCTCCCACGCACCCCAGAGTCTTTGGCTGCACTTCCTTTCAAATCACCCCTACACCTATTACTACTGCCAGGCATCTTTTCTTTTTTTCTCTTCCCTCTCAGATAAGAGAGATAGTGCCTGATTACCTCTGGTGTTTTCTAGATTCTCCTCCCTTTCATTGCTGGTATAAAAACAAGATTCCTGGGAGTCGGGCGGTGGCGCAGTGGGTTAAGCGCATGTGGCACAAAGCGCAGGGACCGGCCTAAGGATCCCGGTTCGAGCCCCCGGCTCCCCACCTGCAGGGGAGTCGCTTCACGGGTGGTGAAGCAGGTCTGCAGGTGTCTATCTTTCTCTCCCCCTCTCTGTCTTCCCCTCCTCTCTCCATTTCTCTCTGTCCTATCCAACAACAAAGCAACGTCAACAATGGCAATAATAACCACAACGAGGCTGCAACAACTAGGGCAACAAAAAAGAGGGGAAAATGGCCTCCAGGAGCGGTGGATTCATGGTGCAGGCACTGAGCCCAGCAATAACCCTGGAGGAGGGAAAAAAAAAAAAAAAAACAAGATTCTTGATGACAAACACTTTGGGTCCTGGTGGAATTTTGGGGAGGTACAGAACCCTCTAGTTGTCTTCCCCTATCATCCACTCCTCTGGGAGTATGGACCAAAATTCTTTATGGAGTGCAAAAAGTAGAAGGTCTGGCTTCTGTAACTGCTTCTCTGCTGAACATGGACATTGGCAGGTTGTTCCATGCCCCTCAGCCTTTTTTTGTTTTGTTTTGTTTTGTTTTTAACTTATTAATGAGATGGATAGGAGTGGAGGGAGAGAACCAGACATCACTCTGATACATGTGCTGCGGGGAAATGAACTCAGGACCTCATGCTTGAGAATCCAATGCTTTATCCACTGCGCCACCTCCTGAACCACATCCTCAGCCTGTTTATATCTTTCCCTAGTTGAGTAAGGTTCTTCTCACCCTCTCTCTAACTTTATTTACTGACTTTTTTTTTTAATTCCCCCTCCATTTTTTTTTTTTTTAAATCTAGATTCAAGAGGAATCAGATATGTGGAAGATAAGAGAACTGGAGAAACAGATGGAAGATGCTTACCAAGGGACCAGACGGAAAATAATACCTAGCAGTTCAAGGTAAAGTTGCAGCTTATAGAACTAAAAAAATTTCATTTTATTAGGAATCATCAGGTTTGGTTTTAAAACATCTTGGCATGTAAAGACAAATTCACTTTTGTGAGTCTGAAAACCTCCCCTCATTCATATATCTAGACCGAATTATAAAGATAATGGCAAGGGTCAGGCGGTTGTGCATGTGACAAAGCAGGTGCCCATCCTGATGTCTTGCCAACCTCCAACCCCCTTATTTTTTCCAAGTAGAGAGTTACCAAGACCAGAGCATCTTTCAGTCAGCTTTAGCATATTCGGTGCCAAAGATCTAACCTGGCACCACATTCATGCAAGTCCTGGGCATTGTAATGTGTGTTCAGCCCAGGTGCACCACCACCTGGCCCCATCTTTTATATCATTTTTGAATCCTGGTATGTCCTTGCCTTTGTTGATTTTGTTTGTGCATGATGTTTCACAAAATCATCTCAAATTCCTATTTTCCTGTGTAGCCGAATGCGTAGTGATGGCTTTGATGAGGAAAGTCAGAGAGACTATTGGAGGCCAAGGAATGAAATTTCTGGGACACTGACAGATGATTTTCTTAAGGCTAAATCCTGGAACAAGAAGTTATATGACTGTGAAGCTAACATGCCCGACAGGTTTGTAGTTAAATTTCTATGACTACTAGAGATATTTGCAAAATGGGCTCTTTTTTTTTAGCCAGGGCACTGCATCTGCATGCTCAGCTCTGGTTTATAGGGGTTGTGGGGATTAAACATGGGACCTTGGAGCTTCAGGTATGACAGTTATTTGCATAATCATTTTGCTATTTCCCTATCCAGATTATTAGTGATATTTGGACTAGAGTGTATACTTTAAAAAAACTCTCATCCTTTCTACCTTTCCATTTGGCCTGCACTTGTTAATGTATGTGTCTTGTTTACCTGAAACCTCAGATCCCACTGAAAAGGAAGTTTTCAAATGTAACATGGCCTTTCTGCCTTTCCAGTGGGCCTGCATGTATATCTTTTCTTTTCTTTTTTTTATTACCTTTATTTTATTTGTTGGATAGAGACAGCCAGAAATTGAGAGCTAGGGGGAGATAGAGAGGGAGAGCGACAGAGTGACACCTGCAAGACTGCTTCACCACTTGCAAAGCTTTCTCCCTGCAGGTGGGGACCAGGGGGCTTGAACCTGGGTCCTTGCACACAGTAACATGTGCACTCAACCAAGTGCGCCACCACCCGGCCCCTAGTGTATGTTTTCTTAATAAACTCACTGGCTAAAAAAAAAATTGCTATAACAACAATAACTACGACAACAAAAGAAAAGGGCAATAAGAAGGGAAAAATAAATATAAAAAATATTTTAAAAAATTGCTAAGTGGGGATAGGTAGCATAATGGTTCTACAAAGACATTCTCATCCTGAGGTTCCAACATCCCACATTCAATTACCTTTTCCACCATAAGCCAGAGCAGAGCAGTGCTCTGATAAAAAATAACAATAATAATAATTAAAACCTGCTTCTTGGGGCTGCAGAATAGTTCGCCTCACAGGTACGCACCTTGCCATATGCACAACACTGGGAGAAGCCCTTGTATTGTAGTGTCTTGACATATATCTTAAATAAAAAATTAAGAAAATTCAACCAAAGAGCGATGAACTTGTGTATATATGAGGCACCAGCACCACTAAAAACAAAAGTAAATTTGGAGGTAGCAACAAAGCTCTCCTGAGTAGTGTGCCTGCTTTGTCATGCATAAGATCCAGGTTTGAGCCCAGCCCCCACTTCATTGGAGGGAGCTTTGCTGTGTCTTTCTGTCTCTGTATCTGAAAAAGTGGGCTTGGAGCAGTGAAACTCAAGAGATGACAATAAGTAAATTATTTTTTAAAAACTTGTACAGTTGCTTATAGTGTGATTGTTCATAATAGCCAAAATTATTATCAGCTGATGTATAGATAATGCATCATATTTACATAGTGGAATGTAACTTGATAGTAAAGAGAATAAAGTGCTAATTGATAGATGCAACAGTATGGTTGAATCTTAAAGTGTAGCCAACTAAGTAAGTTACTGATCTATAATGTGAGGTTGGCTTAACCCTGTCTGTCTTTGTTTTGTGTCTGTGTGTATGCGTGTTTACCCCTAAGCATTTTAAAAATGTACGTGTTGCCTTAACAATATATTTAGTATTATATGTTATTTTACAGATGGGGTCACAGTGGTTATAAAGAGTTATACCCTGAAGAATTTGAAACAGACAGGTAAAGCAGATTAGATCATTGAAGAAGAAAAAACTAAGACTAATGTAATATATGAACTATAGATTTCTTAACTTTTACTGAAGATGCATTTGCTTTTACAAATGTTAACTAGACTGGCCCAGCAAGGTGGAGCAGTGGATAAAGCATTTAACTTTCAAGTGTGACGTCCCCAGTTTGATCTTGGCATCACATGTACCTGAGTGATGCTCTGGTTCTCTCTGTCATTAGTAAAATATTTTTAAAATGACTAAATGACAGAGACTAAAAAACAGATCACTTAATTGGGCATTTTACCTTTCCCTGTTTAATGTCTGGTACTTCTACCTAGGATGCAGACTAAAGTATAAACAAACCTTTTATATTCTATAATAAAGCAGTTTCTCTTTTTATTAGTAGTGATCAGCAAGATATTACCAATGGAAAGAAAAAATCTCCCCAGGAAAAATCATCTACCCATGAATCCCACAAACACAAAAAGTCAAAGAAATCCCACAAAAAGAAGCAGAAAAAAAGGTCACACAAGAAACAGAAGAAAAGGAAAAAGGAAGCTACAGATGTAACAGCAGATTCCTCAAGCGACTTCTCAGCAGAAACTAGGGCTTCTGTTACTAGAAAAAGGAAACAACCACACAAGTGCAAGAAAAAGTCAAGGAAAAAGTCTCTGAAAAAATCTGCTTTATCTTTAGAGGCAGAAAGTGACACTTCTCAGTCAGATGATTCCGCATCCAGCAGTTCTGAGGAAAGTGAAGAAACAGACACTAAGAAAACCAAAAGGAAAAAGAGAGAGAAGAAAGTCCATATCCCTGTAGTTAACAATGAAATACAGACAAGGACAAATAAACGTACAAATTGGAAAGTTGCTACAGATGAAAGATCTGCTGAGAGTTCAGATGACGACTAAGTGAGAACGTTTCTTCAGTTTCTGCAGGACTCTGGTTATTTTCAGCTTTCACCTTGGGGGGTTGCCCATTACACTGTGGCTCAGCCCAGGGGTCCTCAGGTCAGAGCTGTCTTGTGCCATCTGTGTATGTTCTGACAGAGTTCTTATGTTCTATTTTGTCCTGTTAAACTTGATCTTCTCTTACTGTTAATAGGGAATCTAGTATTTTGTTATGAAAGTTTCTTGAAGAGGTTATTTTTTTGCAATTACTCACATTCAGTGTAAAGTGTATATAAAGCAAATTAAAAGGCCCAAAAGGCTAAATTTAATAATAACCTGGATACACCAATTGGAATACAGCATTGGGGAAAGCAAAGGTGGGCTTCTGGAGGTGGCTTGGAACCAGCAGTGTGTAGAATAGTGTAATGGAACATCATAATCTCATCTGTTTGTGCCACAACTAGGTGTTTTTGTTGTTAGCCTTGGGGCTTATGTGTTTTGGCCTCGCAGGTGTGGTCTCATTTACATGAGGAAATGAGCACAAGAACAAATTTCCCCTTTGTAACACCCATAAGCAATTATTGAAGATTAGGATTTTGTTAAGTAAGCCTGCAGGGTTGGGTTGTGGCTGTACTAAGTAGGTCTCTAAACATGGCAGTTTAGTGAATGACTTTCTAGTTCTACTGCAGCTTATTGCCTACATAGTGTTCAGAGTTATTTCAGTTGTCTTAGATAAATTCTAAACCACATGAGGAAGAATTTGGAGCTAGCAATGTTAATGATACTTTAAACAGGATTCAGTGCAGCAACCCCTCTTAAAACTATTAATGTAAATTTTAGATTTCCCTTGAAACAGTTCTGTCAGTTGAATCAGTTCTAAATGACACAGGCTTCTCAGGGACATAGCCTTCTTCCCAGTCTGCCTTTTGATTAAAGCACCAAGCAGAGACCACATTATTCCTTTTTACTATATACCGTGTTAATTTTTAAGAAACCAAAAAAGCAGTGTAAGAAAGGTGGGCAGGACACAAGTGAATTTTTTCTCTATGGCACAAGATCACTAAACACATCATTTTGCCTGGCTTTTAAACCCCCAGAGCAGCTAAGTTACTCTGTCCCTGGCCTTAAAATCCTGTGTAAAATAGAACACGTACTTGGTAGGATGACAGTGTGAGACACCAGCAATAGAGTATAAATGTGACATTTCACTAAGTAGTATTTTATAGTTGCACTAAATTTGTTTTCTTTACAGATTTCTAATAAAGCATTTATAGTCTTAAATAGATAGCCAGAGGTCCCCTTGCCCTTGATAATGAGCAGGTGCTACCTTTTGGAATATTTGGTATTTTAATACTGAATTATCTATGGTAAATAAATACTTTTGGGGTTAATCAGGAGCACAAAGAGCCCATGATTACTACCTCTTTACCAAAAACAGTAATTTTATTCTTGGAGCAAGGTCAAGTCTTTGTTGGGAGTTCTCAACATTTCTTTTTCTCTCACACTAGCAGACATCTTCCCCAAGACTTTTTTTTTTTTTTTTTTGCCATTATTTGCTTTTTCTTTGTCACATAAGCAATAAAGTAGTTTCTGTTTGTCATCTCTCTCAAACAAAAACTCTTCTATGCCTTAGCTCCCTTAGATATGACTTAGGGTGGCTTGTCAAAACCTAAGATCTCCATTCTAGTAATAAAATGAGACAGACAAAAGAGCAAGAGAATTCACATTTATTGACAAAATGATGTGATACAACCTGGAATTCACAAATTCCAAATAAATACATTTCACTTTCTTAATATTTGCTGTTTTGAGCACCAATAGGTTTGGCAACAAATTGAGAGCTGAAATCATGCCCCACTGGTCGTTCATAATAATATGTTCTTTGCTGCTTCCCTCATTCTCCCACGGAATGGCCTATTGTCCTCCTTTCTGTACAATCTGTGCAAACCGACTGGTGATAGCAAGAGTAGTGTCAATGAAGCGGTCCACACAACTAGAGAGACAATTTTCTGTGCGGGAGTCTGGCCGATTCCCTGGTTTCTCCACACATTTATCCCAACATAGCTCCATGAAGTGATGCACCTAAGAGGAAAGAAAAAAAAAAAAAAAACTATAGAGCTTGCAAACAGTTACCTAGCAATTGTACTCCATTTTTTGTCATCTTACAAAAAAAAAAAAAAAACCATGAGCTCTACTTTCTAATTCACTAATGTGGTTCAGACTGTGCCTATAAATATTTTTTTTATTACCTTCATTTTTTTATTGGATAGCCAGAAATCTAGATGGGAGAGAGGGATAGATAAGAGGCAGAGAGACGCCTGCAGCCCTGCTTCACTCACAAAGCTGTCCCCCTGCAAGGACTCAAACCTGGGTCCTTGTGCATTGTAACATGTGCGCCCAATAAGGTGCACCACCACCCAGCCCTTGCCTATAACTTTTCAATCTGGTCCATGCCTAATACAAAGCATACCTAATACAAAGCTTAAGATGGCTTTAAGGTTTTTTTGGAACCCTTTTTAGGGTCCTGAATTCCCAGCAAATGCATGTGCCAGTCTCTTATTTTTTTTAATTTATTTTAGGATAAACAAATTGAGAGGGGGAGATAACAAAAGTCTGCAACATTGCTTCATGTCTCATGAAGCCTCTACTGCAGGTGGGGACCAGGTGTTTGAACCCAGGTTCTTATGGGTTATGTGTGCTCAGGTGCACCACTGCCCAGCTGCCCTGGAAGTTTTTATTTTAAAAGATTTATTCAGTAAGGGGCCAGGTGGTGGTGCACCTAAGCCATATACCATCAGGTGTAAAGGCCTGGTCCTCACCTGCCATCCCAGAAAGCTTCACTAAATGTGAAGCAGGGCTGCAGGTGTCTGTCTCTCCCGTTTCCTCTCGATTTCTCTGTCCTATCAAAGGTTAAAAAAAAAAGTGGTCCGGGAGGTGGCACAATGGCTAAAACACTGGATTCTCAAGCATGAGGTCCCAAATTCAATCCCCGGCAGCACATGTACCAGAGTGATAATCTGGTTCTCTCTTTCCTCCTATATTTCTCATAAATAAAATCTTAAAAAAAAAAAAAAAAGCTTTTCAGGGTTCTTGGTGATGGAAGGAGACATAAGTTAGGGGTGTTTTGCAGACACCTATCACAGGGAGATGAGAAACTGTACCCATGTGCTTAACTGTATTGTAAACCTTCAGGGTGGGGGTAGACAGCATAATAGTTATGCAGAAACTCTCATGCCTGAGGCTCCAAAGTCCCAGATTCAATCCCCTACATTTCAGGCAGGGTTACTATCTTAAAATTTTTCCCAAAGCAGTTAACACCCAGTACAAGCTGGCATAGTGAGGTAGGTACCAACCAACCAATCCCCTCAAATATACATTCATCTCATTCCAAACCCATTCAAGATTTTTTTTTTTTCCCCCAGTGAGAGAATCATAGCATCACTCTGGTGTATCTAATGCCAGGGATTTAACTCTGGACCTCATGTTTGAGAGTCCATTGCCTTATTCACTAAGCCACCTCCCAGCTCACCCTAGAGATGATTTTTAACCTATTTTTGGGGAGTGGGGGAGGAGGTCATGAACATATCTGCTAATCTGATAATGTATGCCCTGTATAGGTTTCATGACCTAAAGATTATTCATATATATTGTGTCCAGGATTATTGCTGGGACTCGATGCCTGCACTACGAATCCAGTGCTCCTGGAGGCCATTTCCCCCCATTTTGTTGCCCTTGTCATTATTGTTACTGTTGTCGTTGATGATAGGACAGAGAAATCGATGTTGTTCATTGTTGGATAGGACAGAGAGAAATGGAGAGAGGAGGGGAAGACAGAGAGGGGGAGAGAAAGACAGACACCTGCAGACCTGCTTCACCGCCTGTGAAGTGACTCTCCTGCAGGTGGGGAGCCGGGGGCTCGAACCGGGGTCCTTAAGCCGGTCCTTGTGCTTTGCGCCACCTGCGCTTAACCCGCTGCGCCACCGCCCCGCCTCCGATTTTTGATACTTTCACGATTTCTCCCCCATAACAGCACCTCCCCTCCACGGAACTGAAAATAATTCACAGCGGGTTTCTAACCTGGTTGGGGATTGGGTCCTAAGAATTTAGGCAATTCTCCTCTGTGTGGTCTCAAGAGATGACAACCACTTCCACTGAAGTGGCGTGGCTCAAAAACGTGTCTACTGCCATGTCTGAGAGCCCACCTTCCACAATAATCCGCTGCTGCTCTTTAGTCTTCAAATACTTTGTCGCATCTGGCTCTCTCAACCCAGTGAGGCAGCGGGCGAGAAACCAAAGCCCATGGCAGACGTGTCTGGTCTAGGGGCGCCGCCTGGGGAGGGCAGAAGCGGGAGTCCCGTCCTCAGCTCCCGAACACCTAACTCCCGTCCTTTCACGTGGCCTCAATCTATTTCTCTGCTCCACATGTTCTCCCTTCCCCTTCCTGGGGTGGCTCATCTGGGGCCCGGGCACCGCCGGCCAGCGCTGGGGTGACTCGTCTCCTGTGAAGGGGAACTCGGCGCAGCAGCCTAGCAAGATCGGAGCACCGGACGGCCTCGCCGCACTCTAGCAGCCCGCGAGCCGAATGTCACCCTCCTCTTTCTTCACCCTGGTTCCCGTCCCCGAACCTGTGCAGTGAACTGCGCCTTCTGCTGCTCGGCCGCCACCAAGCGTTGCAACTCGGCTTCATCGGCTTCCCCGAGCCCCGCCATTGTTCGCGTCTGGACCTCACACTTCCGCTAGAAAGCGTGCGCAAGCGCAATGCGACTGACCCAGTTCCTGTTCTTCCGATGATTTTCAACGTCCTCGGGCGCAGGGCGGTGTCGTACGATTACTTCCGGTTCGCTGGACGACCTTGAGCCCCTCGGAAGCGAGATGGCGGTCTTGTTGAGGCTGAGCGTTCTCAGCCGGGCGCAAGGAGGCCGAGGTAAGTTCTTGCAGCCGGAGGTGCATAGTGCAGCCTCAGCCAGGGAAGGGGATCTGATGAGGAATAGTCTGCTGGGTGTTAAGACCTCCTGAACAGAGGGTCCCCATTCTCTTTGGCTTCTCTGGCCGCTTCTCGGAGCTTCTCAGAGACCGCTGCAATAGCTGTCACCCACCCTTCCCTGTTGACCCGGACGCTCACACCAGCACGTTTCTCTCCTGCCCTGAGGCTGACGTGCTGATGAATCATTTGAAGGAGCGCACCGTCTGGGAATTAACGGTCCGGCAGAGGCTATGCATAGGACTTGAAATTTTCATCCTGTTCAATTTTTGTTTTACTGGAACGCTGCGCATCCCTGGCTTATGGTGGGGCTGGATTGAACCTGGCACTCTTGGCACCTCAGACATGAAAGCCTTCTTGCATAACCGTAGTGTTCTCTCCCCAGCCCAGTCACCCCACCCTCCACTTGTTCTTACAGGGAAGAGTTGTTAGGCTCTGAGTCCTAGTTTGCCCTCTTGGACTTTCGTGTTTTGGGTGTAAGGTGATGGGTGTGTGGGTGGGTGGGGGGAGTAAATGACAAAGTCAGTTCTAACTGGGCATTTGTGTTAAACTAGGAGCTGTAACGTGAATAAACATAGTTGCTTCTCTCAAAGAGCTTCCTTCCTTCCTTCCTTTCTTCCTTCCTTCCTTCCTTCCCTCTGTTAAAGGGAAAAGGGGGACAGCATCTGCCCCCTATTCTGAGAGTCTCACGCCAATCTCAACATGAACTGATAAGACAACATGATTATTCAGGCAAATTAAATTTTTATTGAAAACAAAACATGTTGGGGAAAGAGAGAGACATAGAGAAAAGGAGATAGAAAAGGGGACTGAGAACTGACTTACATCCTTGTTGGTCACATGATAGTCCTGGAAAAAGACAGTGAGAGCCCCCAAAGGTTCACTGCTTTTAAGGCCAAAAAGCCCCACCTACACCTGCAACCACTCCCATTTCTGGGTAATCCTTCTCTCACTCAACACTGCCTTTCATTCCTCTTCTTATTCTACTTCTCCTCCTCAAAAAACAAACAAAAACTTTGTGTTGTGCATACATCATTATGCCAGTCCAGAAAAAGATCGTTCTGTGCTTTGGAAAGGATTACCCTTAGACCCTTCTTCTTCTTCTTCTTCTTCTTCTTCTTCTTCTTCTTCTTCTTCTTCTTCTTCTTCTAGCGTTTGCCCTTCTTCCGTAGCCAGTCAACAGCGTCAGGTTGAGCCTGATGTAAAGTTTCGAGGCCTCCTTTGAATCTGGAGAGGTGGCAGTCGTTGACTATGTGGGTCATAGTCTGTCTGGAGCCGCAGGGGCAGTTCGGGTCGTCTCTGGCTCCCCAGCGATGGAACATAGCGGCGCACCGGCCATGGCCTGTTCGATAGCGATTGAGGAGGGCCCCTAAGAGTGGGGAAGTAGTAGGAAGACAGCATGATGGTTATGCAAAGTTTTTCATCCCCGAGTCACTAAAGATCACAAATTCAATCCCTAGCACCACCATAAACCAGAGCTGAGCAGTGCTCCGGTCTCAGTCTCTCTCTCATTTTCTTTAATATTTTTCTCTTTATTGGGGGATTAATGTTTTATAACAGTTTGTACATGCATAACATTTCTCAGTTTTCCTCTCTCTCTTTTGCCTCCAGGGTTATCATCCTTCAAAAGGTGTCACGGTTCCCATTTTCATGTTCATCTTATTTAGTGGCATCTCAGTCTCTCTCTCTCTATATATATATGTATATATATGTATATGTGTATGTATATACATCATATAGAGACAGAAACTGAGAGGGAAGGGGGAGATAGACACCTGCAGGGCTGCTACACTACTTGTGAAGCTTCTCTCATCAGTGCAGTCCAGGGGATTCAACTCAGGACCTTGAGTATTGTAATGTGTATTCAGCCAGGGACACCACTGTCCCCTGCCCCACCGTTCTTTAACCTAAACCCAAAACATGAAAGGCATGTAGGTCTAGTCCACTCAGTTTAGTTGGTCATCACATCCTTTGGCTGTATTTTCTTTATATTTCATATGACATTTTCTACTTTCCAATTCAGGGCATCATCACCCTTATCTGCGTTGCTACAACAGAATCCTACCTCCCTGACTTGGGCCTGAGCCTGCCCCATTTCCTGTGATGGGCATCTAACACATTGTCACTTAAATGGTCAACCTAAACTTCAACTGTGGGTCATATCTTCCGGTGGATTCCCTTTACACAAAGTAAAATACATACTTCTCATAAAGACAAGCTTTTTCACATTTGGATTTCACTTCCTCTTTCTAGATTCACCTCATTCCTCATCTTGAGCTTCACACTCAAGTAATACTGATTTTGGTGGGGGTTTTGTTTGTTAGTTTTGGGTTTTTTTTAATTTTATTATTATTGCTTTTAATAGAGCAGAGAGCTATTGAGAGGGAAAGGACAGATTGAAAGGCAGAGGGATACACCTGCAGCTCTGCTTCACCATTGGTAAAGCTTCCTCCTGCAGGTGAGAACACAGGGCTTTAACCCATGTCAGACACAGCAGTGATGTGTGAGCATTGCCAGGTGCACTACTGCCCTACCACATTTTGTTTTGTCTTAAACCATACAGTTTATAGATCTGTATCACTGCTTTAGTTCATCTCAATAGTTCCTTTTTTTTTTTTTTTTTGCCTCCAGGGTTATTGCTGGGGCTCAGTGCCTGCACCACGAATCCACTGCTCCTGGAGGCCATTTTTTCCCCTTTTGTTGCCCTTCTTGTTGTAGTCTTGCTGTGGTCATTGTTGTTGTTGATGATGTCGTCGTTGTTAGATAGGACAAAGAGAAATGGAGAGAGGAGGGGAAGTCAGAGAGGGGGAGAGAAAGAGAGACACCTGCAGACCTGCTTCACAGCCTGTGAAGCGACTCCCCTGCAGGTGAAGAGCCGGTCCTTGCGCTTCGCAGACAAAAGGAAAGAGCAGAGTATGACTGTGAGCACTGGAGGACATGAAATGGGAAGAAGTTAAATATATTGCATCAATCTAGAAAACATGGCCAATGGGAAAGAAGAAGAGGTCAAAAATACCCCCCCCTTTTTTTTTAGACCCGACAGAAAGAGACACCAAAGCTTCGCTTCAGTATAGTTGGAGCCAAAGTTGTGTACTTGGAAAAACAGTGTACTATCCAAGTGAGCTGTTTCACTGGCCTGTTAAAGATAGTTTTTATGGAGTGTATATAACTTTTTGGCAGCTATGCTGAGTGCCTTTGCATGTTTTATTTGATTTTTAACAGAGTTATAAAATAAGTACTGTCACTTTCATTTTAATAAATGAAGACGTTGAGGCTTTGAGAGCCTATTTAACTTGTTCATTATCTCACAGACATCATTGGTGAAATAGAGTGTACTTAGGCTATTTATTTAAATTTTCTTATATTTATTTATTTTCCCTTTTGTTGCCCTTGTTTTTTTTTTTTTATTGTTGTTGTAGTTGTTGTTGTTATTGATGTCATTGTTGAATAGGACAGAAAGAAATGAGAGGAGGGGAAGACAGAGGGGAAGAGAAAGATAGACGCCTGCAGACCTGTTTCACCGCTTGTGAAGCAACTCCCCAGCCGGTGGGGAGCTGGGGGCTTGAACCAAGAAGGTCCTTCTGCCGGTCCTTGTGCTTGTTACCACGTGCGCTTAGCCCGCTGCCCTACCAACTGACTCCCCAATTTTTTTTTAAGTTATCTTTCTTTATTGGATAGAGACAGCCAGAAATTGAGAGGGAAGGAGAAGAGCAAGACACCTGCAGCCCTGCTTCACCACTCGTGAAGCTTTCCCTCTGCAGGTGGGGACCACAGGCTTAACCCGGGTCCTTGCACACTGTAATGTGTGTGCTTAACCAGGTGTGCCCCCTAGGCTGTCTATTTTATTAAGAAGTAGGATACAAATGGATCAAGACTACAAGTGAAGAAATGGACTTTCAAAACTAATATGGTAACAGATAAACTCAAACTAAGCCAAATTCCATGAGGGGAAAAACTTTTTCACCTTCCTTCTGCCCATTGCAGAGCATAATCTTGTATATGGTAAGTCTTTGTTGAATAGGTGAAAAAAATTGAAAGAGCTCCAATTTCATTATTTCTTACATCATATTTTGTTTTAGTGAGAGACCAGAGCACTACTCAATTCATTGAACCTTGGGCCTCAGAATCTTAGGCATGAGATTCTTCTGCATAACTGTTATGCTATATCCTCAGCCCTCTAAAATAAGGCCCTGTTACATCAATGGACCATTGTTTTTTTTTTTTTTCAGCCTTTAAGAGACTGTTTATTCTGACCTCAAAACAATCTAGTAAAATAGATGCTGTCATCATCTTCCAAGTGACATGTTACCCTCCACCCCCATTGGACTTAAACCACTTGCTTATGATTGTTTGGCAAGTTTATTAATCCAGGAAGGGGCATGTTATTAGAACTTCATACTTAAGGGACCAGGTGGTGGTGCACCTGGTTGAGTACACATGTTACATACAATGTGTAAGGACCCAGGTTTGAGCCCCCAGTCCCCACCTGCAGGGGGAAAGCTTTGCAAGTGGTGAAGCAGGGCTGTGGTTATCTCTCTCCCTCTCTATCACCCCCTTTCCTCGATTTCTGGCTGTCTCTATTTCAATAAATAAAGAAAATAAAATTAAAAAAAAAAACAAACTTCAGACTTATAAGCAGGAAGCCCTGAGTTTGATCTCCATCACAACATATGCCAGAATACTCTGGCCTTTTCCTCCTCTCTCTACCTCATGAAATAAAGTAATTTTCCCAAAGTTTATCAGCCTATTAAAGGAATGGTGCCTATGTGTCCCCCCCTCCCCCCCCCCCATTTATCTTTCCTCAGCTCTGTTCCTGCGAGCACCAGTGGTCAGACCTGCTCTTGTCTCAGCATTTCTCCAGGACCAGCCTATGCCAGGATGGTGTGGGATGCAGCACATTCACCTGTCACCCAGTCGCTATTGTATGTAATCTCCATTGTTGCTGCTTTCAGGGCTCGGGACGTTTTCACCTCTAGCAGGATATTCTCTATGGGAAGAGGAGGGACCTCTTCGGTCTAGTTCTGTCAGATGAAGACCTAACCTACACCTTCGGTCATATTAGCCTGGTTCAGTGATAGAATGCATACTCAGATGGCCTTACTGTTTTGAGTTTTCTAAATTAAAAAAAAAAAAAAATTCTTTAAGAAAATAGATTTTCTTGGAGCTAGATCGATGCTTTCTATCTTTCTCTTTGAAAAAGTCAGTCTGAAGCAGTGAAGGCCCAGGGAAAATAGGGCCCACACCTGACCATGCAAGAGGCCCTGGGTTCTAGCCTTGGCACCACATGCACTACCATGAACAGCATGGGTATGTGTGTGTGTTCGGGGCGTGGGGGGTTCTATGGATGGTGGATCTGTTCTTTAAACTCTGTCTCTTTTTTGATGTCTACTTTTTATCTTCTCTTTAAAATAAGAATGAAATAGTTGGGACTAGGTGGTGGCATACCTGGTTAAGCACGCATGCTACAATGCACAAGAACCTGAGTTCAAGCCCCCAGTCCCCACCTGCAAGAGGAAAGCTTCACAAATGGTGAAGCAGTGCTGCAGGTGTCTCTCCTCTCTTAACTTCCATTCCTTTCAATTTCTGGCTGTCTATCCAATAAATACAGATAATAATAATAAAAAAAAAACACCCTTTTTCAAAAAGAATGGAATAATCTGTTGAGGTCACAAGATAATGACATTTGCACTTGCATGAAGCCCTGAGGTTCATATCCTGGCATTGTTAAAACAGAAAGAAAGAGAGAAAGAAAGAAAGAAAGAAAGAAAGAAAGAAAGAAAGAAAGGAAGGAAGGAAGGAAGGAAGAAAGAAGTGGCAGTTTCCCAACTTCCAGTGGAGGGGAGGGGCTATAGAACTCTGGTGGTGGGAATTGTATGGAATTGTACCCCTCTTATATCACAATCTTGTCAACTGTTATTAAATCACTAATTTAAAAAGTTTAAAAAGAACTGTGACAGTCATCATCCTCTATATGCCCAGAGAAAGCAGCATTATGATAGGAAGCAGAGTGTTTACAGTGGGTAGGCCAAGCCAGTTTTCTGGAAGAGGGCTAAAACTACAAAAAAGATTATGCCGAGGCTTGAATGTGTTGAGCTCAATTGCAGATCTAAGAGAATGCTGGCTATCAGGAAATGAAAGTACTTTAAACTGGAAGGATATTAGAAGAGAAAGACTCAATCCAATTCTTAACTCATCTTTTGTTTGCTGTGAAAACAAGATCTTGAAGCTATGTTCACTTTAAAAGATACTTGTAGATTCTCTGTCTCTTTAGGTAATTAAGGAGTTTGTTTTATTTTCATTTATTAAATCAGTATTTTATAAAGAAAAACGCTCTTGATTTTTCTGTTACCCTTTTAGGTATAGTTGGATCTGATAGTGTAGGCAAGTGTAGTTTTCTTTTGCTTATTTTCTGTTTTGTTTTTCTTTTTAGAATTTCTTAATCTTTGAAAAGTATTTTGTATTTGCATTCCTTTACTTAGTTCAGAGTGACTTTACTTGGGCTGTATGGGACTGATGGATAGCTCTTAAAGTTAAGTCTTTAATACTTAAAATGCATTATGATTTTTTAAAAATTTATTTCTTTATTGGGGAATTAATGTTTTACATTCAACAGTAAATACAATAGTTTGTACATGCATAACATTCCCCAGTTTCCCATTTAACAATATAACCCCAACTATGTCATTTATCATCCTTCATGGACCTGTATTCTACCCACCCACCCACCCACCCCCAGAGTCTTTTACTTTGGTGCGATATGCCAATTCCATTTCAGGTTCTACTTGTGTTTTCTTTTCTGGTCTTGTTTTTCAACTTCTGCCTGAGAGTGAGATCGTCCTATATTCATCCTTCTGTTTCTGACTTATTTCACTCAACATGATTTTTTCAAGGTCCATCCAAGATCAGCTGAAAACGGTGAAGTCACCATTTTTTACAGCTGAGTAGTATTCCATTGTGTATATAGACCACAACTTGCTCAGCTACTCATCTGTTGTTGGACACCTGGGTTGCTTCCAGGTTTTGGCTATTACAAATTGTGCTGCCAAGAACATATGTGTACACAGATCTTTTTGGATGGATGTGTTGGGTTCCTTAGGATATATCCCCAGGAGGGGAATTGCAGGGTCATAGGGTAGGTCCATTTCTAGCCTTCTGAGAGTTCTCTAGACTGTTCTCCACAGAGGTTGGACCAATTTGCATTCCCACCAGCAGTGCAGGAGGGTTCCTTTGACCCCACACCCTCTCCAGCATTTGCTGCTGTTACCTTTTCTGATGTATGACATTCTCACAGGAGTGAAGTGATATCTTATTGTTGTCTTGATTTGCATTTCTCTGACAATCAGAGACTTGGAACATTTTTTCATGTGTTTGTCGGCCTTTTGGATCTCCTCTGTGGTGAATATTCTGTCCAAGTCCTCCCCCCATTTTTGGATGGGGTTATTTGTTGTCTTGTTGTTGAGTCTGGCAAGCTCTTTATATATGTTGGTTATTAAACTCTTATCTGATGTATGACATGTAAAGATCTCCCATTCTGGGAGGGGTCTCTTGGTTTGGGTAGTGGTTTCTTTTGCTGTGCAGAAGCTTTTTAATTTGATGTAGTCCCATAGGTTTATACTTGCCTTAGTCTTCTTTGTAATTGGATTCGTTTCATTGAAAGTGTCTTTAAAATTTATGCGGAAAAAAGTTCTGCCAATATTTTCCTCTAAGTATTTGATAGTTTGTGGTCTAACATCCAAGTCCTTGATCCACTTGGAATTTACTTTTGTATTTGGTGAACTACAATGATTCAGTTTCATTCTTCTGCATGTTTCAACCCATTGTTTCCAACACCATTTGTTGAAGAGACTCTGCTTTCCCCATGTAATAGTCTGGGCCCCTTTGTCAAAGATTAGATGTCCATAGGTGTGGGGCCTCATTTCTGGGCTCTCTATTCTATTCCACTGGTCAGTGTGTCTGTTCATGTTCCAGTACCAAGCAGTTTTGATGACAATGGCCCTATAATACAGTTTGAGATCTGGGAGTGTGATGCCTCCAGTTCTGTTCTTTTTTCTCAAGATTGTTTTGGCAATTCTAGGTCTTTTCTGGTTTCAGATAAACATTTGTAGCATTTTTTCTATTCTCCTAAAAAATGTGCTTGGGATCTTGATGGGGATAGCATTAAATTTGTAGATGGCTCTGGGTAATATATTCATTTTGATGATGTTAATTCTTCCAACCCATGAACATGGAATATCTTTCCACTTTGTGTCTTTTTCAATTTCTTTTAGTAGTGACTCATAATTTTCAGTATACAAGTCTTTCACTTCTTTGGTTTGATTTACTCCTAGATATTTTATTGTTTTTGTTGCTATAGTAAAAGGAATTGATTTCTGCATTTCAGTTTCTTCTAACTTAGTGTTTGCATAGAGGAATGCCACTGACTTTTGTATGTTAATTTTGTAGCCTGACACCTTACTGTATTGCCTGATGATTTCCAAAAGCTTCTTGCTGGATTCCTTAGGTTTTTCTATGTATACTATCATGTCATCTGCAAATAAGGAGAGTTTGACCTCTTCTCTTCCAATCCGTATCCCTTTAATTCCTTGCTCCTGCCTGATTGCTATGGCAAGAACTTCCAACACTATGTTGAATAGTAATGGTGATAGTGGGCATCCCTGTCTAGTACCTGATCTGAGTGGAAATGCTTCCAGTTTTTCACCATTGAGTATGATGTTGGCTGTAGGTTTGCTATATATAGACTCCACTATCTTCAGGAATTTTCCATCTATTCCCATTTTTTGTAGTGTTTTGATTATAAAGGGATGTTGTATTTTGTCAAAGGCTTTCTCTGCATCTATTGATATGACCATGTGGTTTTTGGTCTTGCTTTTGTTGATGTGGTGGATCACATTGATTGATTTACGTATATTAAACCAACCTTGCATGCCTGGGATAAACCCCACTTGGTCATGATGAATAATCTTTTTGATATACTGCTGTATCCAGTTGGCTAGAATTTTGTTCAATATTTTCGCATCTATGTTCATCAGAGATGTTGGTCTGTAGTTTTCTTTTTTGGTTGTGTCCCTGTCTGCTTTTGGTATCAGGGTGATGTTGGCTTCATAGAAGCTGGCAGGGAGTATTCAATCTTCTGGAAGATTGAATACTCCCTGTATCTGGAAGTGTTTTCAATCTTCTGGAAGACTTTTAAAAGTAGAGGTATTAGTTCTTCTTTGAAGGTTTTGTAGAATTAATTTGTAAAACCATCAGGTCCAGGACTTTTATTTTGGGGGAGATTTTTGATAACTGTTTCAATTTCATTAGCTGTGATAGGCCTGTTCATGTTATCCACTTCCTCTTTACTTAGTTTTGGAAGTTGGTAGGTATCTAGGAAATCGTCCATTTCTTCCAGGTTCTCTAGTTTGGTGGCATATAGTTGTTCATAGAAGCCTTGCATGATATGTTGAATTTCTGCGGCGTCTGTTGTGATATCTCCTCTTTCATTTACTATCCGATTTATTTGGGTCTTCTCCCTTTTTTGTTTTGTGAGTCTGGCTAAAGGTTTGTCGATTTTGTTTACTCTTTCGAAGAACCAACATTTACTTTCGTTGATCTTTTGTATGGTTTTCCTATTCTCAATGTTATTTATTTCTGCCCTAACTTTAGTGATTTCTGTCCTTCTGGTTGCTTTAGGGTTCCTTTGTTGTTATTCTTCTAGGTCTTTAAGATGTGCAATCAGGCTGTTTATTTGTGCCTTTTCTTGTTTCCTAATGTGTGCTTGTATAGCTATGAACTTCCCTCTTAGGACTGCTTTAGCTGTGTCCCAAATATTTTGATAGCTTGTGTCTTCATTTTCATTGAACTCTCGAAACATTTGATTACTTCCTTTATTTCCTCTTTGACCCAGAAGTTGTTAAGAAGTGTAGTGTTGAGCTTCCACATTTTGGGACTGTTACTAATCTTTTGTTGATTGTTAAGTGTTAGTTTAATTCCACTGTGGTCTGAGAAGATGCTTGGGATGATTTCAGTGCTCTTGAATTGGCTGATGCTGTCTTTGTGGCCTAACATATGGTCTATCCTTGAGAATGACCCATGTGGATTTGAGTAAAATGTATATTCCAGTTTCTTGGGATGAATGACTCTGAAAATGTCCAATAGTTCTAGTTTATCTATCTCTTCATTTAGCTCCCTTATGTCTTTATTGATTTTCTGCCGGGATGATCTGTCAAGTTGAGAGAGTGGGGTGTTGAAGTCCCCTACTATGATTGTGTTACTGTAATATATTGCTGTAGTTCATTCAGTAGAAGTTTGATGTATTTAGATGGCTTCTCATTGGGTGCATAGATGTTAATAATTGTTAAGTCCTCTTGATTGACTGATCCTCTGAGCATTAAGTAGTGTCCATTCCTATCTTTTTTAATCTTATCTATTTTAAAGTCTGTCATGTCAGATATGAGAATAGCTGTTCCTGCCCTTTTTTGTGAGCCATTGGCTTGTATGATAGTTTTCCATCCTTTCACTTTACGTCTGTGTTTGTCTTGTTGAGTTAGGTGTGTTTCCTGTAGACAGCATATTGTTGGGTTGTGTTTTCTGATCCATCTTCCTACTCTGTGTCTTTTAATAGGTGAATTCAGGCCATTGACATTTATTGATATCAAAGATTGAAGATATTTTAACGCCATTCTTGTAGAGTTTTAGAGTGTTTTGATATATTTCCTATTTGTGGTGGTCTGGTTGTTTATAGGAGACCTTTCAGAACTTCTTTCAGGGCAGGCTTGGTGATGGTTGATTCCTTCAACTGTTGCTTGTCTGAGAAGGTTTTGATGCTTCCATCTAGTCTGAATGACAGTCTAGCAGGATATTAGTATTCTTGGCTGAAAGCCTTTCTCATTGAGCACTCGATAGATATCTTGCCATTCTCTTCTGGCCTATAGTGTTTGTATGGAGAAGTCTGCTGCTAATCTTATGGGTTTTCCTTTGTAGGTGACTCTTTGTTTTTCTCTTGCAGCCTTCAGGATCCTTTCTTTATCCTTATTCCTTTCCATTCTAAGTATGATATGTCTTGGTGTCTTTAGGTCTGGGTTAATTCTTTTTGGGACCCTCTGGGCTTCTTGAATCTTTATGTCTTTGATGTTGTCTAGACTAGAGAAGTTTTCAGCTATTATGGCCTGGAAATGCTTTTTTCCTCTCCTTCTCTTTCTTCCTCTGGTATGCCAATAATGCGTATATTGTTTCTTTTGAAGTCATCCCATAGGACTCTGTTGTTTTCAGCATCTCTTAATCTCTTTTTGAGATCTCTTCTTTTTTAGTTGTCTCTAATTCATCCTCAATCTTGCTAATTCTGTCTTCAGCCTCACTGATTCTATTCTCTCTGCCCTCTACTGCTTTCTGGAGTTCATCTATTTTGTTGCCCTGCTGTGATACTGTTTTAGCTTGTTCAGCTAGTTGCCTTCTTAGCTCAGCGATTTCAGCTTTCAGCTCTCTAATAACCATGAGATAATTAGAATTTTCTTCCATATTCTCATTTGTTGTTCCTGCATTTCTGATTACAATTTTTTCAAATTCTTTACTCACTCCTGTTATTATTTCCTTAGCTAATGTTTGGATGTTGAACTCGTTGTTTTGTGCTTCACTCTCTGGAGGACTTTTAGCTGGACTCTTGTCCTGGTTCGAGTCTTCAATATTTTTTCTTGTTGTTTTAACCATTTTATATATTATGTTATGAGTTCCCTTTATCAGTACTTTTCAAATTATTGATCACTATTGCCTGGATTGACTTCTGTCTAAGTAAGTTAATTAAAGGGTTCACAGTGGTGGAAGTTAACAGTGATTTCAATCCCTGAGTTGGAGCTCAGTGGTTTAAAAGCCTCTTTTTTTTTTTCCTTCCCTGTAGGGTATGGGAGCCTGAGGGCTTTTAAACTATCAATAGGCTTCAGCTTAATCACTTACTCCTGTCCAAGAGATGAAGCAGGGTGTGGCAGAGATAATCCAGTGGTTATGCAAAGAGACTTTCACAGCCCCTCAGCTATGCCACCGAGGTATAGGTCTTCTGAGTTTCCTGGTTAGATCTCTGTCCCCTCTTTGTTACTGTGTCCAGATTCTGAGGGTAGTAGCAATGGAGACTCAGAGTTGCACTTGGTGAGTCTCTGGGGAGTCCTTTCCTCCCTTCAGCTGTCCCCTTGTTGGTGGAGCAGACTGGAGGTGGTGTCTCCACTGATAAACTGTTGAACTGTTAGCAGTCCCTTAATCTCTCCTTAGGCCCCTCTCTCCTCTCTGTCACCAGCCACACGTGTTTGTACTCACGGGTGATTTACTGGGTTCCTGTGGTCATTCTAGTCCTGTATGTTTCGGTCCTGGGTATTCCTAGTTGATCTGGGAGAGGAGAGGAGAAGAGGGGAGAATGGGAGGGGAGGGGAGGGGAGGAGAGGGGAGAGGAGAGAAAAGCGAACTGCTGCTCGTAGCTCTGCCTCCGGAAGTCCGAATTCCTGCATTATGATTTTAATGTGCGTGTTTATGTGTACTTTTCTATGAAGTGTCATTTCTGTAAATTGCCCAAATGCATCTGTAGTCAACAAAAAGATAGTCTTTCTCAAAGGAAATATTTAATGTGTGCTCAACCAGGTGCGCCATCACCCAGCCCCTCTCAAAGGAAATATTTCAAGCCTACTTTGTTTTTCTCTTCTTTAAAGGAAACTTAATTTTTCTCCCGCCCAGGAAACTTAAATTTTATGTTAGGGTTTTTTTTTTTTTTTTTTCCTCCAGATTTATCACTGGGGCTTGTTGCCTGCACTACGAATCCACTGTCCCTGGAGGCTTTTCCCCCATTTTTTTGGGCTTGTTGTTGTTATTGCTGCTGGATAGGACAGAGAGAAATTGAAAGAGGAGGGGGAGAGAGAGTTATACATCTGCAGACCTGCTTCACTGCTTGTGAAGTCATCCCCCTGCAGGTGGGGAGCCGGGGGTATTGAACTGGTATCCTTAAGCTAGTCCTTGCACTTTGCGCCATGTGCATTTAACCCCCAAGCAGATTGTCATAATTTTCTTTTTTTCTTTTTTTAAAATTATCTTTATCAGATAGAGACAGCCAGAAATTGAGAGGGAAAGAGAAGAGAGAGAGGGAGAGAGACAGACACCTGCAACCCTACTTCACCACTTGTGAAGCTTTCCCTCGTAGGTGGGGACCAGGGCCTTGAACCCAGGTCTTTGTGCATCATGACACGTGCGCTTAACGAGGTGTGCCACCACCTGGCCCCAATTGTGATAATTTTCTAAAGCGATTTTAACAGTCTTGTACCTATAAACGAAGTGACTGTCTTCAACATTGTATATACTGAGACCACCCTGTGCTAAAATGCTTTAAAGAAAGGAGATAGCATTTCTATAAAGTATGTTCTTTACCTTACTCTCTATTCTTGACATTAAGTTTTATATTCATACTCTGCCATTTGGACATTTCAGATTGTTTGTTTGTTTGGTAAGCTTTGGCAGAAATAGAATATGTGCTTCACCCCTCAACACTTAATGAATCTGGTCCTTCCTTCTGTAGCTGATTCCAAGGCTGCCTCTCTCCACTGGACTGGTGAGAGGGTTGTCAGTGTTTTGCTCCTTGGCCTGATTCCAGCTGCTTATTTGAATCCTTGCTCGGCAATAGACTACTCCCTGGCTGCAACCCTCACTCTTCACAGTCACTGGCAAGTACAGTACTATGTTGCTTGTTCATTTGTTTTTGCTGTAAGTTGTCTTCATTGAATATGACATGCTCAAGACCTTTAGAAAAAGAATATGAAATATATATATATATATATATAGATAGATAGATACATCCAGGTATGTACCTACTTGCCTACCCAGTAGCTTCACATCCAGGTTTAATAAGAATTTAGTCAGTTTGAGCTCCTGTCTCCCCACCTGCGGGGGTGGGGGTCACTTTACAAGCGGTGAAGCTGGTCTGCAGGTGTCTATGTTTCTCTCCCCCTCTGTGTGTTCCCCTCCTCTCCATTTCTCTCTGTCCAGCAACGACAACAATAATGACTACGACAATAAAACAAAGAGGGCAACAAAAAGGAATAAATAAATATTTTTTTAAGATAAGCATTTAGTAAGTCAAACATTATAAAACTCAGTGCCTTATCTCTTCTTCCTACACTCTTGCTCATCTGAATTGACTGCATTTCTATTTTTTGGTTTGTTAAAGCCCTGGCTGGTTGTCATCCTTGATTTCATTAGTAGTCTCCTAATCAGTGTCTCCCCACCCCCCCTTTGGTTCATTTCCAACACAGCAGCCCCAGAGATCCTGTTAAAATGTTTGGCAGTGGGGCCAGGCAGCCATGCACAAAATTGAGCATACACATTACCATGCTCAAGGACTTGGGTTTAAGTCCCTGTTTCTCACTTACAGGGGGAGCAGGTCTGCAGGTGTCTTGGTCTTTTTCTCTCCCTCTCTGTCTTCCTCTCCCCTCTCAATTTCTGTCTGTCCATCCAATAAAATAGATGGAGGGGGGAAGGCTGCATAAAAAATAGCCAGTGAGGTTGCCAGAGAGATACAATGGGAAACCACTGGCATGCATTAATAAGTAGCCTAAGGGTTGCTTCCCATTTTTTTTAGATAGATCTCTATGAATCTTTGCACACATTACAGTGCACAAGGGGCTTGAATCTAGGTCCTTGTGCACTGTAATGTGTGCACTTAACCAAGGGCACCACCACCTGGCCCTACTATATTCTTTTTTTTTTTTTTTAAGTATTTTATTTATTTCATTTTTGAGAGAGATGCAGAGAGAGAAAGACACAGAGAGAAATACCAGAGCACTGCACAGCTCTGGCTTATGGTGGTGCGGGGGATTGAACCTGGGACTTTGGAGCCTCAGGCATGAGAGTCTCTTTGCATAACTATTATGCTATCTACCCCCCACCCAAGCCCTACTATATTCTTATAAAGGAATATTATTTGACCATTGAGGTGATTTAAAAGTACTTATACTGCCAGTCCAAAGATGAGCCTTGAAAACATGCCACTCCATAGATGAGCCTTGAAAACATGCTAAAGCCCTCTACCATGTTGAAGGAAGCTATATAACATTTTCATATAATATTTATATATATAATATTTTTATATATAACATGTTGAAGGAAGCTTTGGTGATACATTCTTTTTTACTCTTTTTCTCTCTCTGCCTTAATGTCTCTATCTAAAAAAAAAGGGAATAACAATATAAAATAATGTTATTGTCATGCCTGAGGCTCCAAAGTTCCAATCCCCTGTACCACCATAAGCTACAGCTGAACAGTACTCAGATTTAAAAAATATATATTATATAAAATCGGGAGTTGGGCGGTAGCACAGCGGGTTAAGTGCAAGGTCCGGCATCAGGATCCTGGTTCAAGCCCTGGGCTCCCCACCTGCTGGAGGTTGCTTCACAAGCGGCAAAGCAGGTCTTCAGGTGTCTATCTTTCTCTCCTCTCTGTCTTCCCTTCCTCTCTCCATTTCTCTCTGTCCTATCCAACAACAACAATAGCTATGACAACAATAACAACTACAACAAGGGCAACAAAATGGGAAAAATAGCCTCCAGGAGCAGTGGATTCGTAGTGCAGGCACCGAGCCCCAGTAATAAACCTAGAGGCAAAATAAATAAATAAAATCACTGAGTCAAATGGCAACTCTCTTTGTTGCAGATCTTTCCCAATGTGGCTGTCAATATCTTACTTTCCCAACAAAAAGACATGAAGGTTCTAATTTCTGGCTATCTTCCAAGCACTTCTCCATCTTTTATTATAGACATCCTGGTGGGTGTGGGTGGTATTTTGTACTTGTGAACTGCATTCCTCTAATAACAAGTGAAGAAACTATGTTTGTCAGGGTACACCTTGTTGATTTATCTCTTGACAAAATTTTACTTTTTTAATCTATTATTTTGATAGAACAAAATGGTTTACTAGGTACATAGAAACCACAATGGGAAATTAGAAGAAAAAGGCTAGCCAGAATTGTGCATGGGCCATTAAACTTAGTTCATCAATACCTAAAATGGACTTCCTACCCTCCCATCACTCTACATTCTCTATTCTTACCTGCGATTTCTATTTCTTTCTTTTTTTTAAGATTTTATTCATTAGTGAGAGGGATAGGAGGAGAGAGAGAAAGAACCAGACATCATCTGGTACATGTGCTGCCAGGGATTGAACTCAGGACCTGCTGCTTGAGAGTCCAATACTTTATCTAGTGCTCCGCCTCCCGGACCACACCTGCTCCATTTCTACTTTCTGGTTCCTATTCATTAAATATTTTGACCTGCCTCATAACGTACTGATACTAGATTGCAGATGCCACCATAATTCCATCCTGACTTCCTTGGGCAGACGACCCCACCAATGTGTCACCTCCCCAGAGCCTTGCCTGACTAGAGAAAGATAGAAACAGGCTGGTCGTATGGATAGACCTTCCAACACCCATGTCCAGCAGAGGAACAAGTACAGAAACACACACACACACACACACACACACACACTTGAGTCTGGGAGAAAGACAGTTGAGTCTGGGGCTGAGGAGATCAGAGTGTTAAAAGCACAAAGTTGCACGCTTGTGGCTTCACAGACCAAAGGTTTAACCACATTATGCGAAAGCTGAGCACTGCTTTGATTCTTTCTCTCATAAGTAAGTGAGTAAATATTTTTTTTTAAGAATCAAATCTGAAGAGGCTGGCAAAATAGTTCACCTGGATAGTGTGCTGCTTTGCCATGTGTGCAACCAAGCTCAAGCACTCCCCCAGCAAAAAGTGACCTTGAAGAATAGGAAGCTGTCTTTATTATATTACTAGTAAATTTCTTTTTTAATCAAGAAATTATTTAGTATAATATCACAAGTCAAGGACAGTTAACAAATAGCTATATGCATTATACAACAGCCTCACAAAGATAAAGCAAAATAAACTTAACAAAAAGGAATATAAACTGTATAATCCCATTTATTTATTTTACTGGAGCAGTGCTCAGCTCTAGTTTATGGTGGTGCTAGAGATTGAACCTGGGACCTTTGGTGCCTCGGGCATGAAAGGCTCTTTGCATAACCATTTTGCTATCTCCTCAGCCCTATGATTCCATATAATAAAAGTTAAAAAATACATGGGTGGGGTTAGGTAGCATAATGGTTATGCAATGAGACTCATACCTGAGGCTTCAAAGTCCCAAGCTCAATCCCTTGCATTAATATAAACCAGAGCTGAGCAGTGCTTTGGTTAAAAAAAGTGGGGGCTGGGTGGTGGCGCATCTGGTTGAGTGCACATGTTACAATGCAGAAGGACCAGGTTCGAGCCCCCAGTCCCCACCTTTATTGGGATAGCTTCACGAGTGGTAAAGCAGGGTTGCAGGTGTCTCTCTGTCTCTCTCCCTATCATACCCTCCCTTATCAATTTCTGGCTCTGTCAAGCCAATAAATAAATAAAGAAAATAAAACTTAAAAAAAAAAAAAGAAGAAATACACTTGAAAAAAAATCTAAAAAAAAGGGGAGGAGAGGCTGGTCAGACGGTAGTACAGTGGGTTAAGCGTACATGGCGTGAGGCACAAGGACTGGCGTAAGGATCCCAGTTCAAGGCCCCAATTCCCCACCTCCAAGGGGGGTCATTTCACAAGTGGTGAAGCGGGTCTGCAGGTGTCTATCTTTCTCTCTTCTTCTCTATTTTCCTCTCCTCTCAAATTTTCTCTGTCCTATCCAACAACAATATCAGTAACAACAACAATAAAACAACAAGGGCAACAAAAGGGGAAAAAATAGCTTCCAGGAGCAGTGGGTTTATGGTGCAGGCAACGAGCCCCAGCAGTAACCCTGGAGGAAAAAAAAAGTTTAAAAATAGATGAAATGTTAGTGTTTAGTAATTCTTGTGTAGGTACTAAAGTCACCACTAATAAGGAAGTAGTTAATAATGAGGCTGAATGTGAACTGATGATGGAGAGGAGCTGTAAGGATCCTTCTGTTATCTTAGTGTTCTTTTTTAAAAAATATTTATTTATTCATGAGGAATGATAGGAGAGAGAGAAAGAACCAGACATCACTCTGGTACATGTGCAGCCAGGGATTGAACTTAGGACCTCATGCTTGAGAGTCCAATGCCTTATCCACTGTGCCACCTCCCAGACCACTATCTTAGTGTTTTGTTAACATTGTTGGTGATAAAATCTGATGGCTTTGTGACCCAAAAAAAGCTCTCTTTTGTCTTAGCATATTCATATTTCAGAATTGTATGATTTAAACTAATTACAGAGTTATCCCAGTTAAATGAATGTCAAAAGAATACCCAAAAAATGTCTTAAGTAATTAGGGAAATATTAGTAGGAAAGTTTTGATTCCTTTACTTTTGTATATGATTCTCATTACCATGAATTATAATCTGAACCTCATTGGTTACTTTTTAAGCAGCTCTTTTATGACTAACTTTCTAACTTGTGATATTCCAATTATGTTGTGATTCTTTTTCTTTAGGGGCCTTGGACAAGTTGTTACCGACTATGTTCATGGGGCTGCAACGCAGAAAGCTGCCAAAGCCGGCATTTTGGCACTCTCAGCTTTAACCTTTGCTGGGCTTTGTTATTTCAACTACCATGATGTGGGCATCTGCAAAGCTGTTGCCATGCTGTGGAAGCTCTGACCTTTTTGATTTAATACCTTGAGAAGATTGTACACCTCTTTGCCTCTGCTCTGTCATGCCATTCAACTCACAATAAGGAGGGTATAACAGTTAAGTTCATTCATAAGACAAACCTCTTCTAATGATTATCTTTAGAATTTAATCTGTCAAGGGACAAGCTTGAGAGGGCTTGTGTCAAGAAGTTGTGGAGTTAAATTCTGTATTTTAGTGAGTTAATGATGTTTCCAATTTCTCCCAAGACTCATTTTATAAACACTCTGTTATATAACATATAATTCCTAGAGGGAACTCGGTTTTGTTATTATAAATACCAGATTATTGGTCCTGGAGAACAGTGGAAAAGGGAAAGATGGTAAGAGATTTGACATAAATATTTTTGCAAGTGTCCTCCTCTGTTTCATTGATGTCAGTTACTGATGATTACATGTCCTAGGGAAAATTTAAAATTAGGAAATGCTATTATTTCACATACTGATTTATCATAAGTTCCAGGAAGGGATCTGGAGAACTTTAAATATAAAGAAGTTCCGTGTAGGGCCCATGAAATAACTCACTTGGATAAAGTGCTGCTTTGCCATGTGCACAACGTCTAAGTTTGAGCCTGGCCCCTACTGCTTTGAAGAAAACTTTGGTGCTGTGTTCTCTTTCATTCTGTTAGAGGTTGCATGCTTGTGACTTCACAGGCCAAAGGTTTAACCACCTTATGCCAAAGCTGAGCATTGCTCTAGTTCTTTTTCTCATAAGTAAGTAGATATTTTTTTAAAAATCAAATCTGAAGAGGCTGGCAAAATTAGTTAATAAAGAACTTCCATGTATGAAAGAGGTTCTCTTACAGATGTATAAATGCTACCAAAAAAACTAAATTGAGATTTAATGTTTTTATTTGCTTGTTCCAAAATAAAATAATGTGTCCACACAGATATAAGACTATAAGAAATTACTTGTCGGGGCTCGGGTGGTGGCGCAGCGGGTTGGGCGCACATGGCGCAAAGCGCAAGGACCAGCATAAGGATCCTGGTTCGAGCCCTGACTCCCCATCTGCAGGGCAGTTGCCTCAGGTAGTGAAGCAGATCTGCAGGTATCGATCTTTCTCTCCCCCTCTGTCTTCCCCTCCTCTTTCCATTTCTCTGTATCCTATCCAACAACAGTGACATCAATAACAACAATAATAACCACAACAATGATAAAAAAAAAAAAAAGGGCAATAAAAGGGGAAAAATAGCCTCCAGGAGCAGTGGATACATCGTGCAGGCACCGAGCCCCAGCAATAACCCTAGAGGGAAAAAAAAAAGAAAATACTTGCATTTTCCCACTGGGAATCTTTAATGTGAAAATGTATTCTGCAAAAATAAATCTTTTTTAAAGATAAAATGCTATATAATTAAAACATTCTACTCTCCTATATTAACTTTCTTTAATTCTATACAGTAGAAGTTAGTGTATGTTGTATCTAGAGCACTGCAAGAGTTTTAATTTCTTTCTGGGGCTTAGCTGTTAGTTAAATAGAGACACAGTACTATAATATCAAAAGTTTTATGTGCAGTACGCAGGAATATCCTGAGTATAAGTAGTATGGTATAAAGTGAGTGTTAAGATTAATAAGAGTTAGAACTAGTTCTAAATAATGGTGTTCTGTCTGTTCCAACCTTTCAAATTTAATTATATTCTTTATGCAGTTAGTCTGATCTAAGAGATGAGAGTAAGGCCTGAAGGTTTCACCTAACAATATAGATTACCAAGGACTTGGAGCGTGTCACTCTCCATGGATCTTACTGGGTGACTCAGGCAGACTGTTGAAAGTTGAAGGCAGATGTCTAGAAAGGTACGTGCGTTATGAATGTCTGTACTAGGAATTAAAGATAAGCTCACCTTAAAGGCCATAAAGAAAATCCAAATGTGCATAAAGATTTAAGAAGAGGGGGTCAGGCAGTAGTGCAGCAGGTTGGGCACACGTGGCAGAGAGCGCAAGGACTGGTGTAAGGATCCTGGTTCAAGCTCCCGGCTCCCCACCAGCAGGGGAGTCGCTTCACAAGCCGTGAAGCAGGTCTGCAGGTGTCTATCTTTCTCTCCCCCTGTCTGTCTTCCCCTCCTCTCTCCATTTCTCTCTGTCCTATCTAACAACGAGCATAGCCACAAGGCTACAACAACAAGGGCAACAAAAGAGGGGAAAAATGGCCTCCAGGAGCAGTAGATTCTTGGTGAGGGCACCGATAACCCTGGAGGCAAAAAAAGAAAGACAAGAGATGGATACTATTTCAGAATGAGTTTAGAGGTTTCAAAAGGAAGTCGCGTTGGGGGAGTGGCTCAGCAGTAAAGCATGTGTCAGATCCTGAGTTTGATTGCTAGGACCACATTCAAATAAGACAGAAACAAGTAGAACATACATGGCAGGGTAGTACTTTGGTCTATTTTACACACATGCACATGCACACACACACAATTTTAAAAGGGAATGATGATTGGGTAGGAGTGGTGATGGCACCAGTCACACTGTCCAGGGTGTATTTATTTTTTCATGATGATGATAAAAAACACCTTGAGTCACCTTTATTATGGTTTTAAAATTCTATATAGAAAATGATCCCGTTCGTGCCAGGCATTGGTGCACCTGGTTAAGCCTTCACATTATTACACAGCACAAGGGTCCAGGTTCAAGCCCCTGGTCCCTACTTGCAAGGGGAAAACTTCACCAGTGAAAGCAGGGCTATAAGTGTCTCTCTGTCTTTCTATTTCCCCCTACCCTCTTTATTTCTGACTGTCTCTATCAAATAAAGATGGTAAAAGAAAATTTTTTAAAAAGGAAGGAAAAATATCTCATTCAGTGTTGTTTCTTTTCTCAGCCCCCATCGATACTATTGCTATAAAACAATGATGAAGTGGAGTTTTTTAAAAATAGGGGCCGGGTCGTGGCACACTGGTTAAGTACATGTTACCATGTGTGAGGACCCAGGTCCAAGTCCCCGGCCCCCACCAGCAGGAAAGAAGTTTCACAAGTAGTGAAGCAGTGCTGCAGATGCCCTTCTCCCTCTCTGTCCTTTCTTAATTTCTCTGTCCTACCAAATAAAAATAAATTTTAAAAAATTTACGTAAAGAAGGGGAGGTGACTGGGTAGTGGCACACCTAGTAAAGTACACAAAATGCAAAGACCTGGGTTCAAACCCCCACTCCCCACCTGCAGGGGGTCTGCAGTAAAGTAGGTCTGCAGGTGTCTGTCTTTCTCCCACTCTTATTTCCCATCTTCTCTCAATTTCTCTGCCCTAATTAAAAAAAAAAATTAGAAAGGAAAAAATGGCCACCTGGAGCAGTGAACTCACAGTTCTGGCACTGAGCCCCAGCGATAACCCTGGTGGCAATAAAATTAATTAATTAAAATGAGGAGGCTAGGCTAGTATGTAAAAGATATGGGAATCCTGTTATTAATAACACCAGATCCTAACTTGGGTCAGAAAAGATAGCTAATGCTAATAAGCTTCACTATATGGTGGTGATAAACTATAGTACAAAGGCTGGTTGCATGGTAATTAGGGTAGAACTGAATTGTTGCTTTGGAAAATCAGTGGAATATATGAGCTGGAGTGACTGCAGTGAGGCAGCAGCTAACAGCTGTCGGAAGTTTTTGAGGCTAAATGGAACAATATCAGAATTTTGTCTGAAGGAAATTTAGGTGGCATGATGATTTATAAACTAAAGGCCAAAGGACTTTTAAGAAGTTAGAGAAGGGCGGAGGGTAGAGAGCATAATGATTATGCAAACAGACTCATGCCTGAGGTGCCAAAGTCCCAGGTTCAATCCCCGGCACCACCATAAACCAGAGCTGAACAGTGCTCTGGTTAAAAAATAAAAAAAAAAAAAGAAGGGAGTCGGGGTGTAGCGCAGCGGGTTAAGCGCAGGTGGCACAAAGCACAAGGACCGGCATAAGGATCCCAGTTCCAGCCTCCAGCTCCCCACCTGCAGGGGAGTCGCTTCACAGGCGGTGAAGCAGGTCTGCAGGTGTCTATCTTTCTTTCCTCCTCTCTGTCTTCCCCTCCTCTCTCCATTTCTCTCTGTCCTATCCAACAACGACAACAACAATAATAACTACAACAATAAAACAACAAGGGCAACAAAAGGGAATAAATAAATAAAATAAATATTTAAAAAAATTTTTTTTAAAAAGTAAGAAGTTAGAGAAAAGAGCCTGAACTTCAGTAATTGCAATGGGATGTAGGAATTATTTCACATGGTATTGTAGAAGTCAACAACTAGGACCTAGTGCAGTTGGGTCTGTGCCAGGTTACTGTTGATAAAGCCGTAAGGATTTCTCTGATTAAGCACTCATTACAGTGCAAGGACCCTGGTTTAAGCCCCTGGTCCTGTCTGCAGGGGGAAAGCTTCACCAGTGGTAAAGCAGGACTATAGGTATCAATCACTCTGTCTCTCCCTCTATATTGCCCCCTCTCAATTTCTCTTTGTTTCTAATAAATCACAAAAGCATTAAAAGTCATTTAGTCCAGTTGGAGCAACAAATGACTGCAACATACTGTGATAAGTGCAATCACAAACTATGAGGTAAGAAACAGTGTGATAATTTGCATACAAGTTGTTTTTTTTTATTATTTCTTTATTGGGGGATTAATGTTTCATAGTCAACAGTAAATACAATAGTTTGTACATACATAACATTTCTCATTTTTCCACACAACAGTACAACCTCCATTAGGTCCTCTGCCACCCTGTTCCAGCACATGAACACTCCCACCCACCCCAGAGTCTTTTTTTTTTAATATTTATTTTCCCTTTTGTTGTGCCCTTGTTGTTTTATTGTAGTTATTATTGTTGTTATTGATGGCATCGTTGTTGGATAGGACAGAGAGAAATGGAGACAGGAAGGGAAGACAGAGAGGGGGAGAGAAAGATAAACACCTGCAGACCTGCTTCACTGCCTGTGAATCGACTTCTGTGAAGGTGGGGAGCTGGGGCCTCAAACCGGGATCCTTACTCCGGTCCTTGTGCTTTGCGCCACGTGTGCTTAATCTGCTGTGCTACTGCCTGACCCCCCCACCCACCAGAGTCTTTTACTTTGGTGCAATACACCAACTCCAGTCGAAGTTCTGCTTAGTGTTTTCTTGTTTACAAGTTTTTTAAAAAATATTTATTTCCTTTTGTTGTCCTTGTTGTTTTATTGTTGTTGTTTGCTGGGGCTCACGTGGAGTGACTCCAGCCAGGAAGGTCAGCTTACCGGTTCTCCCTCTCTGGTTCTAAGGGGCCCAGAGATCAGAAAGGAGACACCGGGAGTATTTTGGTATGAACACCCGATTTATTTGGGGGTGGGCTTGGGTTTATATAGAGATTTAAACAAAGAACATCTTCAAATACGTCAGAAATTACAGGTTTCTTAAAGGTCAGCTTGCCCCTATGGTAGGGGGCTGGTATGACAAGAATTGATGCAGATACATAAAGGTCAAGATAATTAGTCTCCTGATGCAGGCGTTTAATTACCCAAAGGCATTTGAGAGAAGAATAGGGGTTAAACCAGTTAAGGTGAGACAGAAGATAAACAAGGCTTGATGTAAATTAGGGACATCAGAGAGCACTGTTAGGAGTGTGTGATAAGGTGTGTTCTCCTTTGTGATCAGAAGGTGAGGTGAACTTTGAGTAAATGAACCTTAAAGCAGGCAGCCATGTGGCCTGCTGCTAGCAGGGAGAAACTGAGATTTTTGTGAGGCTTGAGTCTAACAAGGGGAAACTGAGTCTAGGAGACTTTTCCCTCTTGGCTCATCTCTATATGGAGAGAGGCTAACAAGTGGGGAGTCTTTCCAGACCTCCATCCAAGGATGGGGGGAGTTTTCCCTAAGCTCTACCAAGCTTTCACATAGTCCCACAGTTGTTATTGATGTCATTGCTGTTGGATAGGACAGAGAGAAATGGAGAGAGGAGGGGAAGACAGAGAGGGAGAGAAAGACAGACATCTGCAGACCTGCTTCACCGCTTGTGAAGTGGCTCCCATACAGGTGGGGAGCCGGGGGCTTGATCTGGGATGCTTACACTGGTCCTTGCGTTTCACGCCAAGTGCGCTTAACCCACTGCGCTACCACCCGACTCCCTCGTTTACAAGTTTTACTGAAGAGTCTTGACCTGGGTTCTCAAAGATAAAGAGCTGACAAGTGACCAAGGAATTTTGGGTGAGGTGTGAAGTGACTAGAGGATATTAGATCAAGTGGAAGATTGAATATAATTTGATATGACTAACAGAGAATGATATAGGCCCTTCAGTGCACTGATAAATAAATGAGACTCGATGGTGATGAGGATTCACTAAAGAAGGTTAGTAATGCAAATCACATGGTCAAATGCTTAAGTAGATCATGCTGGAAACTGGAATCTTGAGTATGAGGGAGGTGCACATGAAGCGGAAATCATTTCAGAGATTCTTGGGAGGTGGTGCGTGGGGTCTTGAGTTAGACCCTTGAGTTTGATCCTGCATGTGCCAGAGTGATGATCTGGTTACTCTCTCTTTCTCATAACAAAACAAAAATTTAAGTACCCAAAGTATTACTTCCAGTGTAGTTCTAAAGGTTTTATTGATAGTTTAAAATTATTTATTCATGGGATCAGGCGGTAGCTCAGTGGGTTAAGAGCATGTGGCATGAAGTGCAAGGACTGGGCTAAGGATCCCCTTTTGAGCGCCGAGCTCCCCACCTGCAGGGGGGGTCACTTCACGGGGTGAATTAGGTCTGCATGTGACTTTCTCTTCCCTCTCTGTCTTCTCCTCTCTCCATTTCTCTCTGTCGTATCCAACAATGACGACATCAATAACAATAATAATAACTACAGCAATAAAACAAGGCAACAAAAGGGAGAAAAAATCAAATTAAGAAAAAAGAAAAGGGGAGTCAGGCGGTAGGGCAGCGGGTTAAGCGCAAGTTGCCAAGGATGGGCATAATGATCCCAGTTCGAGCCCCGGCTCCCCACCTGCAGGGGAGTCGCTTTACAGACGGTGAAGCAGGTCTGCAGGTGTCTATCTCTCTCTCTACCTCTCTCTGTCTTCCCCTCCTCTCCCTATTTCTCTCTGTCCTATCTAACAACGATGACATCAATAGCAACTGCAATAATAACTACAACAACAATGAAAAACAAGGGCAACAAAAGGGAAATAAATATTAAAAAAGAAAAAATTATTTATGAAAAAAAGAGAACCAGAATATCACTCTAGCACATTCAATACCAGAGATCAAACTCAGGGTTATAGCAGGGACTCGATGCCTGCACTACGAATCCACTGCTCCTGGAGGCTATTTTTTTTAATAAAAATTTTAAATATATTTATATATTTTTCCCTTTTGTTGCCCTTGTTTTTTATTGTTGTAGTTATTCTTGTTGTTGTTATTGATGTTGTTGATAGGACAGAGAAATGGAGGAGGTCCTGACTTTGATTCGTGGTACAGCAGATGCCAGTGATGCTCTGGCATTCTTTTTCCCCTTTATCATAAGCAAATAAAAAATTTACAAAAATAATTTAAGTATGACCCTTATACCTTTTTTATTTATAAAGTGGAAATATTGATAAGAGGGGTACAATTCCACACAATTCCCACCACCAGAATTCCATATCCAATTCCCTCCTTGAAAGCTTTCCTAGAGGCTGGGTAGTGGTGTACCTGGTTGAGCACACGTATTACAATGCGCAAGAACCTGGTTTGAGCCCCCAACCCCCACCTGCAGGGGGAAAACTTTGTGAGTGGTGAAGCAGGGCTGCAGGTGTCTCTCTCCCTCTCTATCACCCCCTTCCCTCACGATTTCTTGCTGTCTCTATCCAATAAATAAAGATAATAAAAAAAATTAAGAAAAAAAAGGGAAAAAAGTTTCCCTAGTTTTTATTCCTCTGGGAGTATGGACCCAGGATCATTGTGGAGTATAGAAGGTGGAAGGTTCAGCTCCTGTAATTGCTTCCCCGCTGAACATGGGTTCATGATCCATACTCACAACCTGTCTCTCTTTTTTCCTTGTGGGGCAGGGGCCTGGGGGGTGGTGAGGCTCCAGGTCACATTGGTGGGGTCGTCTGCCCAGGGAAGTCAAGTTGACATCATGGAAACATCTGGAACCTGGTGGCTGAAAAAGAGCTAAAGATATAAAGCAGAACAATTTTTTGACTAATCATGAACCTAAAGGCAAGAATATTGCAGATGAAGCTTTTGGGTCTCCGTTTTGGAAAAAGCTGGTAGGTCTATTTTAGATATCTTCCAAGGGGCCCATGACTTTACTAGTTTTTGCCTGAGCCTGACTTCTAGGATGCAGGTGGTCCCAAGTTATTGTCTGGGGAGATGGTGTCATAGTTGGAAGTATGACCCTTATTCTTAATAACTGTGACTTTCTTTGAGAGTTGTCAATTAGACTGGTTTCAAAATTGAATAAAAGATCTATTTATTTTTCGAAGGGGAAAGAGAAGACCAGAGCCTCACTGTGGTGGCATATGGTGCTAGTTATCAAACTGATGCCTCATAGATGCACTACACTCTGTCACTAAGAAATTTTTCAGGCCCCTATTGTCAAACGTACAAAAAGAAATGTATCAAATATTATGAGAGAAGTTAGAAATCAGGAGCACTTCTCAGCTCTGCCATAAGGTGGCGCTAGGGATTGAAACTACAACCTCATACATGCAAGTTGGGTAAGTTCTCTCTGGCTCTTTATCACATTTTTTTTTATTTAATTGAGATTTAAAAAGAAAACCCTTTTGATTGCAGTCTAGTGAAGTCACTTGCAACCCGGAATGCTCATCCATAATAGACAACATGAATAGTATCTCTTAGTTTTTTTTAGCAAAATAGAGTATTTTAAAAATTTCAGCATATTTAGGACAAAGTACATCTTTAAAACAAGACACAAGCTTTCAAGGGAGGGATGGGATATGGACTTTTGGTGGTGGGGGATTTATCTGTCTTATGGTGGTGCTTGGGTTTGAACCTGGGAGCTAGCTCAGAACCTCAGGCATGAAAGTCTTTTTTTCATAGCTATTGTCCTATCTTCTGAGTCCTGGGACCTTATACTTTTAAGTCCAATGTTCTAGCCATTGTGCTGTCTCCTCAACCTGTCTTGTTTTTCTTTTTTAAGTTATGAATCAGCATATGTATCAAGGTACAAGTGAATATCAACCAAATCAGAACTAGGCTTACCAGGTACAGAATTTACACAGCTGTTGAACAGTACTGAGATTATTCTTTATCAGAAAGAGGAAATGGGACACCTAGATTTAGACTAGGCAATATTTAATAGTTAGAAAGGAAGAACAATAAAATAAGGTTATGGGAAGTAGTGAATTTTATTATATGGTTATTAGTTTTGAATAAGCATCACTAAAATCTTACCCCGTCTATCATTTATAATGAGAGGGTTTATCTTAGTTAGGAATAGCCAAAGTTAATGATTATTATAAGGAAAATTCCTGGAGCTAGGTGGTGGGTGGTACACCCAGATTAGCACACACATTACTATGCACAGGGACCCAGGTTTAAGCCCTCAGAACCCACCTGTGGGGGGGGGGGCAGTGGCTTCATGAGAAGTGATGCAGTGCTACAGCTTTTTCACTCTCTCCTTCTGTAGCTTCTTCCACCTTCGGTAGCTTTTTCCCCTTCTCAATTTCTCTCTGCTCTATCAAATGAAAGAAAAGGAGGTGGGGGGGGGGCGGTAGTGGAAATGGTTGTATTGTGCAGGTACTGAATCACAGTGAAAAATATGGTGGCAAAAAAAAAAAAGAAAGATAGGTTAAAGAAGAAAGGTGCAATTGAATATATTTCATGACAGAATACTGGGACATTTGTAAAGACAGTTTATGTACTCTTATCAAAATATGAATACTAAATATACCTAATTATTTTCAGTATCTATGACATTCCAAAGAAAGTTTAGAGTAAAAGGCCTCTTATAGTTCTTTTATTCTGATTTGTATATTGATTTATTTAATCTTTTATAGTTCTGTTATTTTAGATTCAGGCCTTAAGTTTAGGGGGAGAAGTATTAGAAAATTGGTCATTAAGTAGAGCAAAAAGTCTCAGATATTGAAATATAAGAAACTTGCTTTCAAATGACAGTACATAAAAAAGGAAGCTATTTTGTATAAGAGATAAACTGCTAAGATTGTGTCAGGAGAATAATGAAAACTACTTTAAAATCAATTACCATCTACTGTTGATACTCTCTTTTAAAATGGTTTATAAGTGCCTTTAGTCTAATCTTCACATGTATATGAAGTTAGTACACAGTATCTACTCAGTACTTGGGGGAAAACTTTTGAATGAATAAACAATCTGGCTTCGATATGTAACATCCTTCTTATTCAGTAAATAGACAACACGTGCCTATGTGGAACCAGGTATTATGCACTGTGCAGCTGGTGGATAAATAGCAGATACTCAGCAACACTGACATTATAAATAAATATTTTGGGCAATAGCAGCTGCCTCTGACTAAGAGATAAAAAAGAAAGGAAGAGAAAGAAAAGAACTAATAAGCATTGAAAAAAGTCTAGACATGATAAAGAATGCAGAAAAGTAAGATAGATAATTTGTGCCCAGCTCTTTAATTTGTAAAGATGGCAGGGTGAAAATTGAGAGGTCAGTGCCTTTAAAAGAAAAGTTCAGGTGTGGCGGCACACCTGATTTGAGTGCACATGTTAAAATGTGCAAGGACCCAGATTCCAGCCATCGGTTCCCATCTACAGGGGGAATGTTTTTGCGACTGGTGAAGCAGTGCTGGTGTCTCTCTGTCTCCCCTTCCATCTTGATTTATGGCTGTCTCTATCCAAAAAACAAATAAAGATAATAAAAAAAAATTAAAAAGAAAGAAAAGTTTTCACGTCTGCATGATGGCACACCTGACTGAGCATACACATTACCATGCTTCAAGCTCTTGGTCAAGCTCCTGCCGGGGATTAACTTCACAAGCAGTGAGGCAGTGCTTCAAGTCTCTCTCTCTGTCTCTTTCTCCCCCACTTTGTCTTTATCAAACAAAGTGAAAAAAAAAGTTCTTTAGGAAATGAAAGGCATGTCATGCCTCCCAGGGCAACAGGGAGAGGCAACAGTTTGAATCAGGAAGTAGAAAAATGCAGCAATGAATTTATAAGGTGCCTTCGGTTGATTTAGGACAAGGGAAATACAGTTTAAGGTGTGAGAGGCAGATGAAGGATGGGTTTGGTCATCTAGACTTGGGTTGATAGGTTTACAGAGGAAAAGCTGTTCACCAACAAATTGCTCTCTGCCTTAGGAATTAGCTAGTCCTGGAAGACCCAGCCAGCAAGACTCCACAAAGATGTCTAAACATCATCTTTCAAGAAAAAAGAAAAATTCTGATGAATATATAAGGCTCTAGAACGTAAAAGAAATTCATGGCAAGGAAGTACTAAATCAATGAGAGATTTAACCTGCACTGGTAGGTAAATATGCTACTGCTTTAGGTGTTGGATTAAATGAAAACATGAAAATATTGCCATCAGGGCCAGGCGGTGGTGCATCTGGTTAAGCACATTTGTTACAGTGCACAAGGACTCAAGTTCAAGTCCCTGGCCCCCACCTGCAGAGGGAAAGCCTCACAAGTGGTGAAGCAGGTAATGTAGGTGTCTCTCTCCCTCTCTATCACCCCATCCCGTCTCAATTTCTCTCTGTCCAATAATAAATAGTGTTTTTTAAAAGCTACTCTTAAAAAAAATTGCCATCATCACTGTTTTAGTTATGTTTTTGTTCGTGAACATTTTATCTCTCTTGATAAGTTATATAATTTATATATAATAACAGGTATAAATTATATCACATTATTATATAATATGATATAAAGAGTACTAGGACTTCTATATTTCTCTTAATAAGTATTCAGTTGCTTAAAATTATTAGAACTGATTATCTCTACTAAGCCTTGGATTTTTAAAACTTTTACAATGAAATTTAAAAACAACAAAACTTTGAAAAATTCAACTGTCAGAATGGCTTACTTTGGATAGTGCACTGCCTAGTCCTATGCATGACCAGGCTCAAGTTCAGCCCCTGGTACACTGAAGGGAGTTTTCGTGCTGTGCTGTAGTCTCTGCCTCTGTCTCTCTCTGCTTCTCTATCTAAAAGACAAGCAAAACCTTATACTAATACTGACTATCCAGCAGTTGTCAAAAATGTGCTAAGGTTTCTTCTACTCCCCTACTATCCCTTCCTTTTTTTTTTTTTTTCTCCTTTCTATTTTATTAGATAGGATAGAAAAATTGGGGGTGGGGTGGAGTGGGGATAGAGAGTTTGAGAGAAAGACACCTGAAGACCAGCTTCACCACTCATGAAGCATTCTCCCTGCTGCAAGGGAACAATGTCTCAAACTGGGTCCTTGCACATGGTAGCATGTGCACTCAATTGGGTTCACCACCTCCTGGCAACCCCCCCCCACACACACACACAGACACGCAGACACTATTCTTATCTTCTTCAGTTCTGTGTAATATTACCCATAATTCCCTATGGACCCCCCACCCTAAATTTGGCTCCTAAAAAAATTCACTCACATATATGTAAAGCTTCTGAATCTCTGGGATAGGATTTTTTCTTTTTTCCTTGGTATACCCAGACTTTGTACCTGCCTGCACAATTTCATCACTCCC
The DNA here is from genome assembly GCF_950295315.1 of Erinaceus europaeus. NCBI lineage: Eukaryota > Metazoa > Chordata > Mammalia > Eulipotyphla > Erinaceidae > Erinaceus > Erinaceus europaeus. The sequence continues at coordinate 20,962,426 of NC_080181.1, read as the reverse complement.
TCAAACTCTTTTTTTTTTTTGCTTCCTTCCCTTTTAATTCAGGACAGAGTAAGAGAAAAGGAGAGATACCACAACATCTACTACTGTGAATCATGCTCCCATGTGATACAGGAGCTTAAACCTGTGCCCTTGCGCATGGTAAAGTTTATGCTCTTCCTGTGAGCCCCACATGCTTCTTTGCTTTTTTTTTTTTTTAAGTTTTTATTTATAAAATGGAAACACTGACAAGACCATAGGATAAGAGAGATCCAATTCTACACAATTCCTGCCACCAGAACTCTGTATCTCATTCCCTCCCCTGATAGCTTTTCTATTCTTTAACCCCCTGGAAACATGCACACAGGATCATTATGGGGTGCAGAAGGTGGAAGGTCTGGCTTCTGTGATTGTTTGTTTCCCTGCTGGAAGCAATTGAGATCTTAAATAGAGAAGTGAGTCAGCAGAGCCCATGAAATTTCTAAACCAAGACTAGTCACACGGGTAGCAGAGGCATTTAATCTGAATACAACTTTCTCTCAGACCAGTTCTCTTGAAACTGGGTGGAAATCCCCATACCTCTTGCTCAATTTAGCAGCTGCAAGGATGAACTAAGGCAGTAGTACTGTGGCAGTGCTGACTGTCACTATTTGAATGATCTTAATAGTTAACCCATTTATATGAACTTTTCTTTTAAACAGTGATTTTTAAATTTTTTTCTCTTTTTTTTTTTCTTCTAGGATTATCGCTGGGGCTTGGTGCCTGCACTGCAAATCCACTGCTCCTGGAGGCTACTTTTTCCCCTTTTGTTGCCCTTGTTGTTGTTATTATTATTGTTGTTGTCATTGCTGTCATTGTTGCATAGGACAGAGAGAAATGGAGAGAGGAGGGGGCCAGGAAGTGGCACACCTGGTTAAGTGCACAGGCTACAATGCACCAAGACCCAGGTTCAAACCCCCGTCCCCACCTTTAGAGGGAAAGCTTTGCAAGTGGTGAAGCAGTGTTGCAGGTGTCTCTCTTCCTCTCTATTACCCCCTTACCTGTAGATTTCTAGCTGTCACTGTCAAATGAATAAATATAATTTTTAAAATTTAGAAAAAAAAAAAAAGAAATGGAGAGAGGAGGGGAAGACAGAGATGGGGAGAGAAAGATAGACACCTGCAGACCTGCTTCACCGCTTGTGAAGTGATACCCTGCAGGTGGGGAGCCAGGGGCTGGAACCAGGATCCGTATGCCAGTCCTTGCACTTTGTGCCACATGCGCTTAACCCACTGCGCTACCGCCCGACCCCCTTAAATAGTAAATTTTTAAAAATTATTGTAGGGCTGGAGAGATAGCAAAATGGTTATGCAAAAATATTTTCATGCCTGAGGCACCAGAGGCCACAGATTCAGTCCCCAGCCCCACCAGAAGCTAAAGCTATGTAGTACTCTTACAAAAAATAAAGAGTGGTCTGGGAGGTGGCACAGTGGATAAAGCATTGGACTCTCAAGCATGAAGTCCTGGGTTCAATCCCCGGCAGCGTATGTACCAGAATGATGTCTGGTTCTCTCTCTCCTCCTATCTTTCTAATAAATTAGTAAAATTGTTAAAAGAAAGAAAGAAGTATTATCCAATTAAATGAAAAAGTGATTAAGAGGGGACTGGGCAGTGATGCACTCAGTTATGCACATGTAGTACAAAGTGCAAGGACTAGCACAAGGATCCAAGTTCAAGCCCTTGCTCCCCATCTGCAGAGGGGATGCTTCAGAGCAGCGAAGCAGGTCTGCAGGTATCTATCTTGACTTATTTTTTTAAATAATTTAAAAAATTTATTTTTATTTATTTATTATTGGATAGAGACAGAGAAATTGAGCAGGGAGGGGGAAATAGGGAGAGAGAGAGAGAGAGACACCTGCAGCTCTACTTCACTACTCATGAAGCTTTTCCCCTGCAGGTGGGAACCAGGGGCTTGATCCCAGGTCTTTGCACACTGTCGTATGTGTGCTTAACCAGGTGCACCACTGCCTAGCCCCAGTGTTTTATCTTTCTCTCTCCCTCTTTATCTCCCCCTCCTCTCTCAATTTCTCTCTGTCCTATCCAATAATATAGAAAAAATGACCACCAGGAGAGTGGATTTATAGTGTCAGTACTGAGCTCCAGCAGTAACCCTGGAGGCAAAAAAAAAAAAGTGATAAAGAAAAGTTTTCAGGGGTCTGGGCGGTAGTGTAGCTGGTTAAGTGCTTGTGGCACAAAGGGCAGGGACTGGCATAAGGATCCATGTTTGAGCCCCCAGCTCCCCACCTATGGGGCTACGTTTTGCAAGCGGTGAATGTCTACAGGTGTCATTCTCTCCACCTCTCTGTCTTCCTCTCCTCTTTCATTTTTTCTCTGTCCTATCCGACAGCAGTAACAACAACGATAAACAACAAGGGCAACAAAAGAGGAAAAAATGGCCTCCAAGAGCAGTGGATTTGTAGTGCAGGCACCAAGCCCCAGCAATAACCCTCAACAAGGCAAAAATAAAAGAAAGGGAAAGAAAGAAAGAAAGAAAGAAAGAAAGAAAGAAAGAAAGAAAGAAAGAAAGAAAGAAAGAAATGGGTTCAGAACCATACTAAAATTGAATACTGTTTTAGTTTTCATTTTGGAGGTGTTTTAAAATCAGTCCTTCACTTTATAAAGGTACTCTCCCAAAAGGTGTGGGGGTGTGCAGTGTGACTGCTTATACAGGTCTGTGGTACATGAAGAATTATGATATGATGTCTCAGAGTTTCAAAGTCTGCTTTTGAAAATTAACACATGTCTTCCCCTCATTGCAAAAGAGAAGTAAACTTTAAATTTATAGTAGAAGTTTTGCCTTGAGAACACAGAAGGTTATTTCTTAACTTCTAAGCTAATTGATTACAAGTGAAGCTGAATGTTCAGTAAAACAGAATTTTTAAATTATGCTACTTTTAAAATATTTTATTTACTTTCCTTACTAGGTAGAGAAAAATCTGTAGGATTGAGGAAGGTAGGGAGAGAGAGACATCTGCAGCACTGCTTCACCCCTCATGAAGCTTTCCCCTCATTGTAATGTGAACTCAACTGAGTATGCCACCACACAGCCCCAAGATTATACTACTTCTTGAATTCATTGGGGAGGCAAAAAAAATTTGCAGTTGAAATTATCCAAACACACAAACAAACAAACAAACAAACAAAACACTTGATTGATACCCTGGTTGCAGAACTATATAATTTTATTTTTCTCCACTACTCAGAAAAGGAGTATATATTACCAACCCTATTCAGTTACCATATTGAGCATGGCTCAGAGCAGGAGGTAGGATTTTGTTTTTGTTGTGGGGACTCCAGTGCTCTGGGCTAATTTTTTCAGACAGAGAGAGAGACTGAGGAGAGAAGGAAAGACACCACTGCACCAGTGTGGTAGGCGTCAGGCTTGAACCTACATCATGTACATGGCAAAGCGGGCATCCTTCCAGGTGAGCTATTTTGAAGGTTCTGTGGTGGGGTTTTATTTTATTATTTTATTTATTGGGCAAAGACAGAGAAATTGAGAGGTGTAGGGGAGATACAGCTGCAGCACTGCTTCATCACTTGCAAAGCATCCCCCCTGCAGGTGGCGACCAGGGGCTTGACCTCCATTCCTTGGACATGGTGATGCATACTCAATCAAGTGTACCACTGCATGGCTCTGGTGGAATTACTATATAAGAGGTTCAGGGACTCCTTGAAAGGATAGACTTAAGATTTCACACTCTTGGCCCAACATCAAAGTTAGGAAGCCTAGTTGGAGGGAGACTGCATGATCCAGTCCAAGACTTAGTGGCAGGGAAGGTTAGGAGTTCTAGATCCCTGCTACAAAAATAACCAGGATGATGGAAGATGGGTTCAGTAAGCCAGCCTCCACTCGTGCAGTAAGAAAAGGACAGTGAGGTGTAGATGGCCTGAACTGGAACTTGGCCTCCCTGGAGAAATAGCTGTGTCAAGAACTGCTGTCTTAAGAACCCGTGACGGTATTTCAAAGTGACAATTGCAGACGTGTTCTCTCTCTGTCTCTCTCTAGGATTTTATTTTTCCAGTCTAAACCATTGCAGCATATGGAAAGTCCCTCAGATTTTTCTCAGGGTATCTGTGACACAAACTTCTTTAGTGACCTTTCCAGGAACAAGTATTCTGGTGGCAACATGGGCATCCTTCGGCTGCAAATGTTAAGTGGCCTTAAGCCTCTTTCCTCCTATTAGGACTCACATAGAATTTTTTTTTTTTTCTTTTTTTGCCTCCAGGGTTATCACTGGGGCTTGATGCTTGCATTACAAATCCACTGCTCCTGGAGGCCTTTTTTTCCTTCTTTTTTTTGTTTACCGTTGTCGTTGCTATTATTGTTACTGCTGTCATCACTGTTGGATAGGACAGAGAGAAATCAAGAGAGGAGGAGAAGACAGAGAGGGGGGAGAGAAAGATAAACACCTCAGACCTGCTTCATCATCTGTGAAGCGACCTTCCCTGCAGGTGGGGAGCCGGGGGCTGGAACCGGGATCCTTGAGCCAGTCCTTTGCATTTCATGCCATTTGTGCTTAACCTGCTGTGCTACAGGCTGCCCCTCTCACATAGAATTCTTATGCAAAAGGGGATCAGAGAACCTTGGGAAAACCGAACTGGGCTTGCACTTACAGGACTGAACATTGGGCTTTGTGGGGAGACATCGTTCATACTTGCCAGTAGATATCCTAGTTATGCAGTGATGTTTTTCCTCATGTAAGGGCAAATAAGCATTTAAAATGAATCTTCAGGGGATCAGGCAGTGCCACACCCAATTAAGTGCACCTATCACCATGTACAAGGAAGGACCTGGGTTTGAGCCCCCACTCCCTAACTGCAAGGGGAATGCCTCATGATCAGTAAAGCAGGTCTGCGGGTATCTATACCTTTCTCCACCTATTTATTTATTTATTATTGGACAGAGAGAGATAAGGAGAAAATTGAGAAGGGGAGAGGGAGATAGAAAGGGAGAGACAGAAAGACACCTAAAGTGCTACTTCACCACTCGTGAAGCTTTCCCCCTGCAGGTGGGGACCAGAGTCTTGAACCTGCATCCTTGTGCACTGACTATAAGGTGTGCGATTAACCAGGTGCACCACCTCCTGGGCCCTCTTCACCCTTCTCTTTCTCCCTCCCCTCTCAATTTCTTTCTGTCCTGTCAAATAAAAAAAAAAATAGAAAAAGAATGGGCTGAGCAGTGGTGCACTGGGTTAAGTGCACATAGTACCAATTGCAAGGATCCCAGTTAGAGCCCCCAGTTGCCCACCTGCAGAGGGGTTGCTTCACAAGTGGTAAAGCAGGTCAGCAGGTGTCTAACTTTCTCTCTCCCTCTCTCTTCCCCTCCCCTCTCCTCCAATTTCTCTCTGTCCTATCCAATAAAATGGAAGATGGTCACCAGGAGCAGTGGATTGGTAGTGCAGGCACCAAGCCTCAGCAATAAAAAAATAAAATGAATCTTCACTCTCTGTTAGAAATAAGAGATGAAAGGTGGGGGAAATAGCATAATGGTTATGCCAAAAGGTTTTCATGCTTGAGGCTCCAAAGTTACAGGTTCAATCCCCCACAAAACCATGAACTAGAGCTGATCACTGCTCTGGGGAAGAAAGAGAGAGCTCTTTGTCTCTTTTTTTTCCTTAGAGCTTCAACTTCAGAAAACTTGTAAATTTTTTGTCTCTTTGGAATATATGTAAATCCTTTTTAAAAGTAAGTGAGTGGTCCGGGAGATGGTGCAGTCCTTAAGGCACTAGACTCTAAAGCATGAGGTCCTGAGTTCAATCCCCGGCAGCACATGTACCAGAGTGATGTCTGGTTCTTTCTCTCCTATCTTTCTCATAAATAAATAAACTCTTTTAAAAAAAAAAAGTAAGTGAAAGGTCTGGGGAGGTAACACAAAGAACTTGCATGGAAGTCCCAGGTCGCCAGAACTGATTAAAATTAAGAGGGCTGGGGGCCATGCGGTAGCGTACTGGATTAAGTGCACATAGTACAAAGAGCAAAGACCCGCTCAAGGATCCCAGTTAGAGCCCCCAGTCCCCACCTGCAGAGAGGTGGCTTCACAAGTGGTGAAGCAGGTCTGCAGGTGTCTATCTTTCTCTCCTCTCTGTCTTCCCCATCTCTCTCGATTTCTCTCTGTCCTATCAGACAACAACAGCAGCAATAACAATAGCAGCAATAACAACAATAATAACCACAAAACGATAAAACAGTAAGGGCAACAAAAAGGAAAAAAAAAATAGCCTCCAGGAGCAATGGATTCGTGGTGCAGGCACTGAGCCCCAGTAATAACCCTGGAGACAAAAAAAAAGAGGGGCGTGGAGAAAGATAGACACTTACAGACCTGCTTCACCGCTTGTGAAGCAACCCCCCTGCAGGTGGGGAGCCATGGGCTCAAACCTGGGATCCTTACGAGGGTCCTTGCACTTCACACCTTCTGCACTTAACCCGCTGCCCAACCCCCTCTCCAATTTCTATGGTTGGGAAGGAACTAATTTTAGTGGACACCTGACTCCCAGTTGTAAAATTATCTCTAAATATGAAGATAGAAGTTTTTTTGAAGGCCTGGCAGTGGTGCACCTGGTTAAGCACACATATTGCAATGCACAAGGACCCAGGCTCAAGCCCCTGGTCCCCACTTGCAGGGGGAAAGCTTCACAAGTATTGAAGCAGGGCTGCAGGTGTCTCTCTTTCTCCCCTTCCCTCTCAATTTCTCTGTCCTATCAAATAAAATAGAAAAAAAAATGAGGGAAAAAATGGCCACCAGAAGTGGTGGATTCATAATGTTGGCACTATGCTGCAGTGATAACCCTGGTGGCAATATAAATAAATAAATTAATTAATTAGAATAAAAGAGAGGAGGTGGGTGAAAGCAGGAGAGATACCATAGCGCCAAAGTTTACTTCAGTGTTGTAGTACTCCTGCTTGGTATACCAGGTACTCAAACCTTGATCATGCACATGGCAAAGTAGGCATGGTCCCAGGTAAGCACATAAAAGCTGACCCCTGTATAAAAGCTATGAGCAATTGTCAGGTAAATTTAGGATGGACTATGTGTAATAAATGATGCTATCACTTTTTTTTTTTTCCTGGGCCTTCTGGTACAGACCGAAAGACCTGCCAGACATTCTTTTTTTTTTTTTTTTTTTTTTTATTTTTTATTTAAGAAAGGATTAATTAACAAAACCATAGGGTAGGAGGGGTACAACTCCACACAATTCCCACCGCCCAATCTCCATATCCCACCCCCTCCCCCGATAGCTTTCCCATTCTCTATCCCTCTGGGAGCATGGACCCAGGGTCATTGAGGGTTGCAGAAGGTAGAAGGTCTGGCTTCTGTAATTGCTTCCTTGCTGAACATGGGCGTTGACTGGTCGGTCCATACTCCCAGTCTGCCTCTCTCTTTCCCTAGTAGGATGGGTCTCTGGGGAAGCTGAGCTCCAGGACACATTGGTGGGGTCTTCAATCCAGGGAAGTCTGGCCGGCATCCTGATGACACCTGGAACCTGGTGACTGAAAAGAGAGTTAACATACAAAGCCAAACAAATTGTTGAGCAATCATGGACCCAAAGCTTGGAAAAGTGGAGAGGTAGTATTAGGGAGGTACTCCCTGCAAACTCTAGTATACTTCTGCTTTCTTACTTTGGTGCCATACTCCAAACTCAGTCAATTTCTGCTTTGCGTTTCTACTTCTTTTTTTTTTTTTACATGCATAACATTCCCCAGATTCCCATTTAGCAATACAACCCCCACTATTTAATTCATCATTTTTCATGGACCTGCCAGACATTCTAAAAGAACCGTCACACTTTTTTTTGTTTTATTTTGTAATTTTTATTTATATAATGGAAACACTGACAAGACCATAGGATAAGAGGGTACAATTCCCACCACCAGAAATCCGTATCTCATCCCCTCCCCTGGTAGCTTTCCTACTCTTTATCCTTCTGGGAGTATAGACCCAAGTTCACTATGGGGTGCAGGTGGGAGGTCTGGCTTCTGTAATTGCTTCCCCGATGAACATGGGCATTGACAGGTTGATCCATACTCCCAGCCTGCCTCTCTCTTTCCCTAGTGGGGCAGGGCTCTGGGGAAGCACAATGTGCAAGAACCCAGGTTTGAGCCTCCAGTTCCTACCTGTAGGGGGAAAGCTTCACGAGTGGTGAAGCTGGGCTGCAGGTGTCTCTCTGTATCTCTCCATCTCTGTCACCCCCTTCCCTCTCCATTTCTGGCTGTCTCTATCTAATACATAAACATTTAAAAAAATACTTGTGGTCTCTGTTTTAGAAAAAGCTAGTAGGTCTATTTTAGGTATATTCCATGGATCCCATGGCTTTACTAGTTTTTGCCTGAGCCTGATGTCTAATATGCAGGTGGGCCCAAGTTATTTTAACCAGAGTACTGCTTAGCGCTGGCTCATGGTGCTGCTGGAGATTGAACCTGGCACCTTTGGTGCCCCAGGCAATGGAAGTCTTTTTGCATAGTCACTACACTGTCTCCTCATCCCACTATCACCTTTTTAATATTTTTTACTTAGTTATTCGTTACTGTTTCTTTTGAGACCAAGAATGTAGTGTCTTTGCTGCAATTTCTTAGTGATTTGATTGGGATATGAACTATATTCTGGTTTAATGATCGTTCGATAACATTTTTTTTTTTTTTTGGCCTCCAGGGTTATCGCTGGGGCTGGGTGCTTGCAAGAATCCACTGCTCCTGGAGGCAATTTTTTCCTTTTTTTTTTTTTTTGCCCTTGTTGTTTATCGTTGTTATTGGATAGGACAGAGAGAAATGGAGAGAGGAAGGGAAGACAGAGGGGAAGAGAAAGACAGACACCTGTAGACCTGCTTCACTGCTTGTGAGGTGACTCCCTGCAGGCGGGGAGCTGGGATCCTTGTGACGGTCCGTGAGCTTCACGCCTTGTGTGTTTAACCTGTTGGCACTACTGTCTGACCCCTGATAACAAACTTTTATCTCCCTTTATGTAGAGGTTTTCTGTGTTGGAAGAGGATTTTGTTTTTAATTATATTTCTCTAACACACCTAAAAATTGTGTGCAGGGAGCTGGACAGTAGCTTATCGGGTTAAGAGCACATAATGCAAAAAACAAGGACACCCCCTCACCTGCTGGGGGGGGGGTCACTTCATGAGCAGTGAAGCAAGTCTGCAAATGACTATCTTCTGTCCCACTCTGTCTTCCCTCCTCTCTCAATTTCTCTCTGTCCTGTCCAACAGCAGCAACAACAAAGATGTGTGCCACAACTCAAAAGAACAATAGGTACGAAGCAAGCATAAATATTACATCAAATTAACTTTTTAACTTTAAATTTATTCCTCTCAAAGTTTCCTCAATTTCTCTCACTTTAAGTGCCTTTTAAATGATAACTTTAAATATAGGATAAAGTTGGGCTGGAGATAAAATTCAGCAGTAGTGCTGTACAGAGCACAGATCTAATAATCTTGAGGCCCCTTGTTGAGTCATTACATATGCCTGTAAAAAGTAGTGCTCTTGTTTCTCTCACAAAAATAAGCAAATAAACCTTTAAAAGTATAGTCCTTGCTCAAGCAGACATAAAAATGAACACCCATTAAAATTTTTATTCTACTCACTAATCAACATGAGAACCAAGAAGTGGCTACAGCTTGTTCAAAAAACAATTCAAAGAACAGACTATTTATAGATAATAATAATAAAAAAACATTGAAATAATGTGCAAATCGTGGAAAACTGATTTTCCAGAAGAGAAGTGGAGGAAGCCAATGGCTCGTCCACCAGAAAGACTGGACTTGAATGTCTACAGATAAGAATTTTTGGAGGACACTGGGCATCAAGCCCGGGGCTTCATACATTATATGAAAAACCTTTTATTATTGAGCTACATCTCCTAAAACTTACTTTATGTTATCAATTATGTACACCTTACAGAATGTGAAATAACTTTCAATTAGAATAAGGTAACTGGAGGTCTTGTTAAAGACAATGTACTTTTCCTCTAAACAATTTTGTTCTTACTGTAAAAAAAAAAAATGTGATGTCACTTTTGAGAAGTTGGCAGTATGTAGTAATTATTTCCTCTTTTTCTTTACCAAAACAAGTCACTTACCTTAAGTCTGATTAAAAATCACCTATTCTAGGAAGAGTTCATGCCATGATTTTCTTGTTGCTAGCATCATCATTAATAAGCATATGTGTGTTGTCTGATGTGCTCTTGCTGTGCCTGACACCTCTTGTCAGTGTAAGTAGCTACAACTCTGTAAGCCCATGGAAAGCTGCTACACTTATGAGCAGTTGCTTTACTTCAGTGTTATGATGCCCAATAACCCAGATAATCCTAAGTAATTAAAATGAGTAATGAAGCAGGGCTGCAGGTGTCTTTCTCTCCCCCTCTCTGTCTTCCCCTCCTATCTTGATTTCTCTGTGTCCCATCCAACAGCAACAACAACAATAGCTATAATAATAACAACAATGAGGGCAACAACAACAAAAAAAAGGGGGGAGGAAATGGCCTTCAGGAGCAGTGGATTTATAGTGCATACATCAATCCCCAGTAATAACTCTAGAGGCAAAGTGTGTGTGTGTGTGTGTGTGTGTGTGTGTGTATGTTATTTTATTTATTTATTGGACAGAGACAGAAAAACTGAGAGGGAAGGGAGAAATGGAGTGGGGAGAGGCCAGGTAGTGGCACACCTGATTTAGTGCACACATTATAGAGCCCAGGACGCAGGTCCAAGCCCCTGGTCCCCACCTGTGGGGTGCAGATGTCTGTCTCTTTCCTTCTCTACTTTCCCTCCCCTCCCGTCTCAATTTCTCTCTATCTCTATCCTACAATAAGTAAATGAATAAAATGATTTAAGAGAAAGAAGAGAGAGAGAGGGAGTCGGGCGGTGGCACAGCGGGTTAAGCGCACATGAAGTGAAGCGCATGGACCAGCATAAGGATCCCAGTTAGAGCCCTGGCTCCCCACCTTCAGGGGGTTCATTTCACAAGTGGTGAAGCAGGTTCGCAGGTGTTTATCTTTCTCTCCCCCCTCTGCCTTCCCCTCCTCTCTCCATTTCTCTTCTCTTGTCCTATCCAACAATGACAATAGTAACAACGATAAAGAACAAGGGCAACAAAGGGGGAAAAAATTAAAAAATAAAGTTTAAGAGAGAGATACCTACAGCACTGCTTCACCATTCATGACATTTTCCCCATAGGTGGAGACTATGGGTTCCTTGTACTTTGTAACATGCACCCCAGTCCCCCACTCAGATTGTTCTCAAGTGGCTTCCTCTTTCTGTGGGTGAAGCTAGGGTATGAGTATCAGTGATGCAACACATGGCTTCCAGTCTTGATGAGTTGGAAGTTGATGTGTGAGGAGGAAGGTGACCGATTAGATCAAACTCCACGTGGGAGGGAGCAAGGAAGACAGGCAGGCTCTCATCTTATTGGAGCCACAGATGAAACCTGTGCTTTGGCAGACAGCCCCAGCTAAATCTCTGTTTAGAGGATTAGGAGATTCTGTCCTACTCCCAGTACTTTGCGTTGTTACTGCTTCCGTAAGCAATTTGCGAGCACATGCCTTAGACTCCACTAACCTTTGGAGTCTGTGCATAAGGAACACAAGTTACAGATAAGTGTGTGGTTAAATGATACTCCTGTCTGGCACAAACAGGAATGCTATAGGGGCAGTGTCTTTGCTCCTTGCCTGGGTGGGACCATCTCTGTCAGGGAGCCAGGGGGGAAGGGTTGAGCCTTCCCGGAACTGATGGTGTCAAGTGTCAACAAGGTAGGACAGGAATGTTGATGGGCCAGGGCTGTCAACTTGGACTTTGCACACGTCTGCATAGCTCACTGTGGCCCTGAGTTGGGTTGGCTTTCTCTCTCTGCGGTAAGCGTATACACTGAAGATGCTGAGGCTGCCAGCCATGATAAATGACAGGGAAAATCAAGTCACAGATACTGCCCTCTGCTCCTCAGCCCAGAAAGTGGACGTTATTGGCCAGAGTTCTTTATATTTCAGAAAACATGGCCGTTTATGCATTTTATTGATTGACTTGCTCTGTTTGTAACAAAGTGTTCATCCCCAGATTTGTTTCCTTCACTGGAAATCAGTCATTTAAAAATATCTTTATAAAAATATGTATTTTTAGGGACCAGGCAGTGACATAGCTGATTAAGTGCATATGTTACTATGCTCCAGGACCCTGGTTTAAGTCCCTGATCCTTGCCTGCAAGGGGAAAGCTTCACAAGTGGTGAATCAGTGCTGCAGGTGTCTCTCTGTCCTCTTTCTCCTTCATAGTGTTTATATATATATTATTGGATAGAACAGAGAAAAATCAAGAGGGGAGGAGAGTATAGGGAAACAAAACAGCCCTGCTCCACCACTCCTGAAGCTTTCCCCCTGCAGGTGGATACCGGGGCTTGAACCTGGGTCTTTATGCACTGTAATATGTGTGCTTAACAAGGTGCACCACTGCCTGGCCCCTAAAGCTGTTGTTAAGATTTTGTTTTGCTTATTGTCTTTGTTTATTTGATAGAGACAGCCAAAAATTGAGAGGAAGGGGATATATATGAGAGAGAAAGAGAGAAAGAGACATGTGGTCTGGGAGTTAGAGCAGTGGATAAAGCATTAGACTCTTTAGTATGAGGTCCTTAGTTTGATCCCTGGCAGCACATGTACCAGAGTGATGTCTGGTTCTTTCTTTCTCTTCTCCTACCTTTCTGCAGGTCTGCAGGTGTCTACCTTTCTCCTTTCTCCTTTCTCCTTTCTCTTTTCTTTTCTCTTCTCTTCTTTCTTTCTTTCTTTCTTTCTTTCTCTCTTTCTTTCTCGTCTCCAGGGTTATTGCTGGAGCTTGGTGCCTGCACCATGAATCCACAGGTCCTGGAGGCTATTTTTTTTCCCTTTTTGTTGCCTTTATTGTTTTATTGTTGTTGTGTTTGCTATTTTTGTTGTTATTGCTGTTGTTGTTGGATAGGACAGAGAAATGGAGAGAGATGGGGAAGATGAAGAGGGGGAGAGAAAGACAGACACCTGCAGACCTGCTTCACCGCCTGTGAAGTGACCCTCCTGCAGGTGGGGAGCTGGGGGCTCAAACCGGGATCCTTCCGCAGGTTCTTGCACTTTGAGCCATGTGAGCTTAACCTGCTGTGCTACTGCCCGACCCTCTTTCCTACTTTTCTAATAAATGAAATCTGAGAAAGGGAGAGAGGGAGAGGGAGACTGACCTGTCGCCCTGCTTCACCACTCGTGAAGCTTTCCCCCTGCAGGTGGCAACTGGGTCTTGAACCCAGGTCCTTGCGTACTGTAACATGTGCACTTAACCAGGCTTTCCCCCTGCAGGTGGCAACTAGGTCTTGAACCCAGGTCCTTGCGTATTGTAACATGTGCACTTAACCAGGTGTGCCACCACCTGGCCCCTCTATCCTCTTTCTCTACCCATCTTCCCTCATCAATTTCCCTATGTCCTATCAAATTAAATAGTTACAATTTTTTTTTTTTTTTACTATTTTTATTTCATGTGAGGTAGGGAGAATCTCACATGGAAGAGGGGAAGGGCCACGTGGTGGTGCTCCCGGTTAAGTGCACCTGTTACTAGGTTCAGGGACCTGGGTTTGAGCTCCCACTCCCCGCCTGCAGGGGGTCCGCTTCAAGCACAGTTAAGCAGATCTGCAGAGGTCTAGCTTTCTCTCTCCTTCTCTGTCTCCTCCTCTCTCAATTTCTTTCTGTCCTATTCAATGAAATGGAAAAAAAAATAGCTGCCAGAAGCAGTGGATTCATAGTGCTAGCACTGAGCCTCAGCAATGACCCTGGAGGCAAAAAAAAAAAAAAAAAGAGGAAGGGAGTCAGGTGGTAGCACAGCAGGTTAAGTGCACACGGTGTGAAGTGCAAGGACCGGCATAAGGATCCTGGTTGGAGCCCCTGGCTCCCCACCTGCAGAGGGGTCGCTTCACAGGTGGTGAAACAGGTCTGCAGGTGTCTTTCTCTCCCTCTCTCTGTCTTTCCCTCCTTTCTCCATTTCTCTCTGTCCTATCTAACAATGATGGCATCAATAATAACAATAACTACAACAACAAGGGCAACAAAAGAGAAAATAAATAAATATTTTTTAAAAAGAGAAAAAGAGAGTAAGAAGTTAGAGCACCACTCTGGTATATGTGTTGCTAAGGATAAAACCAGGAACCACAGGCAAACAAATTCTGCACTCTGCTAGTTGTTTCTCCAGTTGAGTAGAGATTTTAATTTCTCTTCTTCACTTAGTCATATATAGCCATATGTTGAGGACCTGTTAGGTTCCAGTTTGGCACCAGGAGATTGAGTTACAACAGTGTAGAAAACAGCCAATAGTCTCTGCCTCCCGCATTCTCTTGGGGGAAAACTCACAATACACAGTAGCATAGTCCCTTTCTTACTCCGGTCCTTGTGCTTTGCACCACCCGCGCTTTACTCACTATCACTTTACCCGCTGTGCTACCGCCTGACTCCCAGCATAGTCCCTTCCCTACCTGACAAGCGTAGGCTTTCTCCCAGTTGTTAAAACGTTCAGTGTCATTTGTTGTATCCAAACTGGTGTCAGGTTTATGGGGTCTGGCCTCAAGTTAGAGAGGAAATAAGCCTAGGATTTAAATGGGGCCTAAGCTAACCTTGAGTTTTACTGCCTTTATTTTTTTGGTGGTTCTAATAAAGGTTGACATAGAGACAGTAGTTGTCACTTAGTTTCTTTTTTAATTTTTTATATTTTTATATTACAGAATTACATGTTGATAGGATGAAAGTTTATACTTTGTTTAATTTTTTTGATTCATTGATAGAGAGGCACCTGTACCACTGCTCCACATGTGATGAGCTACCCCCCACCCCCTGCAGGTGGGGACCTGAACATACTTCCATTCCATGGTAATGTGTGCGCTCTACTGGCTAAGCCACCACCTGCCCCTATTATTTACTTCTTGGTTATATCTTTTGAGGTCAGTATTTTATCTCTTTATATAATAAATTCTTTATTCTTTATTTTTATTTATTATTGGATAGAAATTGAGAAGGGTGATCCAGGAGGTGTCTCAGTGTAATCTGGGAGGTGGCACAATGGATAAAGCACTGAACTCTCAAGCATGAGGTCCCAAATTCAACCCCTAGAAGCACATGTACCAGTGTGATGTCTGGTTCTTTCTCTCCTCCTATCATGCTCATAAATAAATAAATAAAATATTTAAAAAAAAGAAATTGAGACAGGACGGGGAGATAGAGAGGGAAAGCTGTAGAGAGACACCTGCAGCCCTATTTCACCACCTGTGAAGCTGCCCCCCCCCTGCAAGTTGGGACCAGCATCTTGAACCTGAGTCCTTGCACACTGCAGTGTGTATGTTTAACCAGGTGTGCCACCACCTGCCCCCTAAATTTGTTTGTATCAAGGGTTAGTGAAATAGCCCTCTCAGGTGTGTTGCTTCGTTATATGTATGACCTAGGTTCAAGGTCTCACTGAAGGAAGCTGCCATGCTGTGGTCTCTTTCAATCTCTCTGCCTTCTCTGTCTCTGTCTAAAAGAAAAAAAACTATACTGAGATCAATTTTGTTTAAAGGCTATGTGTTTTAGGCCTCTTCATGCTGTATGTTACCACAGAATACCCTCCCCAATGTACAATATCCTAAAAACCATTATACAAGACCAAAACTCAGAAATATTCATGCAATTTTAATTCTCATCTTCAAGAATGAACATTACAGAATCAATTGGCAGTTCTTCATTCGGATCTTTCAAGACAAGTTTGAAACGGTCACCCTCTCTTTTGCAAGCTAAAAAGCACCCTTTGTACAATGATGACTCAAATTTCATCTTCTTATTATGTCCTTTAACAAGTTTCTGAAAAAATATGATATCACTTTTGTCTTCATTAATATTATCAGGGGGATTCATTTCCTATAGAGAAAAATTATTTTTAGGATGTGAACAATTTGAACAAATGCAATTTATAAGCACAACTAAAGTTTTGTCAAAAGTAAAGAAAAAAACACCTGGATATAATAATACTGATTTCCCTTCCGTCTTAATTTCTTCTTCTTCTTTTTTTTTTTTTTTTTATTTCTTTTTATTTCTTTTATTTTTTTTTTATTTCTTCTTCTTCTAATATTTACTTATTAGATAGAGACAGCTAGAAATAAAGAGGAATGGGAGGGAGAGAGGGAGAAAGGCAGAGAGACACCTGCAGCCCTGCTTCACTATTTGTGAAGCTTTCCTCCTGCAGGTGGGGATAAGGGGCTTGAACCAGATCCTTGATCATTGTAACATGTGCACTCAACCAGGTGTGCCAGCACCCAGCCCCTACTCCTACCTTAACTCCCCCCCCACATTAACTTCCTAAGCTTCCCCCCTACAGGTAGAATTGGGGGATTGAATCCAGGTCCTTGAACATGGCAACATGTGTGCTCAATTGGGTGTGCCACCACCCAGCCCTTTTATCAAGTTTCTTCCAGAAGCATATTTACTATGACACAATATGTGAGAGACCCTCACTTGCACAGTTATTTTAAATAAATCACCGACCTTTTGCCTTTGATGATTTTACATCTCTCTTTTTAAAGATAATGTTTTATTTATTACATATGAGAGAGTATGTGTGTTTTACTTGTGACAGAGAGAGAGAGAGCGAGAGAGAGAGAGAGGAAACTAGAGCCCCATTCTGGTACATGTGGTGCTGGGGAACCTCAGATATGTAAGTCTGATGCTCTACCAGTTGAACTATTTTCCCAGCTGTATTCTCTTTATTTGACAGGGTTGCCCACATTATATAAGCTGTGGGCTCTCTCACAAGTGGGTTTGCCCCAGTTCCTATCCTACCATGCCAAGAATATTTCCATCTTCTAGCACTTCTTCCAACCTCTAGAAAAGAATTTACTTGTAGGTCAGGCTTATCCCAGGTAGTGAATTCTTCTACAACTGAATTCATTTTCCTTCCCCACACAAGGTTTCAGATTGACCTTCTCTTTAGATCCCTTCCGATTTTGCAGATAAGTAACACATTTAATTATCTCCACCCTGCCTGTCTACCTCCAGGCCACTAAGTCATTAGGTATCCTCTGGTCTGACAGTGAGGACTCAAATTGCCATCTTGAATGGGTGACACTCAGGTTCAAAGGGTGAACCAAGGCAGGTGTCAGGAGGCAGCCACACTGATGTTACTTAGACTAGATTTTAGAGAGACCATTTACCCTTCCACTCCCCTCAACTGCTCTTTGGTATACTAAGGTCACACCCTTACTTTCAGTGGGAACAGCTGACAGTTGATAATTCTTTACAGACAAATCCCCACTCTAAGTCTTCACGACATGGAAGTGGTCTGTATGTGATCTTTGAGCATCTCCTGATTACCCTCACCAGGGGGGAAAGTTTTCTACGTCAATTTGTAGTTACTGTTAATGGTTGTTTACTTTATAGCTGTAACAAAAAATAGAAAAGTGGAGAATAGAGGAGAAAAAACAATAAGAAAATGGAGAATGGGGGGGGAGGTTAAGGGCAAAGATTCATACCTGGATTTGAGATAAAGCATTTCTATTACAACTTTTTTAAAAATATATTTATTTATTTATTTACCCTTTTGTTGCCCTTGTTTCATTGTTGTAGCTATTGTTGTTATTGATGTCGTCCTTCTTGGATAGGACAGAGAGAAATGGAGAGAGGAGGGGAAGACAGAGAGGGGGAGAGAAAGATAGACACCTGCAGACCTGCTTCATCTCCTGTGAAGCGACTCCCCTGCAGGTGCAGAGCCGGGGCTCAAACTGGGATCCTTCAGCGATCCTTGTGCTTTGCGTCATGTGCGCTTAACCTGCTGCGCTACCGCGCGACTCTCTACAGCTGGTTTTTACTCCTTAAAAACTACATGCATCAGCTGAAAACTGGAGATGTCGCCAAGACTTATGCAAAGAAACAGGAACAAATAATGGGGGATTAAAATATTATAGCCCCATGATATCTATGGCAGGCTCAAGAAAACCAAGATATTACCATAATTAACAGAGTCTGCATTTTTTTAAAAGTAAATTTTCATCTTTTGTTTGCCTCCTGCTGTTCTGGTCTAGACAAAAGCTTGGATGGGGGATATTAAGCTTTTTAATTTTGTCCATAGATGTGACAGAAATAAATCAAGGTTCAGTCTTACCTTAAAGGAAATAATTTTGTCCTTACAGGAGAGAGTATACATCTTCTTAGAGTAGACAGAGAAGCTTACTGCCAGACCTCTAACGTTGCTATCCTTATACAGATACATGATAAATCTGATCTGGGGTTTATTTTCTGGAGTAAATATCAAAAGTGAGAACATCAGAAGGATTTTTGTGAATAAATATTTATGGAAATTACCAAAGGACAGTTTTTCATTGACCCATCACCAAACCCACATTTAGATTTACCAGGTCAGTGGGAGGCTATACGCTGCTGGTCACACATTGTTTAAAACACATTCATAAGCATATTACAAGACAAATGCAGCATTCCCCCTCATACCCCCCAGTGTCTTTGAGCTATTCCAAATTCTAAAATATTGCCTTTAATTTTGTGGCTGTGTGTGTTTGTGGAGTTCAGGCTTTGTGCATTCATGATTTCACCACTCTGGACTACATTTTCATTCAGATAGAGACAGAGGGAGTGAGGGAGAGATACCATAGTGCTGGAGCTTCTTAGGGTGCCACAGCATCTCTTATGTGGTGCTGGGGTTTGGATATGGGCTGCACACATGACAAGGCACAGACCCTACCTGGGGAACTAGCTCTCCAATCCTGCCTTTAATTTTTTTCTTTTAAGTTTTTATTTAACATGAGAGAAATTGAGAGGTGAAAATTTGGTGCCAGAAGTTTGGGGACCTCACATATGCAAGTCCTGTGCTATACCCACTGAATGACCTCCATGGCTACTTGCCTTTATTTTATTTTATTATTTCTTTTGTCTCCAGAGTTATCACTGGGGCTTGGTGCGAGCACTATGAATCCCCTGCTCCTGGCAGCCATTTTCCCCATTTTATTGGATAGGACAGAGAGAAATTGAAAGGAAGGGTAGATAGGGAGAGAGACAGACAGACACCTGCAGATCTGCATCACTGCTTGTGAAGCACCCCTGCAGGTGGGGAACCTGGGGCTTGAACCCAGATCCTTGTATGGGTCCTTGTGTTTAGCATTATTTGTGCTTAACTGAGTGTGCTACTGCCCAGCACCCCTTTAACTTTTAAATGTTAAGTAGAATATTTTGTCTTTTGTCTTTAACTTTTAAATGTTAAGTAGAATATTTTTTTTAATGTATCAATTAAGGTAAAAATTCATTTTTTCCCCACTAGTGCACATTCATTGTTTCAACTCTTTCTATACTCCAAATTTTGGGATTCATACCTTGGAAGGCAGAATAAACTTAATCATTAAAAGTATTTACTCATAAGAGAGAGAGAAAGAGAGCGAGAGCAAGAGAGCGAGAGAGAGAGAAGACATGAGGGAGACAGACAGACAGAACCAAAGCATCACTGTGGTATATGTGATGCCAGGGCTTAAACTTGGGACCATAGGCACGCAAGTTCAACATTCCACCCCAGCTACAACTTAATCATTTTAAGGGAACCTAAATTTATGGTAGACCCCACACCTATGGAAATCTAATCTTTGCCAAAGGTGCCCAGATGATTAAATGGGGAAAGGGTTTAACAAATGGTGTTGGAAAAAATGGGTTGAAACATGCAGAAGAATTAAACTGAACCACTAGATTTCACCAAACACAAAAGTAAATTAATTCCAAGTGGGTCAAGGACTTGGATGTTAGACCAGAAACTATCAAATACTTAGAAGAAAATATTGGCAGAACTCTTTTCCATCTAAATTTTAACTTTTTTTTAACTTTTCTTTTTTTAATATTTATTTTATTTACTTATTCCCTTTTGTTGCCCTTGTTGTTTTATTTTGTAATTATTGTTGTTGTTATTGATGTCATCGTTGTTGTATAGGACAGAGAGAAATGGAGAGAGGAGGGAGAGAAAGACACCTACAGACCTGCTTCACCGCCCGTGAAGCAACTCCCCTGCAGGTGGGGAGCCGGGGGCTCAAACAGGGATCCTTATGAGGGTCCATTAACGCTTTGTGCCATGTGCGCTTAACTAGCTGCGCTACCACCCGACTCCCTCCATCTAAATTTTAAAGGTGCGATATGCCAATACCAAAGTAAAAGACTCTGGGGTGGGGGTGGGTGGTTGGGGAGAATACAGGTCCAAGAAGGATGACAGAGAATCTAGTGGGGGTTGTATTGTTATATGGGAAACTGGGGAATATAACGTTATGCATGTACAAACTATTGTATTTACTGTTGAATGTAAAACATTAATTCCCCAATAAAGAAATTAAAAATAAATAAATAAATTTTAAAGGTATCTTCAATGATACGAATCCAATTATGAAAAAGACTAAAACATGTACAAACCATATTGTGTTTTGCTGTCAACTGTAAACCATTAATCCCTCAATAAATAAATTAAAAAGTAAAAATAAAAAAGAAATTCCTTTCTTGTATAATATTTTAACCCATTCAAAATATGAATACCCAGTCTGTAAGACAGCTCATCTGGATATTGCTTGTTTGCTTTTTTAGTTTTTTTCCCCAATTAGTATTTTTTTTTATTGGGGAAGGATTAAAGGTTTACAGTCAACAGTAAAATACAGTAGTTTGCACATGCATAACATTCCTCAGTTTTCCACATAACAATTCAACCCCCTCGTGGTCCGGGAGATGGCTCAGTGGATAAAGCATTGGACTCTCAAACATGAGGTCCCAAGTTCAATACCCAGCAGCACATGTACCAGAGTGATTATCTGGTTCTTTCTCTCTCTCCTCTCACTCTCTCTCTCCTCCTATCTTTCTCATTAATAAATAAATAAATTCTTAAAAAACAACTCAACCCCCTGTAGGTCGTCCTCTTCAATATCATAATCCTGGACCTGATTTAATAATGATTGACAAGATTGTGGGATAAGAGAGGTACAATCAATACAATTCCCATCTCCTCCGTTGGAAGCTTCCTTATTTTTTATCCCTCTGGGATTATGGACCAAAGATCTCTTTTGGGCACAGGTCAGAGGTCTGGCTTCTGTAATTGCTTCCCCAGTGGTTAGTTTGCTTTTTTTTTTTTTTTTTTACTAGAACACTCATCAGCTCTGACATATGCGGGGGCTGGGGATTGAGCCTGGGACCTCGGAATCTCAAGCATGAAAATCTTTTTGCATAAGCATTATTCTATCTCCCCAGCTGTGGGTAGTGCTCTTGCTTTGCCATGTGTATGACCCAGGATCAAACCTGGCTCCTACCCTGCTAGAGGACACTTTGTGGTGCCTTTCTCTTTGTCTCTCTGTCTCAGTCCTTCTACATGAAAACGTTGACCTGGAGTAGGAAAGTAGTTATTTTGTAAGTGGAATTATTACTGCTCCAGTGATTTTCACCTGAGGATTAGTTCTACTATTGAAAAATGTAGCCAGCAAAATAGAACGGAAAGAAATAACTTCTACTCATGTTTGAAAATATAAAGAAAGTGTACCTTGTAATTCGTTGTCAGCCATGTCCTCAAACCGAGGTTGTTTACTCTGGTTAACGATAAGAACTTTGTTGTCCACATTCCGTATTATTGAATATTTAGGATTAAGCTTGCCAAAGTAATCTGATTCCAGGTTTTCTACAATACACATTAAATATAGTTTTTTTAAAGTAGGTTTAGTTTTTAAATTTACACACAGGAAAGGACATACTTTGTTTTTTTTGTTTATTTATTTATTTATTTATTGCCTCCAGGGTTATTGGTGGGGCTTAGTGCCTGCACCATGAAGCCACTGCTCCTGGAGGTCATTTTTTTCCCCTTTTGTTGCTCTTGTTGTGGTTATTATTGTTGTTGTTGATGTCGTTTGTTGTTGGATAGGACAGAGAGAAATGGAGAGAGGAGGGGAAGATAGAGAAGGGGAGAGAAAGATAGACACCTGCAGATCTGCTTCACTGCCTGTGAAGCGACTCCCCTGTAGGTGGGGAGCGGGGGGCTCGAACCGGGATCCTTCCGAGGTCCTTGTGCTTCACGTCGCGTGCACTTAATCTGCTACACTACCGCCAGACCCCCTCATTTAACTTTTTTACTGAAGCACTGCTCAGCTCAGTATGGTGGTGATTGAACCTGGGACTTTGAAGCCTCAGGTATGAATGTCTCTTTGCATAACCATTATGCTATCTACCCTCACCCCCAAGGACACACTCCGTTTCTTGTTATCACACAGAACTATTCTACCTCTGAATCTTCAATTCAAACACTCTACATTTTTTTTTTTTTAACTCCTCCCTGCCCAGTGTTCAGGCCCTGGGGATCTCCCTCTTTCCTAGCCCCAGGCCTAAACATCCTATTTTCTAACTGCAACTGTCTGTCCTTTTAATTTTCTTATGCTTTCACACTCTTACTGTTCTTCTCCATTTAACTTCTTCCTTTGTTGCCATGACCCTCATTGTATTGGAGAAAACTTTGCTGTGGCGTCTTTCCCTCACCCCACCCCCCTGTTCCTATCTGAAGAAGTCATCCCTGAGTGTCTACCAGAAAAAATTACATTTTTTTCTTTGCCACCAAGGCTATTGCTGGGACTTGTTGTCTATTCGGCTCCACTGTTTTTGGCAGGCATTTACTTTTGTAGGTAGAGACAAAGAGACAGACAGGAGAAAGAGAGGGGAGACACCTGTAACACTGCTCCATGGATCTTCCCCCCCTGCAGATGGGGACTGGAGACTTGAACTCAGACTTCAAGTATGGTAATGTGTGTGCTACTGGGTGAGCCCAGATTCAAAAACTGCTGTTTTCAATTTCTAACCCAGCAAGGATCATCATCAGAATGGGAAATACGCTACTTTAGGAAAAAGTATGAGAAACTAATAGCGTTTCATAATTTGGGGTTCTGTGCGAATCCACTGCCCCGAGGTCATTTTTCCCATTTTGTTGCCCTTATGTTGTTGTTGCCATTGCTGTTGTTGTTGTTGGATAGGACAAAGAGAAACCGAGAGAGCAAGGGAAGACATAGAGGAGAGAAAGATAGACACCTGCAGACCTGCTTCATCGCCCATGAAGTGACGCCCCGTACAGATGGGGAGCCAGAAGCTCTAACCAAGGTTCTTGTGTGGCAGTCTTTGCACTTCACACCATGTGTGCTTAACTCACTGCACTATTGCCCAGCCCCCCCATAACTTCTTTTTTTTTTTTAATTTCTTTATTGGGGAATTAATGTTTAACATTCAACAGTAAATACAATAGTTTGTACATGCATAACATTCCCCAGTTTCCCATATAACAATACAACCCCACTAGGTCCTCTGTCATCCTTCTTGGACCTATATTCTCCCCACCCACCCACCCAAGAGTCTTTTACTTTGGTGCAATCCATAACTTCTTTTTTTAAATAAATATTTTTATTTATTTACTATTGGGTAGAGATGGAAATTGTGAAGGTTGGGGGAGATAGAAAGGGAGAGAGACAGAGAGATACCTGCTGCCCTGCTTCACCAGTAATAAAGCTTTCCCCCTGCAGATGGGGTCCAGGGGCTTGAACCTGGGTCCTTGCACACTGTAGTGTGAGGTCTTAACCAGATGTGTCACTGCCTGGCCTACTTCATAAATTCTTAATGACTTAATGACTTAGTTCTGCTCCCCCACTGCCCATCTGCTCTACTTCAACATTCTGCAAACACTGAGAGACTCTCAGGCTTCTTGGCTTGGAGAAGGAAGATGTTCTTTTTGTTTATTTTTTGCTTTTTATGTACTTATTTCTTGGATGGAGACAGAAAGGGGGAGGTAGAGAGGGAGAGAGAAAGAGACACTTGGGGCTGGGGAGACAGCATAATGGTTATGCAAAAGACTTTCACACCAGAGGCTCTGAAGTTTCAGGTTCGATCCCAAGCACCATCATAAGCTAGAACTGATCAATGTTCTGGTCTGGAGGTTTACACATGGTAACATGTGAGCTCAACCAGCTGCACTAGCTCCAGACTCCCAAAGGAAGATGTTCTTAATTTTGAACAATTCTCCTGCTTCAACTCCCTTTTTCTATGTATGCCAGAGAATGTACAACTTGCTAATTAATGACTGCTATTCCTAGGATCTATGTAAGAAGCAGAGCCTAATTTGTAGATTCTAAGAGGTGGAGATTTTTCTAAGTTTAGAGAAGCATATTTTTTGGGTATTTTATTTTATTTTACTTTATTTTTACCAGAGCACTGCTCAGCTCTGGTTTATGGTGGTGCTAGGGGTTGAAACTGGGACCATGGAGCCTCTAACAACAGTCTCTTTGCATAACCATTATTCTTATCTCCCCCACTCCCTTATGTTCATCTTTATTCCAATGCTGTGCTTTTTTAATCCACACACTTTTGAGGACGATTAGCCTCTCAAATACTAATATGTTAGCATTGGTTTTTCTCAGCTAAGAACACCGCTATTGATGTATCTTAGGATGCTTACTCAATAGTTACTTACTTTGTAGAGAATGAAAAATAAATTCGTACTTACCATCTTTGTCAGCTGAAAGGGGGGAGAAAAGAAAATAGGTTAAATTCTATGCCAAATTCAGAACCTTCTTTCACCACACCCGCTCATTCTTTATTCTACTCTCCCATCTATAGCCTTATTTTGCTAGTGATGGCATTTTATTGGTCTCCATCAGTAATGTTAAGTAGTAATCCAGAAGCTCATTAGGTTTAGTGTCTTCTCAGATATTCATTCATTCACTCGTAGAACTGCTCAGCTGTGCCTTATGGTGGTGCTGGGCAGTGAACATGTAACCTGGGGGCTTTAGGAATAGAAGTCTTGCATAGCCGTTACTCTGTCTCCTCTCTGACAAGTTAGATATAAAACGTAGTTATAGGACTTACACATTTAAATTCATTAATTAAAGCAAAGTTTTATAAAATTATAGATTTTCTTCTTTTTGTTTTTTCTTTGTGTTTTATTAGCTAGGACAGACAGAAATTAAGAGGGGAGGAGGAAATAGAGAGAGAGATAGAGAGACACTTGCAGACTTGCTTCACCACTCATGAAGCGTGCCTTCTGCAAGTGAGGAGCAGAGGCTCAAACCCAGGTCCTTGCTCATGGTGATGTGTGTGCTCAACCAGGTAGGCCATTGCCCAGTCCTCAGTTTTCTTCTTAAATTTACCTTTTTAATGGAAAGCCACGTAAGGACTGAAACTTTCAAATAAAGCCAAACCTCCCACATTATTAACAATATTAATCTATTTTTTATTTGTCAAATACATATGTTTTATATATTTTATTTATTATTGGACAAAGACAGAGAGAAATTGAGAGGGGGAGATAGAGAGGGAAAGAGACAGAGAGAAACCTGCAGCCCTGCTTCACCATTCGTGAAGCTTTCCTCCCACAGGTGGGGACCAGGGGCTGGAGCCTGGGTCCTTGTGCATGGTAGTGTGTGCGCTTAACCATCAGGTGCGCCACCTCCTGGTCCCTCAAATATATTCATATAAAATGGTATAACAGACAGAACACAAGGTGCCTGGACCTTGAACTTGTTGTGATTAATTTCTAGAGGTCTGATAATTTTTTCCAAAGAAGAGTGTGGTTAGTACTAGCATGCAGGTTTGTGACAAAAGGGGTCACTTAATAATTCATCTCACAGCATTCTTTTCTAGTGGAATATATCTGTCTGAACCCTATATTTGATCTATTGCTTTAAACTTACCTATAAAGTAAAGTGTGTCATTAATAAATTCCATATCCACCAAGTCGATGAAGATATCTTCTACTGGTTCAGCAGCCATGTTTATTGCTAATGAAACAACAACAAAAAAGACTGTCTGTTAAAAGGTGATGGGTGTTCCATGGGGGTCAGTGGGTTAAGTGCACGTGATGCAAAGCACAAGAACCTGCGTAAGGATCCCGGTTCGGGCCCCCGGCTCCCCACCTGCAGGGGAGTCGCTTCACAGGCAGTGAAGCAGGTCTGCAGGTTATCTTTCTCTTCTCCCCTGTCTTCCCCTCCTCTCTCCATTTCTCTCTATCCTATCCAGCAACAACGACATCAATAACAACGATAATAATAACCACCACAACAGTAAAACAACCAGGGCAACAAAAGGGAAAAAATGGCCTCCAGGAGCAGTGGATTGGTGGTGCAGGCACCAAGCCCCAGCAATAACCCTGGAGGCAAAAAAAAAAAAAAAGGTAATGGGTGTTCCTTTTACACAAAAGGAATCTTCTGTACTTAGTACCTTGTACCATGACTAAATTCAGAAGTAAGTCACTGTATCACCCAGGGCCAGTGAACACTCTGAAGCTTTAATTAATGCTAGGAATCTATAACTAATCAGTACACATTTGCAAGTATTCTTTTGCAGTTGGAATCTATAAAGCAATTTGCTGTTAAGCAATGTTAAAAGGGTGGATATGAAACCAGTTATTGAACTGGGTTATTGTTCTAGTATTTGAGGGGAACTATAAATATATTTAGCAATATAAATACAGGGTTCCAGAACCACACCTAGTCCAGTCTCCGTTCTTACAACCCTGGGTCCCTGTGTGTGTGAGCGTCAAGGCTTGTGACTTCACTTGCAAAGTGGTAAAGGTGGGGCAATGATAAAAATGGTGTTTATCAAGTAGAACCTGAACTGGAATTGGCATATTGCACCAAAGTAAAAGACTCTGGGGTGTGTGTGTGCGGGGGTAGAATACAGGTCCCAGAAGGATGACAGAGGACCTAGTGGGGATTGTATTGTTATATGGAAAACTGAAAAGTGTTATGCACGTACAAACTATTGTATTTACTGTCAACAAAGAAAAAAATGGTGTTTCTGCCTGAGAGTGAGGGCAGGTGGAGGTGGCTGGAGGGCTCTGGCATCTGATAGTCTTCATTCTTGCTGAGCAGCAGTGCTTGTGATCTGGAGTTTGAACTATACTATGCCTTTTAAACATATATAAAATGTATTTTCTTATATTGGATAGAGACAGAAACTAAGAGGGAATGGGGAAAGAGAGGGGGAGACACCTACAGATCTGCTTCACCACTCATGGACCATCCCCCCCTGCAGGTGGGGACCAAGGGCTTGAACCCAGATCCTTGTGCATAGTCACATGTGCATTCAAGCATGTGTGCTATCCACCCAGTTCTCACACTATGCTTTTTACACAGGTAATACATACAGTCTTTCCTGTCAAAAAAAAAATAATAATAATACAGGATTTTAAAATGTTGAGAATTCATAGCCTGGAATGCGGTGCAGTGACTATAGCAGTGGATTTATAAGCATAAAATCTTGAGTTTGATCCCCAGCATTGTATGTGCCAGAATTATGCTTTCATTTTCTCCCTCTCTGTCTCTCATGAAAGACAGAAAGTCTTTAAAATGAAATGAACAAAAGAAAAGAAAATGTTAAGAATTCTTCCTTTGCTCTTCTACTTTGCCCTACTTTACTCCAATGTGGTGTTACCCTTCTAGACTTTTGTTTATAGAACAGGAATTTGAAGTTGGTGAAGTTGGTGAAGCTGGATGGTAAAAAATTTACATACTAACTTTCACCAACTTCTCACTGAAATATAGCACATAACTGCAAACAAACCACAATATGATTACCAGTGCTTGTGACTAGCAGAAATATTCATTCTCTACGGTGTTATAATCATTGCAGAGATCATGACATATGATTTAAACTCATTACTACTTTGAAATATGTGGAAGTTATTAGTCCTACAAGCAGCTCTCATTATTTAATGTGTTAATAAAGAAGCATATATGTCAAGTTTTTCTTAGAAGATGTTTTTGATTATGCCATTTTTATATTTATATTTCTATATAACTTTATATATTTATAAACAAGAACCCTATATTTATTTTTTTTTAAACTTCTTTATTGGAGGACTGATGTTTTATAGTCAACAATAAAATACAATAGTTTGTGCATATGTATCATTTCTCAATTTGCCACATAACAATTCAACCCCCCACTAGGTCCAGAACCTGAACCCTCTAATTACAGGACTCTAATGGGAGAGACAAATACATAAAAAATTACTAAGTAGTTTAATGATGCTGTAAACTCTCCAATTAAAAGAAATCCTCTGTCAGTCAGTGTTAGGGAGAACTTGTTAGAGAAAGTGGTGATTATGCTGCTTTGATAGAGAGGCAGGCATATGGCCAGGCAGTGGTGCACCTGGTTAAGTATACTAACTGCAAGGACCTGCACAAGCATCCAGGTTCAAGCCCCTGCTCCCTATCAGCTGGGGGTGGGGGGTAGGGGGGTAGGGGGACACTTCACAAGCAGTGAAGCAGGTCTGCAGATGTTTATCTTTTGCTTTCCATCTCTATCCCCCCCCAATTTCTCTCTGTCTTATCCAATAAGATGAAAAAAAATGAAGGCCTCCAGGAGCAGTGAATTCATAGTACTGGCAGCAAGCCCCAGCAATAACCCTGGAGGAGATAGATAGATAGATAGATAGATAGATAGATATCCATTTTCATGGATTGGGGAAGATATTTCATGAAGAGAGAAAAAGTATGAGCCAAAGTTGTACAGGAAACTACCAAAAGGATCTGACTTATTTGGGTTTCTTCTTTTTTTTTTTTTTTAAACTGTAATTAATGCAAATAAAGTTCTATTTAACAGGAAGAAGAATGCATTTCTGAAGATAAACTTTTCTTTGGGGATAAATAGGAAATCCTTGAGTGCATTTTTTTTTCCCTCCAGGGCTATTGCTGGGGCTCAGTGCCTGCACTATGAATTCACCTCCTCCTGGAGGCCATTTTCCCCTATTTTTGTTGCCCTTGTTGTTATTATTACTATTGTTGCCATTGCTGCCATTATTGTTGGATAGGACAGGAGAACTTGAGAGAGGAAAGGAAGACAGAGGGGGGAGAGAAAGATAGACACATGCAGACCTATTTCACGGTTTATGAAGCGACCCCCCTGCAGGTGTGGAGTTGGGGGTTCAAACCGGGATCCTTATGCCCATCCTTGCGCTTTGCACCATGTGCGCTTAATCCACTGTGCTGCTACCTGACCCCCTTGAAGATTCTTTCAAGTGTACTGGTAAAATTCCTCACTCACCCCTAGTCCAGGTCCCTGTCTTTCCTTTAAAGTTTTTTTAAAATCTTTATTTATTAGATAGAAATTGAGAGGGTAGGGGGAGGCAGAGAGAGAGAATGAGAGACACTGGCAGCATTGCTTCACCACTCGAAAAGCTTTCCCCCTGAATGGGGACTGTGCACTCAAATCCAGGTCCTTGAGCACTGTAACCTGTGCTCTCAACCAGGTGCCCCCATCTTTTTTTTTTTAAACTTTCTCATCGTTATTAGTGTTCTGCACAATTCTCTTTCTCTCTCTCTCTCTCTCTCTCTCTCTCTCTCTATATATATATATATATATATATATATATATGTCCTTCATTCTCTCTCTCATTCTCAGTCTCTCTACTCCAGGGTTATAATTGGGGCTCTTGCCAGCACTGCTCCTGGAGGCCATTTATTCCATTTTATTGGATAGGACTGAGAGAAATTGAGAGAGGAGGGAAAGATAGAGAGGGGGAGAGAAAGATAGACACCTGCAGACTTGCTTCACTGCTTGTGAAGTGACCCCCCCCTGCAGGTGGAGAGCCTGGGGCTTGAACTGGGATGCTTACACGGGTCCTTGTGCTTTGCTTTGTATTATGTGCACTTAATCCGTTTTTTAATTAGTGATTTAATATTGATTTACTAGAAGAATGCTTCTCTCTCTTTCTCTTGCTCTGTTTACCAGAGCAGAGTGCTGTTTCTCTGTGGTCTGTCATGGTAATATTTGGCCTTTATGTTATTGTTTTCTTACATTTGGCTGTTTAAGTAAGAACAGATGAGATTTTAAACTAAGGTGATGACTATTTGGATGTCAGAAAATTGATGTAGCAGATGAAAGGAACAGAATATGGATTCAAGGTAAACAGAAAACGTTTTATGCTGATTGGCTGTTGGTCAGGTACATGGAGGAGGAACGGGGGATGACTTCAAAGTTTCTGGCTTGGGCAGTTTGCTGAGTGACTATCTCATTAGCCAGGAATTGTATAATGAGTTCTAAGTTCCATCATCAAGAAAGAAGAAAGAATGAAAGACCTCCATGGAAAACAATTAGTTCAGTTTTGCAAGTCAAAGAGCAGTTTCACTGGTCAGGGGAGAAAGAAGTTTCAAGGTGGGGCTGCTTCAAGTGGAAGTTGCAGAGCTGATGCTTCAGATACAGTGTAGAACTAGTTCACTGAATCTGGCAATTCTGAAGTTTTGGCAGTTCAGTTTGGAGGAATGTGGAGGTAGCAGAAGGTAGGCTGGCAAAGACTGAGTGCCAGTAGTGAATACAAACTATTCTTTCAGGAAGTTTGGCTCTAAAGTAAAAAGAAAGGATGATAGTTCAAACCCAAATTTCTAGATTCAGAGCCACAATTCCAATTTAAGAATAGTAATGAATTACTTTTCAACCAAAACATTTCTAAATAAATAATCAGCCCCAAACTGAAATCTGAGAGTCTTTTTTTTTCTTAAAAAAAAAAACAAAAAAACCTGAGAACTTCTCAGCTCTGGTATATGGTGGTACTAAGGATTGAATTTGAGACCTAGAAGCCTCAAGTATGAAAGTCTTTTGTTGCTATTTCCCAGGCCTGTTGGTAATCTTTCCTTTTTAAAGTTAATTTTTTTGGACCTGGGTTAATTATTCATTTTTACTTTATTTTTTAAATAAAGACAGAGAGACAGCAAGGCAGAGAAAGAGTGGTCGGGGCCCAGCCTGCACTTGGGTCACATGCACAGATGGCAAAGTAGCACACTCTGCAAGTGAGCCATATCATCAACCCATTTTCTTTGCTTATTTATTTATTTATTTACTTACTTATAACCAGAATGCCACTCAGGTCTGGCTTATAGGGACTGAACCTGGGACCTTTGATTCCTCAGTCATGAAGTCTTTTTGCATAACCATTATGATATTTCCCCATAACCATTTGCCTAACCATTATGATATTTCCATGGGAGCTCTTCTTACTCCTTTGTCTAATTTTTCCCTAGTTTTATAAATACTGTAGATTATTGCTCTGAAATATCTATAAAATTTGATATCTCTTTTCATCTCCATGAGCACTGTTACTAATCAAGCTCTCACCACTTAGGACATCTTCTATTTTATTTTAATTTTCCAAATCATTTTATTGGGGGAAATAATGATTTCCAAGACAGTTGTCACATGAGTACAGTTTCTTTTTTTAATATTTATTTATTATTTTTTGTTGCCCTTGTTTTTTTATTGTTGTAGTTATTATTGTGGTTGTTATTGATGTTATTGTTTTTCTATTTTATTGGATAGGACAGAGAGTAATGGAGAGAGGTGGGGAAGACAAAGAGGGGGAGAGAAAGATAGACACCTGCAGACCTGCTTCACCACCTGTGAAGTGACTCCCCTGCAGGTGGGGAGCTGTGGGCTGGAACAGGGCTCCTTGTGCTTTGCACCACGCCACATGCGTTTAACCTGCTGTGCTACCACCCAACTCCCGAGTAGTTTCTTATCTTCCTGTGACAGGTGCCCCTGAGCCACTCCTAGCACCATCAGAAGTCTTCCTCCACCATTGTGCACTAGGAAGCCCACATTCTCACTCCTCTCCCATTCCCCCCACCCCTTAAGAGACGTTGGCTTTACTGCAATAGATCACAGCTAGTCTAAGTTTCTCGTGTTTTCTCTTTCTTTCTTCCTTCCCTGCCTCCATCCCTCCTCTCTTTTCGTGCCCCTCCTTTTTCTTTCTATCTCCAGTGAGTTCACCCAGTATTTGTCTTTCTCCTTCTGACTGATATTACTTAACATGATTCTTTCAAGTTCCATCTAAGATCCAGCAAAACAAGATTTCATCACTTCTTACAGCTTAGTATTCCATTGCGTATATGCAGTACAGCTTTCTTAG
The DNA here is from genome assembly GCF_950295315.1 of Erinaceus europaeus. NCBI lineage: Eukaryota > Metazoa > Chordata > Mammalia > Eulipotyphla > Erinaceidae > Erinaceus > Erinaceus europaeus. Next base: position 20,930,518 of record NC_080181.1, on the reverse strand, counting down.
CTCATTGATTGTTGTATATGGGTTATTTTCAAGTTTGGGATATTACAAACAATGCTCCTATGAACAGAGATGTGCATAGATCTCTTCTTATAGGTATTTTTGTTATATCGATAAATTCCCTAGGAGAATTCTGGCTTTTTAAAAATTTTAATACTCATCTATGTGGTTTTCTTGCTTCCAGACTCTCCCTGATTGTTGCCAGACTTGTCAGACCTGAAGACTTCCCTGCCTTTTTTTTTTTTTTCCTGAAAAATACTTCATTATTCTTTAAATCCTAAATCAACTATCTCCTCTAGGAACATTTCCCTGATTGCTCCATTACTAGTTAATCATTCTCTCCTCAATGAGAATGATTGTTCATGCTACTGAAATAGCTCACAACTCTGAATTAAGATTATTTTGACTACAAATAGGTGTTTCCAGCTATAATCTAAGATTTTGCAAGACTATTAGTTGTTTCCACCACTCCCCCTGTACCTACCCCAGTCTTCAACACCTGGAAAGAGTTTATCCACAGTAGGAGCTCAGTATATTAAATAAATAATGTTAACCATGATGAACTTTGTTGTCATGATAATAGTGTATAAAAGGACTGGTAGAATTTTTTTTTCTTAAGATTTTCAGTCTACTTGAAAGTGAGGAAGAAGAAGGAATCTGAAAACAAAAATTCAAAGATAGAATAAATTCTCTAATATTAATATATATATATATATATATACATATATATATATATATATATATATATATATATATATATAGCCTCCAGGGTTATTGCTGGGGCTCAGTGCCTGCACCATGAATCCACTGCTCCTAGAGACCATTTTTTCCCCTTTTGTTGCCCTTGTTGTTTTATCATTGTTGTGGTTATTATTACTGTTGTTGTTGTTGCTGTCATTGGATAAAACAGAGAGAAATCGAGAGAGGAGGGGAAGACAGAGTGGGAGAGAAAGTAGACCTGCAGACCTCCTTTACCGCCTGTGAAGTGACTCCCCTGCAAGTGTAGAGCTGGGGGCTCGAACCGGGATCCTTACGCTAGTCCTTGTGCTACCTGACTCCCTATTTTATTTATATTTTTACCAGAGCACTGGTCAGATCTGGCTTATGGTGTTGGAGAGGATTGAATTTGGGACTTCAAAGTCTCAGACATGAAAGTCTTTTTCATAAGACTTATGCTACACCTCCCTCTCACTTCTCTAATATTCTTCTCTCTTTTCACTAGTAATTTCATTATGTGTTTGTTTTGAATCCTTTATTTTATTCTCTTATCTCTCTTTCTATTAGATCTCAGTGCATTTGATTATAAGCATTGTGTCTCTTTTCCCTCTTGTCCCTAATTTTCCACTTTTTTTCTATCATTCATGCTCATTTGCTTTGTTAAAGCTAATCTATGAAAATTACAGGTGATATTGGATAAAATGCTTTGAATTCTTCACCTAAGAATATAAGATTGTGTTCTGAGAGGTAGCACAGTGAACAGAGAATTGGACTTGCATGCATGAGGTACAGAGTGTGATCTCTGGCATTTCATACACCAAAGTGATGCTCTGATTCTTTTTTTTTTTTTTTTAAAGATTTTATTTACTTATTCATGAGAAAGATAGGAGAGAGAGAAAGAACCAGACATCACTCTGGTACATGTGCTGCCGGGGATTGAACTCAGGACCTCATGCTTGAGTATCTGATGCTTTATCCACTGTGCCACCTCCTAGACCACGATGCTCTGATTCTTTTACTCTCATAAGTAAATATACCTTAAGAAGAAAAAAAAAAGAATTTCAGCTTACCTGTACTAATTTTCTTTAAAGAGCTATAAGCCTCCCTCTACCCAGTCCCCTACTAGATATATGCAATGACAACTGGTGTTTTGAGTTTAAAAAAAAATTCTAGTTCTACAAGCCTTGGAAACTAGTCAGAACTACTTAATGATAAACCACATGAATTATTATTTTGTCTGGGGAAAATGACAATTCTGAGGGTCTTAGTTTCCTCACTTGGACAATGAGAAAGTCAAACAGTGACTCCTTGGAGTCTTTGCAGTACCAGAATTTTGCTATTCTAGATTCTGGTTAAAGCTGCAAGGAGAGAATGGACATGTGGTAAATCTGCTAGTGACCACTTCCTCATAATTCTAAGATTACACACATTGATTGAAAATGTATTATATGGCCGACATTGTTAAGACTACAAGGCACTTAAAAACATATAATTAGATTAAAAGTAAACACCCTTTGAATTGGAAAAGCAAGTATAATGATGTTTATCTTTACTGTGGAAGTCTAGTTTTGTGCAACAGGTGTGAGATAAAATGAATAAGCATATGATCTAGCTTCCTAAAATCTGGTAGTCATTTTGAGTGACACAAGACCAAAATCTAACTTTCCACTTCTAGGAATCACTTTGTCCTTGAAAAATTGACCACCTTATGTATATGTATATTGCAGAGGTTAAAAATTTAGATAGCTCATAATAAGAAACATATACACAATCAACTACTAACTATAAACGTAAAAGTAAAAAAGCAAACCAACCCCAGAACTGAAAGAGTTTGAATGTTCTTGTGTGAAAGGGAAATTTGAACTTAATTTTTTCGAACCATTTTCTGTTTGTGATTAATAGCGAATTTAGGGCGCTGCGCGGTAGTGCAGCAGGTGAAGTGCTCATGGTTAGTCTGGTTAGTTAGAAGTCATGTAGAAGAGTGTGAATCTAATTTCACAGGCAAGATAAAAGTACTACAGGTCCCATATCTGGCAACTGCATTATGTATTAGAGAGAAGCTATGAAACAAGAATTCATAGAAGAGGCCATAATATTCACCTAGGGATACTGTGAACAAGTCAGAGCAAAAATAAAAGATATTTTGAAAGAAGATTTACCAAAATGTGAAATAGTTGGATAGAGGCAAAAAAGATAACTTTAAGAGTATCCTAGTTTTGTTATTCATACTTCAAAATAGAGATAATGAAATCAGGGGCTGGGTGGTGGCACACCTGGTTGAGAGCACAGATTACAGTATACAAGGACCGGGGTTCAAGCCCCTGGTCCCCACTTGCTGGGGGAAAGCTTCACAAGTGGTGAAGTAGTGCTGCAGGTGTCTTTCTGTCTCTTTCTCTCTCTATTTCCCCTCCCTTCTCAATTCCTCTGTCTCTATCCAATAATAAATAAATTTTAAAAAATAAACAAAAAGATGATAATAGCATGGCTAAGAGAACAACTGTAGACTCTGTCAACTTTATCAGTTGTTGTCATTTTTGTTTGGTTGCATTTTAAAATAAATGATCCAAATATTACAGCACTGGGGGAAGTTGCACAGTTAGTGAAGCACTGCTATGGTGTTTCCTCCTGCCTTAAAAAAAAAAAAAAAAAGCTTCAAAAGTGGAGTAAAGAGAAGCCTATTTACTTTTATCATTCTAAAGCAGTGTTTTCTTCCTTTTCCTTCTTTTGATAGTCAGAAATTGAGAGGAGAGAGAGACACAGGGAAAGTAAGAAAGACACCAGGCTGGGTAGTAGTGCACCAGGTTAAGAGCACATAGTAGAAAGTGCAAGGATTAGTGCAAATATACTAGTTCAAGCACTGGCTCCCCATTTGCAGGGTTATGGCTTCACAAACGGTGAAGCAGGTCTGCAGGTGTCTTTCTCTTCCCCTCTCTGTCTTTTCCTCCTCTCTCAATTTCTCTCTGTCCTATTCTGAAAAAAAAAAAAATAAATAAATGGAAAAAAATGGTCTCCAGGAGCAATGGATTCTTAGTGCCAGCACCGAGCCCCAGCGATAACCCTGGAGGAACCAAAAAAGAAAGAAAGAAGGACACCTACAGCGCTGCTTCATTGCTCAAGACGCTTCCCTGCTGCAGGTGGGGGTGGGGGGGGGTGCTTCAAACTGAGATCTTTGTGGACGGTAACATGCCTAAAACAATGATTTTCGAAAGTCTCATGAGATGAAAGCTCCTTCCATGATTTTGAGGTATTTCTCTTTTTCACTCTCACTGATGAAGTTTACCACAAAGTCCACTCGGTGTTGATATTGCACAGATTGAATGCAGAAGTAGATGAGAATGCAGCTGTTATTTTTTTTTCAGTCAAACATGAATGAAATTTATAAACATGAACAGCAATGCCACTGTACATTTTTTAGAAACACATAGCTATAATTAGAAACGGTAATGCTAATGGGGGTTGGGAAGTAGCGCAGCGGGTTAAGCGCACGTGGTGCAAAGTGCAAGGACCGGCATAAGGATCCCAGTTTGAGCCCCCAGCTCCCCACCTATGGGGGGGGTCACTTCACAGGCGGTGAAGCAGGTCTGCAGGTGTCTTTCTCTCTCCCTCTCTGTCTACCCCAGTTCTTTCCATTTCTCTCTGTCCTATCCAACAATAACAACATCAACAGCAATAATAATAACCACAACAACGATAAAACAACAAGGGCAACAAAAGGGAAAAAGATGGCCTCCAGGAGCAGTGGATTCATGGTGCAGGCACCAAGCTCCAGCAATAACCCTGGAGGCAAAAAAAAAAAAAGTTAACGCTAACATGTGATGTTTATTATTTAAACTAATTAACATGTAATTATTTTTATAATATGTCACTATTTAAAAATTCTAAATTAAAAAAATTATTATCTTTATCGGATAGAGAAAGCCAGAAACCGGAGACTTCACAAAAAAAGAGAGAGAGAGAGAGAGAAAAGAGAATGCCAGAAATCAAGAGGGAAGAGGGCTATAGAAAGGAAGAGAGACAGACACCTGTAGCCCTGCTTCACCACTCTCAAAGCTTTTCCCCTGCAGGTGGGGGCCGGGGACTTGAACCTGAGTCCTTTTGCACACTGTAATGTGTGCGATTAACCGGGTGTGCCACCACCTGGCCCCCTAAATTTCTAAAATATCAAATAATAGTAACACGGTAAATAATGTAGAGAAATCAAAACTATTTTTGAGATCCCAATAATATTTCAGAGTCCTGGATTAGAAAGATCACAGACTGAAAAGTTTGCGGACATTTGCTATGAAATGATCATATCCAATGATATTTTGCTAGACAAAATAAAGAATTTCTGCTCAGATTTTGCTACAGTCCCAATGATATCACTGGCCACTTATCACAGTGCTGTCAGGGGACTGACATTCCTCTTGGTGCGTCCTCTTAATCACCATGCTTGGCTTTCCAAATATAGAGGAATAATGTTTCTTACCTATGCTCAATAGTTTCTGCCAGAGGAAGCGATCTAGAAAATTCAAAGGTTGCTTTCCTTTTCCTGAGGTTGTGTAGATCTCAGAAGGTGACAACCCCCTTCCGCAGCAGAAGGAGGAAAGCACTGGGAAAAGAGAACTAATTACTCATTTCTTGCTGTGAGGAAGAGAACGAGGGGGCGGAGACTGCTGCTGGCACGCTTTCAGCCCGCCTGCAAACTCCGGACTCCATCTCTGGTTAGGGCACTAGAACTGGAAATAATGAGACCTACAAGCACATCTTTCAGTATATATGTAATCACCATTTTAATGAAACTTTTTTTTTTTTTAAGTTGTAGATCATTGTCTGTACCTCTCTCAGCACATTCAAGCACTTAGAGGAAAACAAAAACAAACAAAAATAACAGCTGGTCAAACAGAAACATCTTTTGTTACATTAATCGCTTTCAGTTTTGAAACTTCCTACTCACATTTTGGCACAAAAAATTTTTCCTAAAAGTGCTGAATAATGAGTCATTCTAGAGTAAATCCTGTAATGTAACCATAGCAACTAAAAAAATGCAGCTTAAAAACAAGTGTAAATACGTCTTGAAAATAACATCCTTTTTTCTTTTTCTTTCTCCCTTCCTTCCTTCCTTTCTTTCTTCTTTTTTTTTTTTTTAAAGATAGAAGCAGAGAGAAAGATCACAACACCAAAGCTTCCTTCAGTGCAGCAGGGTTGCAAACCTGGCCACACACACACACACACACACACACACACACACACACACACACACACACACACACACACACGGCAAAACAGCACATTACCCAACAGAGCTATTTTGCTGGCCTGCTCTTCTCTTTCCCTTCCTCCCTTCCTTTTCGCCTTTCTTTCTTTCTCTCTCTCTTTCTCTCCCTCTTTCCTTTTTCAAATTTCAGTACTACTTTATTGAGATACAGAATTCCTTAGACCAATTTTTCTTGAACATGTACTAAACTTTTATCGTCTTGCTAGCAAGGGGAATAGCACTGTAGCTTTTCTTTTTTCCAGTATAAACTATAAAAACAGAAGGGTCTTAGGGTTAGGAATCAAAAGGCCTATATAAGCAGTGAGGGTTTTGTTTGTTTCTTGAGGAAAATAGGGTTTTCATTTATGAAGCCATAAAAACATCCTGTCGACAGCAGTGACTACAAAGGAAAGGAAGTCTGCGGCAGAATGGTCAGACCTACTATCAGAAGCAAAATAAAAAACAAAACAAACCTAGCATGTTTACATTTAAGAATTATATGATACAGAAAGTTCTGACCCTCCAACTGTAGTGTTGAACTGGACCAATATATTTGAAAATATGCAAGTCCAAGGGTGATCAGAAGCAGAGAAAAAAAAAAGTTAAGTGGCCAACGGTCAATTATTTTTCCCACCTTTGAAGATGTAAAACTGCCAACTGTTTCCCCCATTTTGAAGGTGTAAAATACACATTTTACTCATTACATAGTTTTGGGACTAATTTTATTATTTATTTATTTATTTTTGCTTGATATTGAGCTACTCAAATGTCTCCATGTCCTGCCTACTTCGTGGAGTTGTTTATGAAGATTAAGTTAGATGATGACAACACTTTGATATAAATCTCCTCACTTGATTTATATCTCCTTCCCTGATATAAGTAGCTACTCACTTAATCCTACTAATTCAGTTGACACAATGGAGTTTTTCTCTACCATGCAATCTTGATCAGTATTTCCCAGGCTCTTAGATTTAACACACCATTAAAAATAATAATATGATGTTAATTAAAGAGAGATAAATATTGAGTGAACAGCTTTCTATTTTACCAATCAGGGGAAGCAAATGTGTATAAATCTTTACATTTGTAGTTCAAGAAAGCACACTTTCAACACTAAGAAAATTAGAAGGGATATAACATCAGAAAAAAGGACAGTTCTTTACTGTTAATATGCCAAATTTATGAAAAATGTACTACTTTCCCTCTTGACTTTACCATATTACTCTGTCTCATTTTTGAGATTGCTATCAGTCCTCAGCTATCAGTCCTCTTAAAGAATGCCAATAACTGCCCACTACTAGTTTTGTTTAGTGCTTCACAAAAAAGTTAAAAAACAAAACAAAATAAAAAAAACCTGACTATTTCCTAGGAATCTATTTAAAACAATTGGCTTGTTCTCACAGCATATAAACACACACATATAAACAATACCAGTCTTTGTGTCATTTAAATAAATCGAAGGGAAAAGCATGAATACTATAAATGTGTTAAATAATTTGCCAGGTGTACTGGCACATACACCTGACATAGCTGATAAGAGTACACACTTTATCAGGTTACATCAGAGGGTTTAAGCCCACCACAAGGTAGCATGTTGGGTGGCAGGGGGGTGGAGTGGTATTGAAGTGTCTCTAAAAAATGAATGAATGAATAACTTGCTAAGATGTAAGGTTGTGTACCTGCAATTTATGGAGGGTTGTTACTGACCTTTGTTTTATGAGTTGCTATGCTTTTTTTAATCCACATCAATTTACTGGGCATATTTAGATGATCCGTCTTTGAAATTGGAGGTCAAAGTCACACAAAGCATCCAATGAGACTATGTGACCTATGACTATGTGACCTATGACTATTACAAAATATTTTTTGAGAGTCGACAATTAAGTTGAATAAACTTATGGGCACATCAAGAATGGAATCCTCTAGAAGGCTATTATTCTGTAAATTTTTACTGCACCTAAGAAAATGTGGCAGAGAGGAAGCTGTTCATCCAGAGGTCTAGCCTACAAGCAGGGGGGGAAATAAAGTTCAAATTTTTCCTTCAGGGGCCACGTGGTGGTGCACCTGGTTGAGCGCACATGTTACAATGAGCAAGAACCAGAGTTCGAGTTCCTGATCTCCCCCTGCAGGAAGAAAGCTTTGCAAGTGGTGATGCAGTGCTGCAGATGTCTCTCTCCGTATCACCTTCTTCCTCTTGATTTCTGGCTATAAAACAAATATAAAGTTAAAAAAATTTTCTTCAAACAAATCATCTTGAGTAGGATATAACATGTACTTAAGAAACTGGTCATTGGGGGCCAAGTGGTAGCGCAGTGGGTTAAGGGCACATGGTGCGAAACGTAAGGACTGGTGTAAGGATCTTGGAGCCCCCGGCTCCCCACCTGCAGGGGATGTCGCTTCACAGGTGAAGCAGGTCTGCAGGTATTTATCTTTCTCTCCCCCTTTTTGTCTCCCCATCTCTCTTGATTTCTGTCCTATCCGACAATAGCAGTAACAAGGGCAACAAAAACGGGGGGGTGGGGGGTGGGGGGTGGCTTCCAGCAGTGCCTAGTGCAGGCACTGAGCCCCAGTGACAACCCTGGAGGCAAAAAAAATAAACTGGTCGTGGGTGTTTTAGTCTGTGTTTCTGTACTGAGATCCTAAGGCTAGGGGGACACACCGTGGTCTTGCATCTCTCTTCTTTGAGACCAGTCTTAGATTTTTCCTTTCTTTCTCCCAAACACACCCACTGTGTATATTCAAGGGAATTCCAAAATGAACAGATTATTTAATAAGGTTATTTCATTTCCGGGGCACCACAAAAACGCTTTGGCTTAGGTTTTGAGAGGCTGAGCACTGCCTTCCACGTGACTCATGAAGGTGCGCGCGCATGCCTGTGTACACATGTGTGCGCATGCTCGTGCGCGTGCTGCCTGCTGGGAACGCGGGAACGTGGGAGCGTGCGCCTGCGCAGTGACTCAGAATCTCAGCATCCGGCTTCTTCATCCCGCCCTTTCTCTGAGGAGCCGGGGAGCTGAGTGGTAGCCTGGTACTTGGGGTGCAACTGAAGGGGTGCGCCTGTCAGAGTGTCACTGGGTGTGAAACAAGGTTGCTGGGGACAGGGGGGGGCGACACTTCCTCTCTGTGTCTCTCAGGCAACTGGGACATAAATAGGGAGACTGGCAGGAAGTGAGAGAAAAAAAGGTGGATGAAATGGCCTGAGGGTCCGAGTGCAATTGTGCAAGAGGCGCCTAGGAGAGAAAAGTTGCGTCAGGCTGAGGTTTTGCTTGGTGATGATGACTGAGTCACTAGCACCTGAGGAGCCACTGCCCGCCCTCCCTCCACACTGGGCCTGGGTTCGCCGGGGGCCCCAAGTCTGGGCAGGACACATTCATGTGTTCTCACAGAAACAAGCAAACAAAAAAAAAATTTTTTTTTTCCCCCATTATGAGTTCAGTTTGTCAATTTCCCTTGACCTCACAACACATCTTCTTTTTTTCTTTTTATTTATTCCCTTTTGTTGCCCTTGTTGTTTTATTGTTGTAGTTATTATTGTTGTTGTCATTGTTGGATAGGACAGAGAAATGGAGAGAGGAGGGGAAGACAGAGAGGGGGAGAGAAAGACAGACACCTGCAGACCTGCTTCACCGCCTGTGAAGCGACTCCCCTGCACGTGGGGAGCCAGGAGCTCGAACCCGGATCCTTACTCGGGTCCATTAACGCTTAGCGCCAAGTGCGCTTAACTCCCCCACGTCTTATTATTTTAAGGAAAGGCGAGGTGTGGAAGTTCCTTAAAATGGAAGAGCAAAAAGGGGAAGGGAAAAGAGAACAGCCCCGTATTGGCTTCTCTGAAACATCTCTTGACTTCCCATGGCCAAGTGCACATGCGGCTTTCTTCTTTTTTTTTTCTGTGTGTGTATGTGTGTGTTTTCGTTGCTGGCTGCTGTCGTTCCTGCTTTCTGTGTGGGATGTGTACCATTCATCAAATATGGGATAATTATTAGTGACCCAGATCAGCGTAGTTTCTCAGGATAATAATGTGAAGCCATGTGTGAGTGTGAACAGCACATGTCATCTCTGAGGATGGGCGGGCGGTAGTGCACCGGGTTAAACGCACATAGTACAAAGTGTAAGGATCCCAGTTTGAGCCCCGGCTCCCCACCTGCAGGGGGGTTGCTTCACAAGCAGTGAAGCAGGTCTACAGGTTTCTACCTTTCTCTCCCCCATCTTTATCTTCCCCATCTCTCTTCATTTCTCTCTGCCCTATCCAATAAAATGGGGGAAGGAGGATGCCGCCAGAAGCAGTAGATTCATAGTGCAGGCACCAAGCCCCAGGGATAACCCTGGAGGCAAAGAAATTAAGACAAGATGGCATCACTCTGGCACATGTAACGCGGGAAAGGGGACTGGAGCAATGGAACACAGGACTTGGTGCTATTAGGTCCAAAGAGCTAACCACAGTGACAACGTTCCTGAGCTCCAGGAAATTTTATTTATTTATTTATTATTTAAAATTTTTTTTTGTAATTTTATTTATTTTCCTTTTTTGTTGCATTTGTTGTCTTTTTATTGTCGTTGTAGTTATTGTTGTTGTTACTGATGTCGTTGTTGTTGGATAGGACAGAGAGAAATGGAGAGAGGAGGGGAAGACAGAGAGGGGAGAGAAAGACAGACACCTGCAGACCTGCTTCACCGCCTGTGAAGCGACTCCCCTGCAGGTGGGGAGCCGGAGGCTCGAACCAGGATCCTTACACTGGTCCTTACACTTTGCACCACATGCACTTAACCCACTGCACTACCGCCCGACTCCCAAATTTTATTTATTTAGAGCAAGGAGATGGGAGAGAGAGAGGGAGAGAGTCAGCCACTAGAACATTGCTCTGCTCAACTCTGGCATAAAATGCAGACTGGAGGTTGAACTGGGACTTCTAGGGACTCACATAAAAGTTAGTGTTCAGCAGGGAAGCAATTACAGAAGCCAGACCTTCTACCTTCTGCAACCCACAATGACCCTGGGTCCATGCTCCCAGAGGGATAGAGAATGGGAAAGCTATCGGGGAAGGGGGTGGGATATGGAGATTGGGCGGTGGGAATTGTGTGGCGTTGTACCCCTCCTACCCTATGGTTTTGTTAATTAATCCTTTCTTAAAAAAAAAAAAAAAAGTTAGTGCTCTTACAGGTTAAGCTGCCTCCCTGGCCCTGATCTCAGCATTTTTTTCATTCAAGTTTACAACCTTTTAGAGTCACAAGGAAAATCCCTTCAGAAATTATGAGAAAGTAATTTACAAGAATTTAAATGGGGGTTGTTGAAATAGTTCACTTGGATACTATTTGTCAGGTGTGCAACATAGGTTCAAACCCAGACCTTAACAGAATTCAAGGAAGTGTCCGTCACTGCTGAGGCGTATTTCCCTCTCCTTATCTCTGCCTCTATCTTGGGAAAAAAAGTAAATTTTGATGTGTTTGAGGAAAGAATATGACAATGGAAACAATACTAGAAGTACTAGAGGTCTGGTTTTGGTCTGGCCCAATTTGTAACTACTTCTGTTACTGCTTTGACATTTGTAAAAATTTGAGACAGGATTACATGAACTATAAAACCTATGTCGACATTTAAGATTGTGTGGAGGTTAAAAGAAAAAAACAAACCTCATATGTACTCTGAGATAAGTCTGAAATGTCCTACAGACTAGTTTGATTGTATAAAGAGCAATAATTGAGAGTTATGGAATGGCAATGTGGCCGGAAGTGATATAGGACTTCATCTGCCATACTTCGGGGGTTTGAATTTCTTTTGGAGCAATGAATCAGTCAAGAAAAAAAATTGAATTAAGAGAATGTAGTCATGCCAGTTTTGAAAATTACACAAACAGCACTTGGTTGGATGGATTAGATTAAGGAAGAAATTGAGTGGTTTACTTATGTGACAGATAATGAATGACAGCTTAAATTAACAGTGGCAAGTAGAAGTAGAAAGAAAAGGGTTCAGGAGAGCTATAACATGAAGTTTGTATCTAAATTGAACATTAAATTTTACAGCTCTTGCCTCCAGCATACAATGGCAAGTCACCCTGCAAAACCTGATACTAAAAACTGCAAGAGATCAAGAGACTTGGAGGTAATCTGTATGTTTTAGGAGCCTTAGTCCTTTATTCTATTTTATATTCTTTCCAAACATCTCCTATTTTAGTTAGCTTTATTGTTTAATAGGGTGTTATTATGTCTCCAGGGTTGACATTGTCCCAGCAGAAATCAAGGTTGACTCCAGGTACTTTTCTTGAAGTGAAAGCCCCCGAGAAAAATATTGGGAGGTTTCTCTGTGGTGCTTTGTGATCTAGAGACAAAAGGGGGTTTATGCCTTTGCAAAACAGAGGACTTTATTTTTATTTATTTATTTTTTTACTGGAGCATTGCTCAACTCTGGCCCCTGGTGGTGCTTGATTGAACCTGGGACCTTTGATGCCTCAGGCATAAAAGTCTTTCTACGTAACTATTTGCTATATTCCTAGTTCTTGTGACACCTAGGACTTTAAGAGTTATTTTGTTATAAGTAGGATATTTATGTGGTATAAATATATATTTTAAAATATCTTTAAATTTTTTATTATATATTTATTGAATAGAGACAGCTGAAAATTGAGAGGGAAAGGGGTGATATGGAAAGACAGAAAGACACCTGCAGCCCTACTTCACCACTTGTGAAACTTTCCCTCTGCAGATGGGGAGTGGAGGCTCGAACCTGGGTCCTTGTATACTGTAACATGTATACTTAACCAGGTGCGCCAGCCCTGGTGGTATAAATATTTGCATGTTAAAGAAAAGCACTGTATACTGGGTTAAGTGCACATATTACCATGTGTAAGGACCCAGGTTCAAGCCTCTACTCCCCACCTGCAGGGGGGATACTTCATGAGTGGTGAAAGAGGTCTGCTAGTGTCTTAATTTCTTTTCCTATCTCCCCCCTACTCTCAATTTCTCTCTGTCCTACCCAGTAAAATAGAAGGGGGAAAAAGGGTAAAATGGACACTGGGAGCAGTGGATTCATAGAACTGACACTGACCTCCAGTGGTGACCCTGGTGGTAATAATAAATAATAAAAAAACTATATCCTGACTACCCTCATCAGTAAATCTGTTTATTTTGGGGGCGTTATTTGTTTTGCCATTACTGGATAACAGAAGACTATGTTACAGTGCTATGGGAACTTTTCCATTAGTGGTTTAATACCACATTCAAATTTTTAAACCAAAATTAAATATGTTATCAAGATATTTTCCTTAAATATATTTTTACTTATTTATTATTGGGTAGACAGAAGTAGAGAGGAAAAGATAGGGGTAGATAGCACAATGGTTATGCAAAGAGACTCTCATGCCTGAGGCTCCAGAGTACCAAATTCAGTCGTCTGCATCACCATAAACCAGAGCTGAACTGTACTTTGGCTAAAAAAAAAAAAAAAAAAAGCATAGGGAAAGAGACAGACACTTGTAGCCTTGCTTCACCATTTGTGAAGCTTTCCCACTGCAGCTGGGGACCAGGGGCTTGAACCTGGGTTCTTTCATACTGTAATGTATGTTCTTAACAGGTGTGTCACTGCCTGACCCCTTCAAGGTGTTTTTTGATGGGCATAAACTTTTCTTTGATAATAGACTCTCAAATGACTAGTAACAACATAGAGTACAGAAGGTCCTTGAATAGAACCACTTTACTCAACATTATTTTGTTACAGCATTGATGAGGAAAAAAAAAATTCTGTCGTTAATGAAAAGATGTGATTTGAGGACCTGCTATACTCATACATGGCTTTACTTACAGTTAGAGTTTATAAGAATTTGTTGATGACATTAAATGAGGACATACTATATAATTTCTAGCATATTTCTTTTTTTTTTTTTCTGGAAAGAGAGAGAGAGAACGAACAGGAACTTAAAGATCTTGTTGACTGTTTACCTCTTTACTTTCTCCTATTAGCCTCAGATGCCAGATAATCCACAACAGACTTCTCTTGGAAAGTTAGAGTCTTCTTTGTCTGAAAACTCTGGACTATTTCCTAAAGATGAAGTTCTGGAGAAAGATTTAAGTGGTAATGTATGAAATGTTTAATTTTTTTTCTACACACATATTATTTATTTATTTGTTTGTTGCCTGCAGGGTTATCACTGGGGCTCAGTGCCAGCACTAAGAATCCACTGCTCCTGGCCCCCATTTTTTCCTATTAATTAATTTATTTATTGGATGGGACAGAGAGAAATTGAGAGGGGAGGGAAAGATAGGCAGGGAGAGAGGAAGACATCTTGCATACCTGCTTCACAATTTGTGAAGTGACTGCCCTGTGGATAGGGATCCTTGTGCAGGTCCTTGTGTTTCATACTATGTGTGCTTAACCTGGTGCGCCACTGCACGGCCCCCTACACCTTATATTATAATACAAATTTGTTATAGTTCATAACTTAATGATTTTTAATTTTTTTTAGCAGATATGAGCAAGGAAATAAATGTAATGATGTCTGCATATGCAAAGCTCTTAAGGCAAGTGCTTATAGTGTAATTGCTTGATTCTTGAAAATAAAATTTTTCTCCCTGAAACTTCATAATGGGAAGTTTAGTTCATTACCTGGAAACCTTATGTAGTACTGGTAATTTTGAAATGCTTATTCTTCCATTTTTTTTATTTTAATAGGTCGGGTGATGATGTTCAAATAATAACCCCAACATTTCTTTTTTTTTTCTTTTTATTGATAGAAAAGAGAGAAATTGAGAGGGGAAGGGTAGAGCGAGAGAGAAGGACAGAGAGAGAGAGAAAGAGAGCTGCAGCACTGCTTTACCACTAGTAAAGCTTTCCCTTGCAGGTGGGGACTGGGGGTTTGAATTTGGGTCCTTGCACATGATAACGTGAGCTTAACCATGAGAGCCACATCCAGGAGCCACAACTTTTTAGCTGAACATCCTTTTGTTTTTCTATTACCAGAAATAATGATAGACTGTATGTATTTTGATCTCTAATTTGGATGACATAAACTTTGAAATTTTTGTGCAAGAGACATTGAGAAAATTGTGACTTGGTGAATTACGATAAAAGTGATATTAAAAATAAGTACTCATATTTAGGAAATATGTAAATGCTTCCTGTTTTGCATCATTTTGAAGACTGAATTTAATACTTCATTTACCATGTTTTATAAGGTATTTTGTAAACAACTAGATAGTCATTTGGTAATGGTTTTTGTAGCTATTAAAATAATACGTATGTTTTTATATTAGGACTATAAAGTGTAAGAAACATTTTCTGTTGTGTGAGATTTCACCTAGCTAAATATTTGTGGGACTAATTTAACTTTTACTGAAAAATATAAGTTAGTGTTCCTATGCACAAAGTAATTTAAATGAAATTGTTAACAAATATAGCATAAAAGATAACTCCACTATGTTGGTATGTTTAGAGGTTATGTGACATTAAACTTTTTTTTCCCCATTAGTGAGAGAGCAACTGTAGATGCAGCTTATATTGATGAGATAGAAGGACTCTTCAAAGAAGCCAATATTATTGAAAACTTTCTAATACAAAAAAGAGAGCTCCTGAGACAAAGGTTTACAGTAATTGCAAACTCACTGCACAGGTAAAATTGTGTATTTAAAAGAGCTGAAAAATTAAGCTCATTATCGTTGCAAAGGAAGAATATTGTTTACTCTCTTGAAAGCTCTCTGGTTGTTAAAGAAAATGTGTACTTTAGACATAGAGAAAATTTCTTGAATTGTGTTTTGGATTTAAGTTTTAAAATTAGACATTAATGTGAAGAGTGCAACTTTACTTTAAGGGTCAATCATTTGGCATAATTTATCAAAATGTACAATCAAATTATGTATGTGTTCTTTTCTATTTTTTCTTAATCCTCTTAATCTTTACTAAGCTTATAAATGAAAACCCAGTGAGTTAGTCTGATAATGATGAACAATATTGCTCAAATTTTCTTTTTGACTTTTGCTTGAAATTCAGAAAGCTTTGCAGTCTTTCATGGTTTAATATGATTTAAGAAAATCAGAATATTAATTTGTCCATTTTTTCCATATGTAATAAAATCTAATTGCATTATTGTTATTTCATATTACCATTAGTTACTATTGACATATAATATTATCATATTGTCACTATTTATTATGTGACTAATAAAAATTTGGCATAAAATTGCTGTCTTGTGGTAAAAGTAATATAATAAAAACCAGAAATTACTACTCAGAACCTTGTATTCTTGGTTTTTTATTTTAATTAATGAATTTATTCCCTTTTTGTTGCCCTTGTTTTATTGTTGTAGTTATTATTGTTGTCTGTCTTCGTTGTTGGATAGGACAGAGAGAAAAGGAGAGAGGAGGGGAAGGCAGAGGGGGAGAGAAAGATGGACACCTGCAGACCTGCTTCACCGCTTGTGAAGCAAGTGGGGAGCCTGCATGTGGGGAGCCAGGGGCTGGAACCGCCATCTTTATGCTGGTCCTTGTGCTTTGCGCCACGTGCACTTAACCCACTGTGCTACCACCTGACTCCCCATATTATTGTTTTTAAGGATTTATTTTAATTTGTTTTTATTAGTATATGAGATATGAGAGAGAATTTCCCTCAACAGAGAGAAAGAGAGAAACTAGAGTACCACTTTGGTACATGCCATACTGGGGATTGAACCAGTAGGCATTCAAGTGTACTACTCTATCAGCGGCATCATTTTCCCCAGCCACTCAGGATACTTTATGAGTTAGTTTCTTTTTTACACAGCAGCCATATAAATGATGCTGTTAATGAATTATATTTAGAAGATTTAGCAGCTGTTTGCTATGGTATAGATAAAGATTAGTGGTCCAAAATAAAGAAACCAACTAACAGCAAACAACCTTAATGAATAACTTCAATCATGTTATAATTCAGAAGTTTAATTTTCTTTTTCGTCATTTCCAGGACTTTTAACTGCTCCAGGATGACTTTTTCAGTTTTATTGGATTGTCTGAAAAGTCCTGATGTATTTTTCTGTTTTTCAGTGCAAAAATGCATCATGACTTTTATGACAACAATATATATATATGGAGGGGGGGAGAGGAAGAGAGAGAGATAAAGAGAGAGAGAGGCAGAGTGAGAGGAGAGGAGAGAGAGAAGAGGTTGGGGAGAGGAGAGAAAGAGTCTATAGCACCATAGCTTCCTTCAGTGTGGTAGGGGCCAGGCTCAAACCTGGGTCTCACACCAGAAGTTGAATTTGAACTAGAGAAAATCTAATATTCATCTAGCTAAATAAAAACCCCTTTGATTTCACTGCTATTATGACTTGTATTTACTGCTGCAATTTGTATGAGAAACTTTCAGTATGTTACATAACTGTACTGTTTAGAGTAAAACCACATCACTGGGCCGGCATGACAGTTCACCTGGATAGTGCTCTTGCTTTGCCAAGCACACAACCTAGCCCTATTGCACCAGAGGAAGCTTTGGTGCTGTGCTATCTTTCCCTTTATCCCCCTCTCTCTTATTTTATTTTTGACAGGATTATGGCTGGGGCTCCACACCAGCATGATTCTATTGCTCCCAATAGACTCTCTTTTTCTTCCTAGATAGAAAATGACAAGAGGGGAAGAGATAGGAAAAGAGCTGGGGAGAGACAAAAAGAGAAAAGACACCACAATTTTACTCCATTGCTCCTGAAGATTCCCCCCATGTAGATGCTCCTGTGTCTTGGCAGCAGCTTGAACTCTACTTCTCATGTACGGGAAGGTGTGTGCTCTACTGGGTGAGCCATCTTCCAGTCCCCATCTTCCTTCCTTCCTTCCTTCCTTCCTTCCTTCCTTCCTTCCTCCCTCCCTCCCTCCCTCCCTTTCTTCCTTCCTTCCTTCCTTCCTTCCTCTCTCTTAAACTTTTTAAAAATATGTATTTTTGTTTATTATGGGTAGAGACAGAAAAAAACTGAAAGGGAAGGATAAGATAGAGAGATTAAGAGACAGAAAAACATCTGCAGCACTGTTTCACCACTTGTAAAGCTTTCCCTTGCAGGTGAGGACCATGGACTTGAACCTGGGTCGTTTTGCACTGTGATGTGTGTATTTTACCAGGTGTAGTACTGCCTTCCCCCCGCCCCCCAATTTCTATCTGAAAAAGTTGGCTAGTAGTGGTGAAGCCCAGACAATGACCCCCCAAAAAAAGATAACATCACTTATTTTCCAGTTATAAAGATAATTCACTTATCACGTATATTTTGTTATCTAATAAAAATTTGACATTTGGAAACAGTAGCATAGAGAATTTAGTGTTTCTAGGTGAACAGCATCTTGCCTTTTTAATTTTATTTATATTTATTTATTGGATAGAGCCAGAGACAAATTGAGAAGGGGGAGATAGGGAGAAAGACAGATACCTACAGTACTGCTTCACCACTCATGAAGCTTCTCCCCTGCAGGTGAGGACTGGGGGCTTGAATCTTGGTCTTTGCACATGGTAACTATTCACTTACCCAGGTATGCTACCACCCAGCCCCTGTGTTGCTGCCTTTTACATGCTAGGATAATATCTCATTCCAGGGCTGGCTAGATAGCCGATTTGGATAGTGTGCTTGCTTTGTCATGGACATGACCCAGGTTTGAGACCACCCCTCACCACACTGAAGGAAGCTGTGATGCAGTGGTATCTTGTTCATTGAATCTGTATCTGTCTTTTTTTCTGAAAAAGTTGGTCTGGAGTGGTAAATCCTCAGAGAAGGTAAAAACAAGCAAGCAACAACAACACAAAACAAAAAACTAAAACTAAAATTACTCCATTAAATTATTATTTTAAAGCATATGTAATATATATATATATATATATATAACATAACATATGTACATAACAAATACTCATCTAAGAAGGGGTTGAGGACTGAGGATGTAGTACATGATTTTGGAAAAAGACTTATGCAAGGGGGTCGGGCGGTGGCGCAGTGGGTTAAGCACATGTGGTGCAAAGCGCAGGGACCGGCGTAAAGATCCCGGTTCGAGCCGCCGGCTCCCCACCTGCAGGGAAGTCGCTTCACAGGCGGTGAAGCAGGTCTGCAGGTGTCTATCTTTCTCTCCCCCTCTTTGCCTTCCCCTCCTCTCTCCATTTCTCTCTGTCCTATCCAACAACGAATAGCGTCAACAATGGCAATAATAATAACCACAAGGAGGCTACAACAAGGGTAACAAAAAGGGGGAAAAAAAAAAAAGACGCTTGAGGCTCCGAGGTCTCAGATTCAATAAACCATAAATTCAATAAACCGTAAATTCAGTACAGTAAACCAGAATCAGTAAACCATAAACCAGAGCTGAGCAGTGCTCTGGTTTTAAAAAAATGTTGAGTAAAGTCATTGGTTGTTACGTATAAAAGGTTGTTTATAAAGGGATATACTGATTGTACAAGATATGTCAGAAGTCAGTGAAATACACTACAGTGGTAGCTTGGTACTCATTATTAATTGGTTTTCGAAGGTATGATGAGGGGGCAAAAATTGTACCAAATTAATTTTTCCTACAAGGAGTTTGTATTTTCAGTGCAAATTGAGGTCAAGCTACTGTGAGACTAACACATTGGTCTTTGTTTCATCCGGAGAGATGGGATGTGGGGCAGCATCTAGACTCATAACTAGCTGTAGCAAGAATGACTGAGTGCTGAACAGATGCTGAATGCTGAAGCGTTTTCTTCATTGAAATGTGTCAAATACTGGATTATACAAGTTTTGAAGCTGACAAGTGCTGAGGTATGACTGTATTAGAAATGAAAAGTTAAAATAGTAAATGCCACCAGAGGTCTTTAAGTTGATAAGACATGTCACCTGGGTTTTCAATTATTTTGTTGCATTATAGACTTCTTTAATGTTCTAAATACAATGATGGCTGCTAGACCATCACTATCAAGAAACACTTCTGGATTATTTTGTAATTTTGTTACTAATGTGAAACACAAGGGAAAATTATTTCATAGTATACTTTCTTTATGTGGATGGTGTCACTGTTGTTCAGCATGTAGTTGTTACACATAGTTCATCCGGGCTGATTCAGAGAATTGATTTGCTGCTTACACTGTGGTAATTAAGGCCATTCTCAATGTATTTATTGGTCAGAATAGCTGCCTCCTAGTGTAAATGTTCCTAACATTTTAATTAGGATTAAAAAATACTTCATTTATTATATAGAGACAGAAATTAAGAGGGAAAGGGGAGAGAGGGAGCGAGAAACCTGCAGTACTGCTTCACCTTTGTGAAGCTTCCCCTTTGCAGATCGGAGGCTAAATGCCAGGTCCTTGTGCATTGCAACATGGAGCTCAACAGCCCCATAACTAGGATTTTTTAAAATCAAGTTTTGGTAATGTTATCTATATAAATAATTTCACTACTTGAGATATGCTATTCCAGGAAGACCTTTTAAATATTTTTGTTTATTTTTAATTAATTAATTAATTAATTTTTGTCTCCAGGGTTATTACCTGCACTATGAATCCACTGCTCCTGGAGGCTATTTTTTCCTTTTTGTTGCCCTTGTTTATTGTTGCTGTTGTTGTATTATTATTGTTGTTGTCATTGCTGTCATTGTTGTTGGATAGGACAGAGAGAAATGGAGAGAGGAGGGGAAGACAGAGGGGGAGAGAAAGATAGACACCTGCAGACCTGCTTCACCGTTTGTGAAGTGACCTCCCTGCAGGTGAGGAGCTGGGGGCTCAAACTGGGATCCTTATCGCTGCGCCATGTGTGCTTAACCCATTGCACTCCCGCCAGGCCCCCAATTTACTTATTTTTATAAGACAGATTGAGAAGGGGAGATAGGAAAGGAGAAAAACAAGATACCTACAGTACTGTTTCACCACTTGTGAAGCTGCCCTTCTGCAGGTGGGGATCAGGGGCTTGAACCCAGGTTCTTGAATATGGTAATGGTTATGCTCTGCCAAGTGTGCATCTGTGTTTTTTTTTTTTTTAATAATCTTTACTTATTTTTTTGGGTAGAAACAATAGGGAAATCAAGAAAGAAGGGATTGATAGAGATACAGAGACAGACACCTTCAACACTGCTTTACTACTTGCAAGCTGGGGACTGGGGGCTTGAACCTGGGTCCTTGCACATTATCACATGTGCTTAATCAGGTACACCACCACCTGGCCCTTTGTGCTGCTGTCTGACCCCAATTCTAAGTATATTTTAAGGCTACATTTTTACAGGGCTTCACATTGTGAGAGAAAAAATGCATTGTGGACTAAGTGAATAGAAAATAAAGAAGAATGTAATCCTAGAAATACAGAGAAAGGGTGGAGGTGTGCTGTAACCAGATTGTAGAGTTCCTTTTTATTTTTTTACAGATTAAGTTTTGAATTAACGTATGAAGAAAAAATTTAAAAAGTTTGAGAGGATTGGCATAATAAAGTTTATCCTGTGTATCAATGGACTTAACAATAGTGTAAGTACAGGTTATAGAGAGAAATGTTAAGAAAGGGAGACTGCTATTCTTTGTTCAATTTCTGCATTTCAAATTACTATGTATTATAAATGAGTCCTAAGGTCTAGGTATTTTAAAGCCACACCTTTTACACCACTCTCCTCCAATCATCTGTCACTGAGCTGGAGACAGCCCTGGAAGTTCTGTGTTTTTGTTGCTAAGTGAAGCATTCAGCTGCCGGCTGGTGTGAGCGTTTGGAAATCAGATCTGTTACTGCTGAACTTAATACAAACATGTTTTTTCAAATGTTTCTTTACTTTTTCAGCCATCTTTCTACTGTTGCATTGGGATTCCTTTCTGTGATAGCACACCAGATCCCAGGTAAGGGTTTGCCCCTTTTTCCTCCTCTTCCTACCAGTATAAACTTAAGACCTTTTTTTTTTTTTTGCCTCCAGGCTTATTGCTGGGGCTCGGTGCCTGCACTAGGAATCCACTGCTCCTGGAGGCCATTTTTTCCCCTGCTATGTTGCCCTTGTTGTCATTATTATTGTTGCTGGCATTGCTGTTGTTGTTATTAGATAAGACAGAGAGAAATCGAGAGAGGAGGGCAGACAGAAAGGAGGAGAGATAGACACCTGCAGACCTGCTTCACCGCCTGTGAAGCGACCCCTATGCGGGGGGGGGGGGGGGAGGCGGGGGGGGGGGCGGGGGTTGGCCAGTCTTTATAGCTTTGCGCCATGTGCATTTAACCCGCTGCGCTACCACCCTACCCCCCCCTTTTTTTAATTCTTAGGAATACTGGGGGATTCTGAAGTTTTGCAAAACAGCTGTGATATGAGTTAATACAGTATCTGGGGGGAGAGGGGGGCAGGTGGTGGTACACCCTGTTAAGTGCACATAGTACCAAATAAGCACTGTTTCAAGCCCCCAGCTCCCCACCTGGGGGGGGTGCTTCACCAGCAGTAAATCACATCTGCAGTATCTGTCGTTCTCCCTATTTCCTCCTCCTCTCTCAATTTCTCTGTCCAATCCAATAAAATGAAAAAAAAAAAAAAAGGCCTCCAGGAACTGTGGATTGTAGTGCAAGCACCAAGCCCTCCAATAAAACTGGAGGCAAACAACAGAAAGTAAAGCAAAAACAAACAAACAAAAAACTACCAAGAATTTTGAGCTTGTATATTTTGTATAGTATGTTAGGGCTAGTTTCAGGGCCTTGGGGTTCTCTTGGGTCTGCAATAGGAAGAATATTTACTATTTAGGTCTTTCTAAATTGAAAAACACCATTAAACAATCTAATGTTGTTTAATTCTTCTATTTACATATAGTGGCAGTGCCTTAAAACCTCTATAGTTTTGTATCTTTTTCTTTTTCTCTTTCCTTCTTTCTTTCTTTTTCATTCCCTCCAGAGTTATTGCTGGGGCCTGGTGCTTACACTACGAATCCACTGCTCCTGGAGGATATTTTTTCCCTTTTGTTGCTTTTGTTGCTTATCTTTGTTATTACTACTGTTGTCATTGTTGTTGGATAGGACAGAGAGAAATCGAGAGAGAACGGGAAGATGGGGGGGAAGAAAGATAGACACCTGCAGACCTGCTTCATGGTTTGTGAAGCGACCTCCTCTGTAGGTGGTAGCTGGGGGCTTAAACCTGGATCCTTATCGTATCCTTGTGCTTTGCGCCACATGCATTTAACCCGCTGGGCTACTGCCTGCCCCCCATCTTGTACCTTTCTATTAAAGCTACTATTGTTATATGATTTTACTTTTTGAAATTGGCTGATTAAAGCTATCACAAATCATACTCATATACACACACTATGAACATTAAAACTACTTTTATTAGTGATTTAACATTGTTTTACAAAATTACTAGGTTTCACAAGTATTTTCTATTATTTATTTGTATTTACTTTGGATAGAGACAGAGACATTAGAGTGGGGGGAGATAGAAAGACACCTACAGCACTCTTTCATTGCTCAAGAAGCTTTCCTTTACAGGTGAGGATGGAGGCTTGTACATGGTAATGTGTGTGCTTAACTAGGTGTGCCAGCGCCTACCCCCCAGCATTTTCATATCCACACTCGGTGCATGACAGTCACTAATCCAGCACCAAAGTTCTGTGTCTCCCACTACCTGCCTCTTCCTTGTCATAAGTATCTCGGTTTTCACATTTTACAGGAAGTGGTCTGGCTCTCTCTCTCTCTCTCGGTTTTCACATTTTACAGGAAGCGGTCTGGCTCTCTCTCTCTCTCTTTCTCTTTCTTTTTTAGCCGAGCAGTACTCAACTCTGGCATATGATGGTGCGGGGAATTGAACATGGGACTTTGAAGCCTCACGCATGAGAGTCTCTTTGCATACCCATTATGCCATCTACCCCCAGCCCCTTTCATTTCTTTCCTTCTTCCTCCTCCCCCCTTTTTTCTTTGTAATTCCCCTTGCTATAGTAGTTTTAGTGCTTGTAATATACAAAGCAACACCTTGTAGTCATGGAGCATTGGTAGTAGAGGTTATACAGCATTTAACTTTATCATATAAGACAGAGTAAGAGAAGTACCATAGTGGAAACAAAACAGATACTATGTGAGTTTGAGAATCCAGTATTTGCTGCAGGAAATGGGAACACTGTATGTATGAAACAGATGATATGAACTCTGGGTCCTAAAGGGTGCATAGAATAAGTGAGTTTTATCTGAAAGATATGGAAAATATCCTAGTGGAAGGGAAGAAAACACATTATTTATTCCCTTTTGTTGCTCTTGTTTTATTGTTGTTATTGATGTCGTTATTATATAGGACATAGAGAAATGGAGAGAAGAGGGGAAGACAGGTGGAGAGAAAGATAGACATCTGCAGACCTGCTTCACTACTTGTAAAGTGACTCCCCTGCAGGTGGGGGGCCTGGGGGCTCGAACTGAAATCCTTATGCCGGTCCTTGCGCTTTGTGCCACGTGTGCTTAACCCACTGCACTACCACTCGACTCCCCAGAAAACACATTTTTATGAGAGGAGAATGGGATATGTACTTGACAGAGTGGAAAGCATTAGTGACAGGCCAAACTCGACAGGTAGGTTGGTAGGTTGGTTTGAAACTATAAAGCGGAGCTCCAGTAGCGCAATCGGTTAGTGCGATACTTACATGAAACTATAAAGTGCTTTTCTCAAGCTTGGTCAAGCAGTTTAGATAGTACTTTGTAGATAGTGAGGAGTCATTTGTAGAGGAATATTGATACAGTCAGATCTGTACTTAGATTAATTTAGTGGTGACATCCCAGTCTTCACATCATAAAACATATAAAGAATGATAATATTTTGGGAGAGGGGGAGATAACAGGTATGCAAAGACACTCTCATTCCTGAGGCTCCAAATTCGCAGGTCTAATCCTCCATACCACAATAAACTAGAGCTAAGCAGTGCTTGGTAAAATTATTATTATTTAAAAATAACATTATTATTATTATTATTACATCACACTGGAATATATAAGATAGGAACTGAAGCCCTAATGTGCTGTTCGGAGTCAGAGGTCTTGGGATCTTCACAGTGAGTAAGGGAGTCAACATATCCACCCATTAGGAAGCTCTGCCATAGAAGATCCTCCTCTATCTAATTTCTTCTTTCATCTATGAGTCTGTGATGATATCTTAGAGGTTGTGAGATTTTAAAGCAGGACAGCATAGGACTAGCAGAATAGCTTGGTTGGATATTAATTATGCCGCTTTGCCAGGTGTATGACCCAGGTTCAAGCCTAGCTCCCACTGCACTGAGGGAAGCTTTGGTATTATGATAACTCTCTCTTCTCCCCTTCTCTCTCTGCCTTTCTGTATCTATCTAGAAAGAAATAAAGGGCTGAGTGGCGGCACACCTGGTTGAGCGCACACATTACAATGTGCAGAGACCTGGGTTCAAGACCTTGCTCCCCACTTGCAGGGAGGAAGCTTCAGGTTCAGTGAAGCAGAGCTGTAGGTATCTATCACTCTCTCTATCCCCCCTCCATTCTCATTCTCTCTCTCTCTCTCTCTTTTCAATAATAAATTAAAAAACTAGAAGAAAATCACTCAAATGAATAACAAATAAAACAAAAATAAAGTCAGTATAAAGGAAGTAATTGATAAAAAAGAGAAGTTGAAGCACCAGTGCTGATGAGGAAAGATTTCAGGTCAGAAGGAAAATGTTGAATGCTGCCCAGGAGTATTTGACCCTAGAGGCAAAAAAAAAAAAAATACATGTGTATATGTTCTATATGCCATAGCTCACTGTTTATAGTCTATTGTACACTCTTCAATCCTTCCGTAGTGTTTCCTCCTTGTGATCAGCATCACTTTACACCACTCTGTCCTTGGCTTGTAAGACATCATGTTCTTATAACTTTCCTGCTTTTTCCTTGGTTACAATATGCCAGCTCTACTGCTCATTAGATGACAATCATGGGCACATTGCTTATCAAATGTGAACCTCTCATTTTTCAATGATAAAATGTGACTAAGAGAAGGGTAATAATTCCTGTTCTTGTCTATTATCATAGTTAAATGTAATGGTAGTAAATAATTTCTCAATGTTAATTTCCTTTATGGGATCCTCTTCCCTTTATCAGATTATGAACATAATCCGAAGGTCCAATCCTTGACTTTTACTCTTTTAACTTCAGTACTCTCCCTCAGTAATCTCATCTAGTCCCTTAAATTCACCAATTATTATTTTTTTAAATTTTATTTATTTATAACCTTTTGTTGCCCTTATTGTTTTATTGTTGTTGTTGGATAGGACAGAGAGAAATGGAGAGAGGAGGGGAAGACAGAGGAGGAGAGAAGATAGAAACCTGCAGACCTGCTTCACCGCCTGTGAAGTGACTCCCCTGCAGGTGGGGAACCGGGGTTCGAACCGGGATCCTTATGCCGGTCCTTGTGCTTTGCGCCACCTGCGCTTAACCTGCTGCGCTACAGCCCGACTCCCTCACCAATTTTTTTTTTTTAGCATTTATTTATTCCCATTTGTTGCCCTTGTTGTTTTATTGTTATTATTGTTTTCATCGTTGTTGGATAGGACAGAGAGAAATGGAGAGAGGAGGGGAAAACAGAGAGGAGGAAAGAAAAACACCTGCAAAGCTTTCCCTCTGCAGGTGGAGACCCAAGGCTCAAACCTGGGTCCTTGTACACTTCAACATGTGAGCTCAACCAGGTATGCCAACACCCGGCCCCGCATTCCTTTTCTCCATCTCTCTCTCTCTCTCTTGATTGGATAGGGCAGAGAGAAATTGAGAAAGGGATATATATATTCTTCTGCTTGTGAGGCATCCCTCCTGTAGGTGGGGAGCAGAGGCTCGAACCCAGGTCCTTACCAGGGTAATGTGTGCTCTCAACTGGGTGTGCCACCGCCCAGCCATCTCCCCTCCCTCCCTCCCTCCCTCCCTTCCTTCCTTTCGTCCTAGCTTTTTTTTTTTTTTTAAAGATTTTATTAATGAGAAAGATAGGAGGAGAGACATAAAGAACCAGATATCACTCTGTACATGGGCTGCCAGGGATTGAACTTGGGACTTGATGGTTGAGAATCCAATGCTTTATCCACTGTGTCACCTCCTGGGCCACTCTTTATTTTTTTAATATTGTGATTCTTAAAATTTATCATGTCTAAGAAAACCTGCTCTACCCCAGAATTTTTTGTCTTTCAGCAGTATCTACCACATTATTGAATTAATAAATAATTCAGAGAAAGGAGATACTATAGCATTGGATTTATTGTTAAGCGCTACATAAGTAGATAAGGGATGTAACTGAGTTAGATTTACATGCCTCAAATGTATGAGATGTAGGTTTGATCTCGAGAACACAGAAAATGAGAAGCTATATATACAAAATAATAATATTTTTTTGAGTATTCTAAAAACCTTACAGGACTAAACTCATATTTATTGCCTTATGAGCAATAAGAATTACGATTACTTCCATCTTAGGAGAAAGCAGCTCAGAGAGTTTTATTCCCTTGTTCAAGACTTTTTTATTTAGAAAATGGCAGGCTAAGATTTGAACCCAAGCATTTTGGAGTGAGACATAGTCTTGGTCCACAATTACGAATTTCTTTATGGGTATACTAATGGGTATACTAATGAAAGTCAATTTTATCTGGGAAATTAGGAAATAGTTGGGTTTTATTGATTGTTACATATTAGGAAATAGAAAATCACATGTGTTCTAAACTGAATTACTGGACCATTTGAAAGAATTTGGAGGGGCCAGGTGGTGGCACAGTTGACTGAACGCACATGTTATGATGTGCAAGGGCCCAGCTTCAAGCCCTCAATCTCTATCTGCAGGGGAAAAGCTTTGCAAGCAGTGAAGCAGTGTTGGAGCTGTCTCTCTATCTCCCTTCCTCTCTGTCTACCCCATTCCCTCTAGGTGTCTTTCTGTCTCTAACCATTAAACAAACAAATAAATAAATAAAATATGAAAATATTTTAAAGAGAGATTTATTTTTTAAAAAAGAAAACTTGGAGTGTAGACATAATAGAGCAAACTATTTTGCTGAGAATATACATATCCTTCAGAATAGTTAGCCTGTATTTATTTTATTTTGGATTTATGTGTTACTATTAAAGTTTTATTAAATGCAATAAATGACTGTTATAGAATTTTACCAACCTTCTGTGCTAGGCAAGCCTATCATGTGAATTCCAAATAAACAGGGATAATACGTGTAGTTTTCACCTCTTAAAATGACTCGTACTTTTTTTCAGCTTCAGTAATTTCAGATAAGACATCACTGCATAATTTAATTTATGACACTTTTCTCCTAGGAAATGTCATGCACATCTATGTTATACCATTAAAATAATAAATTAAACTGTAGATCCTACTAAATTATGATTCATCTAAAGTACCAAGGCCAATTATGAATGGTAGTCACTAGCTATCATAACAATGAAGTTGCTATTAGTACATCTAGGGTAAGTAAGTAAATTCAGTCTTGTACAACTGTGAGACTTGTAATCAAACGCGCCAAGTTAATTCCTAGGCAGACTGTACTGCAAAAATAACAGAACTCTTGTGGTTCAAAAAGGGAGAACCAGTGAGCTGATGGTCTGAAAATGAAGAGAGAAAGAAGAATCTGGAGATTATTTGAATGTTAGGTTAACATTTCCCTTAAGTTATCAATAGATAAGATGGTCTCTATGAGGAAGCTGACATATTTAGAGGAGATTGGTGTTGGTATGCATGAGACCCCTTCTGTTTCATTTGGTTTAAATCCCCCCTGCTTAACACTATTCTATTTACATAACCACTGTTAACAAGTACCACCCTCCCTCCAGGGCATTGGTGGTTCAGTGATAGGATTCTCGCCTGCTCCACCCCCTCCTTGTCACACTCTGATTTTCACCAGTCACTTTTCTCTCTACCCTCTCTATGTCACATCCTGTTTCCACCCTACTTGGCAAGTATATATAAAGACAGCATTGTGAGTTTTAGGGTACTTGAGTTTAGCTTAGCTTGTCTTAGATTATGCTGCGTCCTGCATGAATAAAGAGATACTGCCTACAGCTCAACCATGAGTCCCTGGTCGTCTGTTACCCGCCTGTGAAGCCAGCCCGGCGAAAACAACCTAACCCGTCGAAAATAACAGATTGGTAAAATGTTTTTGTGCTTTTGATTTCCTCTTTACAGCTTTGAAGAAGTATGTGGAAAATACTCATCAGAAAAATGTGATCTTTAGTCAACAGAAGAATCTTCCATGTATTGCACCTCTGTTCACCACAGTGGAGGAGACACCACAGATCATTTCTGCTCGTGTACGAGGACATATTCCTAAATGGCTCAATGGTTGCCTACTTCGAACTGGACCTGGAAAATTTGAATTTGGGAAGGATAAGTAAGACTTGATTTTTGGAGAACAATTTGGTGCATGGGCTAGTTCTTTAAAATTATGCATTAATATCTGCTTCTTGAAGGCAAACATTGTCATTCAATCATACAGGTGAGGTAATTGTAGTCTACAGGGGAAAGAATGGAGACTATTTTTTAAAATTATTATCTTTATTTATTTATTGGGTAGAAACAGAAATTGAGAGGAAGGGGGAAGTAGAGAGGGAGAGAGACAGAAAGATACCAGCAGCACCACTTGTGAAGATGCAAGCAGCAGATATTAATATTGACTTTGATTTTCAGAACATTAAGGATTTTAAGTCTTCTGAAGGTTTATAGCAAAAGAGAAGTGTTAAAAACTGTCTGTATGACTACTAAGCTTGGTTTCACCACAGGTTCCTGAAAAAATAGGCAATGTTTTACCCAGTGCTCTCCAGACAAAGTGACTCTTTCAGTTACTCAAACTGGCCACATTTATTTTTGCTTGGGTTCTTAGCATTCGTTTGCTCTTCCATATCCCCAAGTTTGATTCTTATCATTCAGTATCAATTCAAACCTTATTTCCTTTGAACATTCTGTGATATCCCTAGCCCAAAGTGCTATTACCTGTTCTTCACAGCACTATTAACGTATAGTATTTTTTGCTTGTGTGTTTGTTTAGTGGCTGTTTTCCTTCACTAGTATGTACATCCCATGAAGGCAGATTCTTTTTCCAATTCATCTAATACCCCGAATAACCAGGACAATGTCCTATGCATGAATAGCACTCAGTAAATACATTTTAAGTATTAAATAGTTTTTCTTAATTGCCACTAGGGTTATTGTTAGGGCTCAGTGCCTGAACAACAAATCCACAACAGCCATTCCCCCCCCCCCTTTTATTTGATAGAGCAGAGAGAAATTGAGAAGGGGAAGACAGAGACAAAGAGAGAAATAATGACACAGGTAGCACTATTTCACCACTAGTGAAGCTTTGCCCCTGCAGCTAGGGGCTGGGGAGCTTGAACCTGGTTCCTTATACATGGTAGCATTTATGCGGAACCAGTCGGTTGAGCAAACCAGATCCCCTAGTAACGTTTCAGTGTTTCTTCTCTCTGTCTCTGTCTCTCTGTATTGCCACTAGGATTATCACTGGCGCTCGGTACCAGCACTACGAATCCACCCATTACTGGTTACGTAAAAGACCAACCCACTGGGCTCCTAGGTTCAATCCCCAGTGTCACTATAAACTAGAGCTGAGCATAATAAATAAATAAATATAAAATACTGTGGTATATTTTGGGGAGATATGAAATTGTATCCTGAGACAATAGTCTTATTAATAAAACATTGTTTCCTTGAAAAAAAAGAAATAATATGTGGTAAGATACACATAGCATAACATTTATTGTCTTAGTTATTTTACAGTGTACAGTTATATTCCCATTCATATGCTCTCTCACCACTTGTCATCTTGCAATTATGAAACAGTACCAAACAGTAATTTAATTATCCTATTTCTAAGCTCCTGGGAAGTACAGTTTCTTTCTTTCTTTCTTTCTTTCTTTCTTTCTTTCTTTCTTTCTTTCTTTCTTTCCTTTTTTTGCCTCCAGAGTTATTACTGGGGCTTGGTGCCTGCACTACGAATCCACTGCTCCTGGAGACCATGTTTTCCTATTCTGTTGCCCCTTGTTGTTCTATTTTCTTTTAGCTATAGCACTTCCATGGGCCTAGTGGGAATCTAATTATGACCCTACTATACTTAGTTCTAGTTGTTGGAAATAGACTGTATATATACATATATATATAGTAAGAGGAGGTTCTGCTTGCAGAGCATGTCATATCTTGTTTTCACTTCACAAACTTATAAAATGATAATGTTGAAAGAAATGAAGTATAGGGGGTCGGGCAATGGCGCAGTGGGTTAAGCGCATGTGGCGCAGTGGGTTAGGCGCCTGTGGCGCAAAGTGCAAGGACCGGCTTAAGGATCCCGGTTCAAGCCCCCGGCTCCCCACCTGCAGGGGAGTCTCTTCACAGGCGGTGAAGCAGGTCTGCAGGTGTCTATCTTTCTCTCCCCCTCTCTGTCTTCCCCTCCCCTCCTCTCTCCATTTCTCTCTGTCCTATCCAACAACGAACAACATCAACAATGGCAATAATAATGACCACAACGAGGCTACAACAACAAGGGCAACAAAAGGGGGGAAAAATGGCCTCCAGGAGTGGTGGATTCATGGTGCATGCACCGAGCCCAGCAATAACCCTGGAGAAAAAAAAAAGAAAAAAAAGAAATGAAGCATAGTGGTTCTTCAAGAAGCCCTTGAGAAGGTTTTTTATTTATTTTTATTTTTAAAAGATTTAAAAAAATATTTCCTTTCTGTTGCGCTTGTTTTTATTGTTGTAGTTATTATTGTTGATGTTGTCGTTGTTGGATAGGACAGAGAGAAATGGAGAGAGGAGGGGAAGACAGAGAGGGGGAGAGAAAGACAGACACCTGCAGACCTGCTTCACCTCCTATGAAGTGACTCCCCTGCAGGTGGGGAGTGGGGCCTCGAACTGGAATCCTTAAGCCGGTCCTTGCCCTTTGCGCCACGTGCGCTCTTAACCCATTGCACTACCTCCCGGCTCCTAAGAAGGTGTTTTTTTTTTTTTTTTTGCCTGCACCACGAATCCACTGCTCCTGGAGGCCATTTTTACCCTTTTGTTACCCTGGTTGTTTTGCCATGGTCTTGGTTATTATTATTGTTGTTATTGATGTCGTTGTTGTTGGATAGGACAGAGCGAAATGGAGAGAGGAGGGGAAGACAGAGTGGGAGAGAAAGACACCCGCAGACCTGCTTCATGCCTGTGAAGTGACTCCCCAGGTGGGGAGCCCGGGGCTGGAACCGGGATCCTTGAGCAGGTTCTTGCGCTTTGCACCACATGAGCTTACCCTACTGCGCTACCACCCGACCCCCCAAGAAGGTTTTTTAAGTGACCTAAATAGGTACTAGGGGTTAGAAGGGAAGGTTTGAAGGTAGAGGAAAAGAAGATGTGTGAGCTGGCTCATGGGTCCCCATGCTGATGTTGATCAGAAAAACACTGCATTTCCCTGTTTTATATATCTGGCTTTCATACAAGTTCAGATTTTTAGATGTATTATGAGACAAAGAGGAGAAGGAAAAAGAAGAAAATAAAGCCAGTAGTTCAAAACCCAGAGAATAACAGGCTCTTTCAAAAAGCATATATTAGTTCATCTGCTACCTAAGCAGCTTTAGTAAAATTTGAAACCCACTACTGGCTCCTTTCAAGATAAACATCCTTGTGGGGGAAGTGGATGTTGAGACTGGTATTCTAAAGTGACTACTTTGTCTTTCAAGTCATTTTTTTCCTAGTATCTGTTGTACCAGGTGAGCCATCTCCCAGCCACAGACTATTAAATTTAGTAAGAGATGAAAAGCTTACACAAACCAGTTTCTATAGAAGAAATGGGAAGCATTCCATATACTTTTTTAAAAAATTTATTTATTGGGGAATTAATGTTTTACACTCGACAGTAAATACGATAGTTTGTATATACATAACCTTTTCATGTTGCCTTAGGGTAAAGAATTTTCGTAGTTGCTAGCACAGAATAATTCTTTGAAGGGTAAGCTCTGTGGCAGGGAGCAAGGATAAGAAGAATATAAGTTTTGTTGCTGTTGTTCTTTCATACTCCAGAATATACTAAAAAATGATCATCCTTAAATTTCAAGTTCTCAGACTAGCCAGGTTGTGTTGGGAACTCATCCAATTTCCTTATCTCTATATAGACACACCTTGCAGATATTGTGGGTTTGGTTACAGACTTCCATAATAAAGTGACTATTGCAACAAAGGGAGTCACAAAATCTTTTAATTTCCCAGCATATATTTGTTTACATTTTACTGTAGTCTATAAAAACATTATGTCTAAAATGTAATGTGTAGTGGTCCAGGAGGTGGCACAGTGGGTAAAGCACTAGACTCTTGAGCACAAGGTCCCGAGTTCAATCCCTGGCAGCACATGTACTAGAGTGATGTCTGGCTCTTTCTCTCTCCTCCTACCTTTCTCATTAATAAATAAATAAATAAAATCTAAAAAAAAAAGTAATGTGTATACCTTAATTAAAAAACTTTATTGTGGGGGCCAGGCAGTAGTGCAGTGGGGTGAGCACACATGGCAGGAAGTGTAAGGATAGGTGTAAGGATCTGGGTTCAAGCCCCCGGCTCCCCACTTGCAGAGGGGCCACTTCACAGCTCGTGAAGCAAGTCTGCATGTGTCTTTCTCTTCCCCATATCTCTCCATTTCTCTCTGTCCTATCCAACAACAACAGGTTTGGCAACAAGAACAATAACAACAAGGGCAACAAAAAGTGAGAAAAAAGGGCCTTCAGGAGCAGTGGATTTGTAGTGCAGGCACCAAGCCCCAGTGATAACCCTGGAGGAAAGAAAAAACAAACTTTATTGCTAAAACAGTGAAAGGTGAAAGGTCTTGTCTTGATGTTGATGACTTTTGATCAGGGTGGTGATTGATGAAGTTTGGGCTGGCTATGGCAATTTATCAATATAGGAAAATCATGAATTTTGCTACATGGACCAACTCATCCATTTGTGAAAGATTTTGCTATGGTATGTGGTAACTATTTGATGACCTTTTACTCAGAATAAAAATACTATGTCAAATTAATCAATCCCTCTAGAACCTTGCTGCTGCTTTATCAACTGTTTATGTAATGTTCTATTACAAATCCTTTGTTGTTATTTCGGTAATATTCATAGCATTTTCACCAGAAGTTGATTTCGTCTCCACTTCCTTTGCTCACCCATAAGAGGGACATCTCCTTATCCACTAAAGATTTATCATATTAACCTATCTTCATAATCTCCTCTTTCTAGTTCTTTTGCTAGAACCTGCAATTATTTGTTCCACTGAAATCTTGAGCCCATCAGATTCATCCAGGAGGGTTGGAGTCAACTTCTTACAAACTCCTGTTTTGATTTTGACTTTGATATTTTGACTTCCTCCATGAAGTCAAATGGCATCTAGAATGGTGAATTCTTTTCACCATTCAGAAGGTTTTCAGTTTGTTTTTTCCAGACCCATCAAATGAGTTACTGTCTTTAGCAGCTATAGTCTTTGGAAATGTATTTCTTAAGTAGTGGAACTTGAAAGTAAAAATTGATCTTTGATCCATGGACTGAAGAATGAAAGTTGTGTCAGCAGGTATGAAGACAATGTTAATCTCCTGTATATTTCCATGAGAGGCTCTTGGATGACCAGGCCAGTGAGCAGTAATATCTGTTTTTTTAATTGAGGGGATTAATGGTTTACAGTCAACAATAAAATACAGTAACAAAAAAATAAAATACACTACATGTATAACATTTCTCAGTCTTCCACATAACAATTCAACCCCCTCTAGGTCCTCTGACATTATGTTCCAGGATCTGAACCCTCTTCCCCACCCCACAGTCCTTTACTTTGGTGTAATACATCAAACCCAGTCCAAGTTCAAGCAGTAATATTTTGAAAGGATTCTTATATTTTAAAAAGATTTTATTTATTTATTTATTAATGAGAAAGAATAGGAGGGAGAGAGAAAGAACCAGATATCACTCTGGTACATGTGCTGCGGGGGATTGAACTCGGGACCTTATGTTTGAAGTTTCAGTGCTTTTTGTACCACCTTCTAGACCACAAAAAGATTCTTTTTTTTTTTTCTAAGAAAATTTCAGCAATGGCCTTAAAGTATTCAGTAAACCACTTGTAATTATTCAGTTGTAATTCAGTTGTATTATTATTAGTTATTATTATTAGTATTATTCAGTTGTATTATTATTATATATTAAAATGTCAACAATGGCCTTAAAGTATTCAGTAAACCAGTTGTAATTATTCAGTTGTAATTATATATGCTGCCATCTAAGCCTTGTTCCACTTAAAGAGTACAGGCAGAGTGAATGTAGCACCATTCCTGAAGAACCTTAGGACATTTGGAATGGTAAGTGAACTTTGGCTTATGAAAGACATAAACTGTCTTTCTTCGCCTTTATCAAGAGAATCAGACTGTCCTTTGAAAATTTGAAACCAGGTATTTAGTTCTTTTCAGCTTCTTTCTTCCTTTTTTTTTTTTAAAAAAAAGATTTATTCATTTATTTATATATGTATATTTATTTATTTACTTATTTATTAAGTGAGAAAAAGAATGAGAGAGCACAGCTAGAATGTGTGGTCTTAGGCATGCTGTGCTCTTAACAGACAGAGCTACTTCTCTCACCAAGCATCTTCTTTTAATAGAGCAATGTCTTGTCTGCAGTAGAAATCTGTTTTTTAGGGTAGTTAGCCTCATTAATGACTTTAGCTAGGTGTTCTGGATAATTTTCAGTTCTTGCTCCATCCTTTGATGTTATAAAGATGATTCCTTCCTTCCTTTATCATTCTCATGCTCACTAGAGTAACACTTTTCTTCAAGAACTTTTCCTTTGCATTCACAACTGCTTGTTTAGTCCAGGACACTTTGCTTTCAGTATGGCTTTTTTTTTAATTAGTGATTTAACAATGATTGACAAGACTGTGATATAAGAGGGGTAAAATTCCATACAATTGCCCCCATCAGAGTTCCATATCCCCTCCCCTCTGATAGTTTCCCTATTCTTTTGTTGTTGTTGTTTTTATTTTTATTTATAAAATGGAAATACTGACAAGGCCATAGGATAAGAGGAGCACAATTCCACACAGTTCCCACCACCAGAACGTCGTATCTCAGCCCCTTCCCTGATAGCTTTCCTATTCTTTAACCCTCTGGGAGTATGGACCCAGGATTATTATGGGGTGCAGAAGGTGAAAGGTCTTGCTTCTGTAATTGCTTCCCCACTGAACATGGGCATTGACAGGTCAATCCATATTCCCAGTCTGTTTTTCTCTTTCCCTAGTGGGGCAGAGCTCTGGGGAAGCAGGGCTCCAGGACACATTGGTGGGGTTGCCTGTCCAGGGAAGTCTGGCTGGCATCATGGTAGCATCTGGAACCTGGTGGCTGAAAAAAAGTTAGCATATGAAACCATACAAATTGTTGACTAATCATGAACCTAAAGGCTGGAATATTGCAGATGAAGATTTGGGGTCTCCATTTTGGAAAAAGCTAGTAGGTCTATTTTAGGTATATTCCAAAGGGCCCATGACTTTATTAGTTTTTACTCGAGCCTGACATCTGATATGCGGGTGGACCCAAGTTGTTGTCTGGGGAGATGGTGGCATGGCTGGAAAAAGGACTGGAAAAATTGATCAGGGAAGAGAGTAGCTCCCAAATATGGGAAAGGTGTATAAATATTGTTGACTATAAGTCCCATCAATTTGATCTGGGACCCATATTCAGCATAAGAGCCTTTGTAACCTCTGCATCCCTGCATCCCTGATTCTTTATCCCTCTGGGAGTAAGCAATAGATAATACTTGTTAGGTAAATTCACCATCTTACAGGGACATGGTTTGTGGTGTCACTAGACAATTACAATAGTAACATCAAAGATCACTTGTTACAGATCAACATAATAGGTATAATAAGAATGAAAAAATGTAATGAGAATTACCAAAATGTGACCCAGAGACAGAGTGAGCACATGCTATAGAAACAGTGGTACCAGTAATCTTGAAGCAGGGGTGCCATGAATTTTTAGTTTGTGAAACAGGTGTATCTGTGAGGTAAAATAAGGAATGCCTGTATTTAAAAATTTCTTGGTTTTGACTCCATTTTTTTTTCTTTTTTACCTCCAGGGTTATTTCTGGGACTTGGTGCCTTCACTATGAATCCACTGCTCCTGGAGGCTATTTATTTTCCTTTTGTTGCCCTTGTTGTTTATTGTTGTTGTTGTTGGATAGGACAGAGAAGTGGAGAGAGGAGGGGAAGACAGAGAGGGGGAGAGAAAGATAGACACCTGCAGACTTGCTTCACTGCCTGCGAAGTGACCCCCCCTGCAGGTGGAGAGCCGGGGACTCGAACTGGGATCCTTACACTGGTCCTTGCACTTCGTGCCATGTGCACTTACCCCGCTGTGCCACTGCCCAGCCCCCCTACTCCATTTTCTTCTTTCCTTTCTTTCTTTTTTTCTTTTTTTCTTTCTTCCTTCCTTCCTTCCTTCATTCTTTCCTTCCTTCCTTCCTTCCTTCCTTCCTTCCTTCCTTCCTTTCTCTATTCCTTTTAAAAAAATTTATATAATGGAAATATTGACAAGGTCATAGGATAAGAGGGGCACAATTCCACATAGTTCTCAACACCAGAACTCCCTATCCCATCCTTCCCCTCCCTTGAAAGCTTTCCTATTCTGGATCCCTCTGGGAGTATGGACCCAGAGTCATTATGGGATGCAGAAGGTGGAAGGTCTGGATTCTTTAATTGCTTCCTCACTGAACATGGGCATTGGCAGGTCGATCCATACTCCCAGCCTGTCTCTCTTTCCCTAGTGGGACAGGGCTCTGGGGAGACGGGGCTCCAGGGTACATTGGTGGGGTCATCTGCCCAGGGAAGTTCAGTTGGCATCATGGTAGCATCTGGAACCTGGTGGCTGAAAAAAGAGTTAACATATAAAGCAAAATAAATTATTGACTAATAATGAACCTAAAGGCTGGAGTATTTCAGATGAAGATTTGAGGGTCTCCATTTTGGAAAAAGCTAGGAAGTCTATTTTAGGTATATTCCAGTGGGCCATTACTTTACTAAGTTTTGCCTGAGCCTGATAGTTAACATGCATGTGGATCTAGGGTATTGTCTGGGGGAGATGGTGTCATAGTTGGAAAAAGGTCTAGAAAGCTGAATCAGGGAAGAGAGTACTTCCCAAATATGGGAATTACTCCCAAATACTATCTTTTACAAGAGAGTAACTCCCAAATTTTTATATATAAATATTGTTAACTGTAAACTGCATCAATTTGATCTGGTGCCCATACTCAGTAAGGAGCCTGTGCAACCTCTGCATCCCTGTAGTTCTGAGCTCACATTCTGTGGTCATGGCTAGGAACGTTCCAGGCTGCACTAATTTCAGGACCAGTCTTCCTTGAGTGGTAGAGTATGTTGCTCAACCTTTCTTTGGAGAATGGAACATTCCCTACCATTGTTGATCTACATTGAGGGCAAGGTCCTATAGGAGCCCACAAAGGGTTCCATTATGTTGTTCCTGATGGAAATGACCAGTGGCAGTGGAGAGAGGGATCTGTTAGAGGTCTGGGCCCATCATGTCTGTGTGGGTATCTCAGGACTCCTTGAGTAGGAAATTAGAAAGAGGAATAGACAAAGAATCAGAGCATTTCCCTGGCATTTTATATGTCAGGGATAGAACTCAGGACCTCATGCTTGAGAGTCCAGTATTTTATCTGCTATGCCATCTCCCAGCCTCAGGCCCTGTGCTCTTCTGATAAAGCTTTTCTGGTTGTGCTCTTTTTTGAAGGTACAATCACTGGTTTGATGGAATGGCTTTGCTTCACCAGTTCAGGCTAGAGAAGGGCAGAGTGATGTATAGGAGTAAGTTTCTGCAGAGTGATACATACAAGGCCAACAGTGTTAATAATCGAATTGTGATCTCAGAATTTGGCACACTGGCAGTTCCTGATCCATGCAAGAATATTTTTCAACGTTTTATGTCAAAGTTTGAGATGCTTGGTAAGTATTCTTTAATGCATCTCAAATTTGCATGAAATAATGATGATTATTTAAATTACTATGCTATATGACAGTATACTTAAATATAAATATTGAGGGCTGGATGGTGGCACACCCGGCTATATAGACATAATACTAAGTGCAAGGACTCGACCTGGGTTCAAGACCCTGCAGGGGAAATGCTTCATGAATGGTGAAGCAGGTCTTCAGGTGTCTATCTTTGTCTCCATCTCTATCTTCCCTCCTATCTCAATTTGTCCTATCTAATAAAATTATTTTTTAAAAATCTTGAAATTTTTTTTGGTATATTTACATTGTTTTCTCCCTCTGATTATGTGCTTAGAGTCGACTGATTAAGTTGCAGCATTTGAATAATTCTCTGGTTTGGTTTCAGCAATAACTGACAACACAAATGTCAACTATGTGCAGTACAAGGGTGATTACTACATCAGTACTGAGACCAATTTTATAAATAAAGTGGACATTGAAACCCTGGAAAAAACAGAAAAGGTAAAATATAGGTTAAATTGAATCAAATAGAAGCTAAAATTTCTTTAAATAATATTTAGAGTCATAAATTGATGACCTAGCCAAGAAGAAACATTTGTTTAAGGTCATTATGTACTTCTGTTATGATTAGGGGTTCTATGGGGTTGATTTTCCTTAAAGATAATTATAGATTTCTGGTTTTAATCTCTAAATAATAAACTAAAAGAGAATTAGAATAGTACAAATTTATTTTGATCAGTTAATGTTCTTTCTAGCTACAGGTAGAATTAGATTTGATATAGTTTAAGCATATGTAGCTTTTACTTAACTCACTAAAGTAAAATTTCAGACCAGAATTTAAATTATTTTAACTGTTTACTTGTTCTTAGAGTGAGAGAGGAGGAAAGGAGACAGGCAGAGAGAGCAGGAGCAGAGCATTGCTCAGGTATGGGGATATGGTGGCACGGGGGACTGAAACTGCCATCTCTGGCCCTCATGCATGCAAGTTGATACTCTTAGCAGGCTGAATTTTCTCCCCATTCAATTATCATTTTTTTAGATATTTATTTAATTTTTAAAACTTTTTATTATCTTTATTTATTTGATAGGGACAGCTAGAAATCAAGAGGTAAGGGGGAGATACAGAGAGACACCTGCAGCACTGCTTCACCACTCGCAAAGATTTCCCCCTTCAGGTGGGGACCAGGAGCTTGAACCTGGGTCCTTGCACATTGTAAGATGTGTGCTCAACCAGGTGTGCCACCACCTGGCCTCTAGATATTTATTTATTTATTTGATGAGAGATAATAAATCAAAGTACTCCTTGGTTATGTAATGCTGCCATCAGGTCCTGAACCTGGGACCTCAAATTTACAAAGCATGCGTTTATTTGCTGGGCCCCCTCCTCTAACCCCACCCCTCCTTGCAATGGCTAATTTTTATTTCTAATCTTTTGAAATTTTTCAAGATCTTGGATAAATCTAGTCAGGATCTTTTTATTCAGGCAGAGAGAAACCACAAAGTACCAGAGCTTCCCCCAGTGTTACTGTGCTGGGGTTTGAATTGGACCTGAGCACATGACATCGCATGTACCCTACTGGGTGAATTATCCTTTTTGTTGTTATTATTGATTGTTTAGTCGCTTATTTGGCCTCAGTTTCTTTTCCTTTTAGTAGGAAAACTAATTTTGATTTTTCAGAGGTGAGATAGTAGGGCTTAGGCTATAACTTTCTTATCTATTTTAAAATACTTGAAACCTTCTTAGCCTGTATGCGTCAAAATGGAGATCTACTCACATACCATATAACTAAGAAGTCTCTGGTGGTCTTGCATTTATAGGTAGACTGGAGAAAATTTATTGCTGTGAATGGAGCAACTGCACATCCTCATTATGACCCAGATGGAACAGCATACAATATGGGGAACTCCTATGGGCCACATGGTAAGGTTGGGATGGGGAACTTTTAAAAAGTAATTATACCCTCAATTTTCCATTATAGTTGAGAGGTAAGCACATAAAACTTCATCTGAAATAATTCACTCAGAAAGAAATGTCCAAAGTAGCAGTTATTGAACTTAAAATATATAATTTATCATTAGATGTGTTCTGGTGGTCCTTTGTTCATATGTCTATCAATTGATTTTCTTCTTCTTTTTTTAATATTCATTGCTTTGATCACCTGTGAAACTTCCCCCCCTGTAGGTAGGGACCAGAGGATTTAATCCATGTTCTTGTAAATTGTAATGTGCAGTTTGCTGGGTACACCACAGGCTGGCCCCAGCAACTGATTTTCTACTTGACCTTTACAGCATGACTCATATCTTTGTGTTTCACTGTGCCTTTTGACTGGGGTTTCCAGTATGTATTTATCAAACTTAATTATTATTATTTTTCTTGCTTCTAAGATTATTGCTGGGGCTTGGTGCCAGCACTACAAAACCACTGCTCCTGGAGGCCATTTCTACCAATTTTTAAAAAATTGATAAGGATAAGACAAAGAAATTGAGAGAAGATTGGAATACAGAGAGAAATTGAGAGAAGAGGGGAAGACAGATAGGGAAAGAGAAAGACAGACACCTGTAGACCTGTTTCACTGCTTGTGAAGCGATTCCCATGCAGTTGGGGAACTGGGGGCTCGAACTGGGATCCTTACTCCAGTTCTTGCGCTTTGCACCATGTGCGCTTAACCCGCTGAGCTACAATCCAACCCTCTCAATCCTTAAGGAGAATCATATTGTAGTATCAGAAATTTAGAATGCTACAGCAAAGGAATATAGGGAAGATAATTTCCAATTATTTTGGGGTGAAACTTAATTGTTTTAAAGACAGTAATATGCTATAAAATAGGTTTATGATGTCATTTAACTTACAGCTCCTTATATCACATTTCTTTTCTTTTTTTATATTTATTTATTTAATTTCCCTTTTGTTGCCCTTGTTTAACATTGTTGTGGTTATTGATGTCGCTGTTGTTGGATAGGACAGAGAGAAATGGAGAGAGGAGGGGAAGACAGAGAGAGGGAGAGAAAGACAGACACCTGCAGACCTGCTTCACCGCTTGAGAAGCGATTCCTCTGCAGGTAGGGAGCCAGGGGCTCAAACCGGAATCATTACGCTGGTCCTTGCACTTTGCACCATGTGCGCTTAACCTGCTGTGTTACTGCCCGACTCCCCTTATATCACATATCTTTTTGGCCACCCACATTCTTTCCTTTCTGCAACCTGTTCCAGCATTTTCTAATAACAGTAGCTAATAATAATAACTAATATTTCTTGAGTGCCTACTGTTTACTGCTTTTAAATATTTTCCCTTGTATTTTATGATTTAATCCTTAGAATAACTCTGAGAAAGGTACTACTATTAATCCATTTTATAGAAATGGACAGTGTACAACGAGAAGGTTAAAGTTATTTGCTTAGGTAAGTTTCCAAGTATCAGTAAGCCCAGATTGGTCACATTGAATCACATTCAAAACTGGTTATTAGTTGCTTTGTTAGAGTATTTTGATAATTTTTCATTATGGATTACAGAAAACTGCTTTGGGGCATGCACATTCATGTTCCTATACATTTGTCTTTTTGTTTGAAAAGTTATATATA
This sequence comes from Erinaceus europaeus, assembly GCF_950295315.1. Lineage (NCBI taxonomy): Eukaryota > Metazoa > Chordata > Mammalia > Eulipotyphla > Erinaceidae > Erinaceus > Erinaceus europaeus. Next base: position 20,888,122 of record NC_080181.1, on the reverse strand, counting down.
TACATATAAATATTAGATATCTCTATCTAGACTAGTGGGCATCCCACCAACCCTTTATAACTTATGAAGAATTTGTATAGTTTTTTTTTTTTTTTTTTTTTTGCCTCCAGGGTTATAGCTGGGTCTCAGTATCTGCACTACAAGTCTACTGCTCCTAGAGGCCATTTTCTCATTTTGTTGCCCTTGTTGTTACTGTTACTGTTGCCATTGCTGTTGTTGTTTGCTGGGGCTCACCGATCCTCCCTCACCAGTTCTAGTGACTGTGTGATAACGAAAGAGGACTCAGGAAGAAATCTGGTACAAACACTCATTTATTGGAAGGTGGGTTTGGGTTAATATAGAAAGTTAAACAACGAACAAAATACGTCAGAATTCACAGGTTTCTTAAAGGTCAGCTTGCCCCCTATGGTAGGGGGTTGGTATGACAAGAGTTGATGCAATACATAAAGGTCAAAACAGTCTCCTGATGCAGGCATTTAATTATCCAAAGGCATTTGAGAGAAGAATAGGGGTTAAACCAGTAAGGTGAGATAGAGAAGGAAGAACAAGGCTTGATGTAAATTAATGACATCAAAAAGGACACCAGGAAATAAGATTTTGGGGGCTTTTCACTGTCCGGTGTTAGGAGTGTGTGATAGAGTGTGTTCTCCCTTGTGATCAAAAGGTGAAGTGGATGTGTGAACTTTGAGTATATGAACCTTAAAGCAGGCAACCATTTGGCTGACAGCAGGGGGAACTAAGTGTGAGAGGCCTGTAGGATTTCTGTGAGCTTGCGAGACTAACAAGGAGAAACTGAGTCTGGGAGACTTTTCCCTCTTGGCTCATCTCTATAAGGAGAGAGGCTAACAAGTGAGGTGTCTTTCCAGACCTCCATCTGAGGATGGGGGGAGCTTCCCTAAGCTCTACCAGGCTTTCACATAGTCCCACAGTTGTTGCTGGATAGGACAGAGAGAAATTGAGAGATAAAGGAAGACAGAGAGGGGAAGAGAAAGATAGACTCCTATAGACCTTGTTTGCCGCCCATGAAGTGACACCCCTGCAAGTTGGGACCAGGATCCTTGAGCCGGTCCTTGCCCTTTGTGCCATGTATGCTTAACCCGTTCTACCTCTTGGTCCCAATTTTGTGTAGTTTTACTTGATAGGTTAATACATGTCTTTGGTGAGTTGTTCTTCTCCATGTTGCCACGTTTATATGTATGAGTGAATATGAAACTAATATGAGTGACTATTTCAGGTTTGTTTTTTTACTGGCTCAAATAGGGCTAGGATGCCTCAGAAACTTCTCCACCCAGCTCTCTTTCTTCTCTGCTATCTGATCTTGGGGAAAGCTGTATACTTCAAAGACAAACATCCTTTATTGTTAAATGTTTCTGCAAGTGGGTAAGCTGACCTGCACTTTTTTTGCCCACCTATCTTTTTTAATGGTTTAAAAAATTACATTTTTAGGACCCTGGAAGACGTGATATCTGAGGCCCCAAAAGTCCTAAGTTCAGTGCTTGGCACAACCATATATGAGAGCTGAGGTGTCTCTGCTCTCTCCCTTTCTGTCTGTCAAATGAAAATAAATCTTTAGGGAGTTGGGCGGTAGCACAGCGGGTTAAGCACACGTGGCACAAAGCACAAAGACCCGCGTAAGGATCCTGGTTTGAGCTCCCAGCTCCCCACCTGCAGGGGAGTCACTTCACAGGCAGTGAAGCAGGTCTACAGTTGTCTATCTTTCTTTCCCTCTCTCTGTCTTCCCCTCCTCTCTCCATTTCTCTCTGTTCTATCCAACAACGATGACAACAATAATAACTACAACAACAATAAAAAACAAGGGCAACAAAAGGGAAAATAAATAATTTATTTTAAAAAAGGGTTTTTTAAAAAAAAAATCTTTGAAAAAAAGTTTAAGACATTTATTTCTTAAATTAACTCTATTTATCAGATACCCTTGTAACCTGTTTATAATATATGGCACATTGTTAAATGATTTTGAATTATATTTCCTAAAATTTACAGTTATTAGATAGGTGTGATTAGATAACTGCCTTTTGGTATACCTGAGAGTCTAGAGTGCTTCCTACTGAGCTTCAACTTCAGAGATTCTAATTTAGTAAACCTTAGAAGGGATCAAATATCTCCAATTTTTTTCTCTTTTACGAGATCACTGCTCAACTCTGGCTTGTGGTTGGTTGTAGGGGACTGAATCTGGGACTTTGGAGTCTGAGGCATGAGAGTCTCTCTGTATAACCATTATGCTATCTACCCCCACCCCCAAATCTGCATTTCTCTTTCTCTCTCTCTCTGCCTCCAGGTTGGTGTATTTTAGCAAGTTCCTGGTGATTTTGGTGCTAGTAACCCTTGGATCTCACACTGAGAAATTCACTCACAAATCTTGAGAACTGTATTTTTTTTCTTTGTCCCAATATGCTATTTCTTTGTAGTCCTAAAGAGTCTCCCAAAAGTTAGATTTACAGTATGGACACACTGCTCTGGTAGCCTTCTTTTCTTTTCTATTCTTTCGTCTCCTCTCCTCTCCTCTCCTCTCCTCTCCTCTCCTCTCCTCTCCTCTCCTCTCCTCTCCTCTCCTCTCCTCTCTTCTCCCCCCTCCCCTCCCCTCCCCTCCCCTCCTCTCTTCTCTTTTTCTCTCCTCTCCTTTTCTCTTCCTTATCTTCTATTTTCATTTGATAGGACAGAGAAATGTTGAGAGGGAGAGAGAAAGACACCTGTATCCCTGCTTCACTGCTCAAGAAGTGTCCCCCCTGCAGGTGGGGGTGGGGCTTGAACCTGGGTCCTTGCATTTGGTAATGTGTTTACTCAATCAGGTGTACCACTACCCAACCTCCTGCACTGGTAATTTAAATATGAGAAATGAGAAAGGTAATTCAATATGATCTCAATATTCGTTTATTCATTAAATTAACTAGCAAATATATGCCGATAATTTATCAATAGCTACTTACAGTGAACCTACTAGATATTACTGAGGATACAATGATGAGTCAGATATAATTCCTGTCCTTGCATATCTCACCAGCCTACTGAGAAATAGATAAGCAATTAGAGGATTAGGGTACAATGGCACTAGTCAGTATATTCAAGGAATAAAGAAGGGGCATGAAATGCCTTTGGATGGGGTTGAGTGGACACTGGAGTTGATTCTTGAGGAATCAACATCAACAATAAAGAATAGTCAGAGAAGGAGAGCTTAAGTGAATGTAGAAGAGACTCAGTGATATGGGACCCAGGTTAAAGGAGTTCAACGTGGGTGTAAGTGGTGGCTCTAGCTGCTGGTAGTAGACTGTGTGGAAAAGAACAAAGAAAATTTGAGGATATTCCTGGCTGGTAATGGATCTTTTCCTTTGAATAGAAATTGAGTTCATTTTCAAGAACCATTTAAGAGCATTAAAATATAACAAACCATTGATTACTTTGTTATTGCAAAACCTTAACTAATGCTGTTCACAAAGTTACTCCATTTTTTTTTTTGTATTCATGTTTTGTTTAAAATGACCCTTAATTAATGGGTATCATGCACATTGCAGAAATCTCTTACCTCCTGCCTTTTTTGTGTGGTTCACAAAAGTATGGATTATCTATTTCTTAGAATGTATGTGAAACAGTTAAGATACCCTTTCCCATTTTCCAGGATCTTACTATAATGTTATTCGGGTTCCGCCAGAGAAGGTAGACCATGGGGAGACAATCCATGGAGCCCAGGTGATTTGTTCTATCACTTCTGCAGAGAGAATGAAGCCTTCGTACTATCATAGTTTTGGTGAGTTCAGTAATAAATCAAATTACAGCGGGACCTGCCTTGTCCATGTAGTAGAGGGACTAGTTTCACAAGTACTATATTATAATAAGATTTTACTAAAATTATATTTTCATGCCATTTAAGTTAATTTTGTTCAATTATACACTTTTAACCTTAATCATATACTTAAAATATTTTATTTACTTATTATTCGACAGAGACAAAAAAATTGACAGGGGGGAGGTAGAAAGGGAGAGAGACAAAGAGACACCGGCAGCACTGCTTCACCACTCCTGAAGCTTTTGCCCTCCAGTCTGTTTCCTTGATCTGTTTGGTTGTCGAAAAAGTCATGATGCATTTTTGCACAGAAAGTGCATCATGAATTTCCTGACAACCCAGTAGTATAAATAGCAGAATAACTAAAGAGTAAAGGTCCAGCCCCACACCTATGGACATCTAATCTTTGACAAAGGGGCCCAGACTATTACATGGGGAAAGCAGAGTCTCTTCAACAAATGGTGTTGGAAACAATGGGTTGAAACATGCAGAAGAATGAAACTGAATCACTGTATTTCACCAAATACAAAAGTAAATTCCAAGTGGATCAAGGACTTGGATGTTAAACCACAAACCATCAAATACTTAGAGGAAAATATTGGCAGAATTCTTTTACTTATAAATTTTAAAGACATTTTCAATGAAACGAATCCAATTACAAAGAAGACTAAGGCAAGTATAAACCTATGGGACTACATCAAATTAAAAAGCTTCTTCACAGCAAAAGAAACCACTACCCAAACCAAGAGACCCCTCACAGAATGGGAGAAGATCTTTACATGCCATACATCAGACAAGAGGTTAATGACCAACATATATAAAGAGCTTGCCAGACTCAACAACAAGACAACAAATAACCCCATCCAAAAATGGGGGGAGGACTTGGACAGAATATTCACCACAGAAGAGATCCAAAAGGCTGAGAAACACATGAAAAAATGCTCCAAGTCTCTGATTGTCAGAGAAATGCAAATCAAGACAACAATGAGATATCACTTCACTCCTGTGAGAATGTCATACATCAGAAAAGGTAACAGCAGCAAATGCTGGAGAGGGTGTGGGGTCAAAGGAACCCTCCTGCACTGCTGGTGGGAATGTCAATTGGTCCAACCTCTGTGGAGAACAGTCTGGAGAACTCTCAGAAGGCTAGAAATGGACCTACCCTATGACCCTGCAATTCCCCTCCTGGGGATATATCCTAAGGAACCCAAGAAACAAGATCAGAAAAGAAAACACAAGTAGAACCTGAAATGGAATTGGAGTATTGCACCAAAGTAAAAGACTCTGGGGTGGGTAGCTGGGTGAGGAGAATACAGGTCCATGAAGGATGATAAATGACATAGTGGGGGTTGTATTGTTAAATGGGAAACTGGGGAATGTTATGCATGTACAAAATATTGTATTTACTGTTGAATGTAAAACATTAATTCCCCAATAAAGAAATAAATTTAAAAAAAAGTGAAGGTCCAGATCATAAATGAGATTTTAACATTATGCTTTATTTTTGTTCCTCATTCAAATTATTGATATTTACTTATTTTTTAAATAATTTAAAAATATTTATTTATTTTTGGGGAGTAAAAGGAGGGGAGAGAGAAGAGGAGAAAAGAGAAGAGAGAGAAGAGGAAGAGAACAGCATTCTGGCAATGTGATGCTGGGGATTATACTCAGGAGCTGGTGCTTGAGAGTCCAGTGGTTTATTTACTGTGCCACCTCCTGGGCCACTCAAACGGTTTTCATTATTAGTGATTTAACATTGGCTTGCAAAATTAAAGTTACAGGGTTTCAGGCATATAGTTTCAGACCCATATGTGCACTCAGTTCACTGCACCTACCACCAAAATTCTTGTGTCATATTCCCCGCTTATCCCAAAACCACCAGTTTTCACAAAGTCTAAAAGACAGTTTGTAAGCTAAGACATTTTAAGAAAAATAAACAAAAAAGTTAAAAAGCCAAAGAAAACTGAGGGCATTCAACCCAACTTATTTCAAGCAGTTCCCTTTTACTGTAGGATCAGGAATTGTATAGCAGAGCTGGCAGACAGTGAAGAATTATTTTGTCTGGCATTTGTCTACATCGGCCTGCAATAGTATCTAGCATTTCAATAAGTTACTTTTGTTCTATTTCAGATAACTCTAGCCAAATAATATTTTATTGTTTGCTGGGACCTTTTAGGAATGACAAGGAACTATATAATCTTCATTGAACAGCCTCTAAAGATAAATCTGGGGAAAATCATCACTTCTAAAATTCGGGGAAAGGCCTTTGCAGACGCAATAAGCTGGGAACCCCAGTATAATACACGGTTTCATGTAGTGGATAAGCACACTGGACAGGTAAAGTATTTTTATTATATTTACTTATTTAAAAAATGTTTATGAGAGAGGAAGAGAGAGAGAACAAGAGCATCACTGTGCCATGTGTGATACTGAGACTCCATGTCTAATTTTTAAATAGATTTTACTTATTTGTTAATGAGAGATACAATAGGAGAAAGAATCAGACAGAACTCTAGTACATGCACAGCCAGGGATTAAATTTAGGAGTTCATGCTTGAAAGTACACTTTACCCATTGTTCCATCTCCTAGACCACTTCATGATTTTATGTTCAGTACTCTAGCTACTGCATCACTTCCTGGGCCACTATTTTGAACATATTTATAATGAAGGCATTTAGACACAAGCAAAAATTTCTGTTTAGTTGATTTTTGCCTTCAGTATGTATTACTTACATAAGAGGCTCATAATCAAAGATACTGTCTTCTACAGATAGGGCTAGTTTTAATTATTAGTCTTTGCATGTTAGAAAATTACAGGAAATAGTTTTTATCATTTTAATTATGTGCTATGGTATGTAGGAAACCGTCTTAGCTCATTTTTTCCACTTCATATTTGTTAACAGGTATGTTTTTTTGTTTTTAATTTCTTTAGTTATCTTTATTTATTGTATAGAAACAGAAATCGAGAGGGAAGGGGTTGATAGGGAAAGAGACAGAGGATAGAGAGGTACCTGGAACACTGCTTCACCACTTGCAAAGCTTTTCCCCTGCAGGTAGGGACTGGGGGCTTGAACCTCGGTTCTTGAGCATTGTAACATGTGTGCTCAGTCAGGTGTGCCACCACCCAGCCCCAGCAGTATGCTTTTATGCAAAGATCTCCTATAATTTTTACAATGATACTTTAATTAGTAGTTCTTATGACTTTTTGATATGTAAACATCACACTCCTATCAGTGCCACATCATGTTATTTAAATACCTTTTAAAAATATCTCAACTTTATTTTTTTTTTTTTGCCTCGAGGGTTATCACTGGGACTTAGTGCCTACACCATGAATCCATTGCTCCTGGAGGTCATTTTTTCTCCATTTTTGTTGCCTTTGTTGTTGTTATTATTGTTATTGCTGCTGTTATTATTGGACAGGACAGAGAGAAATGGAGAGAGGAGGAGAAGACAGGGGGAGAAAAAGACAAATACCTGCAGACCTGCTTCACCATTTATGAAGTGACTCCCTTGCAGTTGGGGAGCCGGGGGGCTCAAAATGGCATCCTTATGCCTATCCTTGCACTTTGCTCAATGTATGCTTAACCCGCTGTGCTACCAACCGGCCCCTTATTATTATTATTATTTTAATTTTTTTTCTTAATATTTATCTATTTCCTTTTATTGCCCTGGTTGTTTTTTATTGTTGTAGTTATCATTGTTGTTGTTATTGATGTCAAAGCTCAGGAACTGGACCAAGGATCCCAGTTTGAGCCCCCAGCTCCCCACCTGCAGAGGGTTGCTTCATAAGCAGTAAAGCAGGTCTGCAGGTGTCTATCTCTCCCCCTTTATTTTTTAAAAAATTAAAAAAAAAATTATTTATTTTCCCTTTTGTTACCCATGTTGTTTTTTTCTTTTATTATTGTTGTTATTGATGTCATCATTGTTAGGGCAGAGAGAAATGGAGAGAGGAGGGGAAGAGAGAGAGGGGGAGAGAGAGCAAGATAGACACCTGCAGACCTGCTTCACCGCCTGTGAAGCGACCCCCCTGCAGGTGGAGAGCTGGGCATTGTGCTTTGTGCCACTTACGCTTAACCCACTGTGCTACCACCAACTCCCTCTCTCCACCTTTCTGTCTTCCCCTCCTCTCAATTTCCCTCTCTCCTATCCAACAACGATAGTGATAACAACAGTAACAACAACATGGAGAAAATAGACTTCAGGAGCAGTGATTTGTAGTGCAGGCACCAAGCCCTAGTGATAACCCTGGAAGCAAATAAATAAATAAATAAGAGGGAGAAAGACACTTTCAGATCTGCTTCACCACTCGGTGAAGCTTCCCCCCTGCAGTTGGGGATCAGGGGCTTGAACCTAGGTCCTTGTGCATTGTAACATCTGTGCTCAACCAGCTGTGCCACTACCTGGTCCCCAAAATAAATCTTTTAAAGCCCCAGATAATCCCATTTCACTGATTAATATGAGTTGAATAAGATCTTTGCTTGTTTAAATCAGAACATATTTGTGTTTATATTCTGAATTCTTATTCCTATCAGAGCTCTCACTTAGAGGGATTATTATTTTTTTTTTCCCCAGAGCACTGCTTAGCTCTTGCTTAAAGTGGTGTGGGGAATTGAACCTGAGACCTTAGAGCCTCAAGCAATGAAGTTCTGTTTGCATAAATATTATGCTACCCTTCCACCAACACTCAAGGGACATTTACTTATTTTGAATTTGTAGATCTGTTTCCTAAAGGTGTGTGTGTGGGGGGAAAGATAAAGTGTTTCTTTTTTTTTTCTTTTTTGCCTCCTGGGTTATCTCTGGGGCTTGGTGCCTGTACTACAAATCCATAGCTCTTGGAGGCTATTTTTCCCCTTTTGTTGCCCTTGTTTATTTTTGTTATTGCTGTCATTGTTGTTGGATAGGACAGAGAGAAATGGAGAGAGATGGGGAAGACAGACAGGGGGAGAGAAAGATAGACACATACAGACCTGCTTCACCATCTGTGAAGCAACCCCTCTGCAGGTGGGGAGCCAGAAGCTCTAACCGGGATCCTTACGCTGGTCCATGTGCACTTAATCTGCTGCGCTACTGCCAGGCCCCTTCTTTTTTAATTGTAATTTTGATTTATAGATTCTTCCAGGGATGTATTACAGCAAATCTATTGTTAATTTTCACCAAATCAATGCATTTGAGGACCAGAACTGTGTTGTAATTGATTTATGTTGTCAAGATAATGGACAAAGTCTTGAAGTTTATCAATTGCAGAACCTTAGAAAATCTGGGGAAGGACTTGATCAGGTAAATATCTCTAATTTGTCAGTAGTTGTGCAAATAATTTTGAACTATCTAAGTTATGACTGTGGTTTTGAATTAACTGTTTCTCTTTGGAAAATAAGAAGATTGGTTTTACATTTTTTAATTAAAGTTTTAAAATTTATTTATGAAATGGAAATATTGACAAGACCATAGGATAAAAAGGGCACGACTCCACAAAATTCTCACCACCAGACCTCCTTATCCAGTCCCCTCCCTTGATAGTTTCCGTAGTCTTCATACCCAGGGTCATTATGGGATGTAGAAGGTGGGAGGTCTGGTTTCTGTAATTGCTTCCTTGCTGAACATGGGTATTTGCAGGTTGATCCATACTCCCAATCTGTCTCTTTCCCTAGTGGGGCAGGGCTCTGTAGAGGCAGTGCTCCTGGACACATTGGTGGGGTCATATGCCTAAGGAAGTCAGGTTGTCATCTTGGTAGCATCTGGAACTTGGTGGCAGAGTAATAAAGCTGGAGGATTGACATTCCATGCCTGATGTTTCTGGACACAGTCCAAAGTGAAACATGCTGAGGTGGTACTGATTGCACTGATTAGGTTGAGATCAGCAGATGCAATGTGAATTGGTATGAATTGAGAGAAGCATGCAGAAAAGTGAGCCCTACCCCACAGGTTCCAGGACTGGGAGAAATATGGGTTATACAGAGAATGGAGAAGGTTCCTGCTGTCTTAGGGTTTAAGAAGGCAATAGATAGTTATTGTTATAACCAAATTATTTAGAAATTGAATTGACTTTGAAAATCTCATTGCTAGTATTTGCTGTATTATACAAGACCTCACCATAATTTTTGTCCTCTAATGTTATTCACATATAGCAATATCTTATAAAGTGACACCACCAGTTGCTTCTGTTCTCACTGGTCTAAGATTATAGGTAATTAAATATTTTAAAGAAAATGTCATGATTAGAAATGTATTAGCAGTTTGAGCCCATTGTTAAAATTCTGTCAGATTACCACCTTGCAGGTGGGGACTGGGAGCTTAAATCTGGGTCCTTGTGCATAGTAGTGTGTGCATGGCACTGAGTACTCTACCACCTGACCCTAAGTACCTTTTCATATGACCCTCTGCTCTACTTATTTAGGTTTTTTTTTTTATTAGCGATTTAGAAGATTATGAGATAATAGTGATATAGTTCCACACCATACCCACCACCAAAGTTCTGTGACCACCCCCCCTGCTACCCCTACCCAGGATAACCACCATAGTTCTCCCAATGTCTTAGAGGTTGGTTAGCTACTGTTTTTTTTTGTTGTTGTTGTTTGTAAGTTCATGTGTTTCAATTCCCTGTATGAGTGAAATCATCTGGTAGTTGTTTTTCACTTCCTTACTTCACTAAGTAAGCATAATTACCTCCAGTTCCATCTATTTTGTCCCAGAGGATACAATATGGTCTTTTTGTTATATATATTTTATTTATTTATTTTTATTTTGGGTAGAGACAGAAGCTGAGGAAGAAGGGGAGCTAGAAAGGAAGTGAGGAGGGGAGAGAGAGCGAGAGATATTACTGTAGTACAGCTTCACCACCTGTGAAGCTTCTACCTGCAGGTGGGAACCGAGGGCTTGAATCAAGGCCCTTGCACACTGTAATGTGTACAGTCAACCAGGCGCACCACCACTCGGCTCTACACAGTCTTTTTAAATTGCTGAGTAGTATCCCACTGAGTCATCTTCTGGTGGGTATTTAGGTTACTTCCGTATTTTGGCTATTGTGGATAATACAACAATAAACAGGGGGATGCATATAACCCTTCAATTTTTTAATTTTTTTTTTTATCTTTTGGGTAAATGCTTAAGAGTAGTATTGCTATATATAGCTCATAAGATATTTTCATTTTTATTACTTTAAGCATTCTCCATACTGTTTTCCATAATGCCTGAGCCAGTTTGCTTTACCACCAGCAGTGTAACAGAGTTCCTCTTTTTCCATATCCTCATCAACACTTATTTCCTGTTTTGTGATTACAAGTCATTCTCACAGGTGTGCGATGGAACCCCAGTGTGTCTCTTTTTAGATTTCTTAGAATGTTTCTTAATAAAATAGAAATAGAGAGGTAAAGGGAGATAGAGAGGGAGACAGAGACCACCGCTTTACTATGTGTGGAGTTCCCCCTGAGGACCAGGGTCCTCAAGCATTGTGACATGTGTGCTTGACCAGGTGCACTGCCACCCGACCTCTCAATGCAGTTTTAATTTATATTTCTCTAATGATAATATCTGCACTATTTTTTAATGTGATAACTAAACTTAACATGAAATTTATCATTTTAGCCATTTTAGGTATACAGTTCAATGGCATGAAATACATTAACAGTGTTGTACAACCATTCCCACTCTCCACTGTTGGAACTTTTTCATACTCATTAAATAACAACTCTTTATTTCCATTTCTGTTACCATTAACAACCTCTATTCTACTTTGCTTCTATGAATTTGTTGTGGTAGGTACCTCATTATAAGCAAGATCATACAATATTTTGTGTGTGTATCTGCTTATTACATTTAGCACAGTTATTTCAATACCCATGCTATGGCATGTATCAGAATTTCATTTATTTTTAAGCTTAAGTAATATGTCACTGCATATTTTATTTTAAATTTTTAATATATATTTATTTTCCCTTTTGTTGCCCTTGTTGTCCACTGCATGTTTATGCTACATTTTGTCCATCTGTTCATTTGTAGACAGTTTGGTTGTTTTCACCTTTTGACTATTGCAAATAATGCTGTTAATGAATTTTGCTTTGGCAAGTATTTACTTGAGGCTTTGTTTCCAATTCTTGTGGTATACCCCTAAAAATGTGGTTGCTGAATCTTTGATAGTTCTTTGTCTGGCTGTTTGAAGCATTTTCAAGATTGAACTCTGATTGTCCAGAGTTTTTTCTTTTCTTTTTTTTTTTGATTGGGTAGCAATCACCTTGGCATACTACTGCAGTGTGACTCAAGACCTCACACAGGTAAAAACATTCTTATCACTCAAAATCTTATAAAAGCAAATTCCTAGGTGCCAGCCTAGGTTCAGTGATTAAAACAAACTTTTCTTCAGAATATGCAGTGTGTGACTAACCCAGGGGTACTGAAGTGACTTTTTTCTGCACAGTGACCAAACCTGAAGAAGGAAGCACCACTTTCTGCAGTTTGTTCCTTATTGGCACTTATCACTATCAGAACTTAGGCTATACAATTATGTGCTCATTTGACACTAAATAAATAACATATTTACGTTCCTATTTATTATCACTCTCCACTAGAATCTAAGTCCTATGAGAATAGAAACTTTGCTTTGTTCATTGTTGTATTCTCAGTGTCTATTATAGGTACTCAGCAGATAATTGTTGAATAAACAAATGCATGAAAATGGTATTTACATAATTACTTAGGAAGGTGGGTAATATTGACTGATCTAAGTAATTGTGACTACCAATGTGTCCTGGAGCCCCACCTCCCCAGATTCTTACCCCACTGGGGAAAGAGAGAGACAGACTGGGAGTATGGATCAACCTGTCAACGCCCATGTTCAGCAGGGAAGAAATTACAGAAGCCAGACCTTTTACCTTCTGCATCCTATAATGATCCTGGGTCTATACTCCCAGAGGGATAAAGAATAGGGAAGCTATCAAGGGAGGGGATTGGATATGGAGTTCTGGTGGTGGGAACTGTGTGGAGTTGTACCCCTCTTATCCTATGGTCTTGTTAATACTTCCATTTTATAAATAAATAAATAATAAAATTTAAAAAAATAATTGTGACATACTCTTACCTGGTGAATAACAATTTCCATACCTGTGCATTTATTTCTCCTGAACAGGTTTATAATTCAGTAGCCAGATCTTTTCCTCGAAGATTTGTTTTGCCCTTAAATGTTAATTTGGATACCCCTGAAGAAGAGAACCTCAGCCCATTGTCCTATTCATCAGCTAGTGCTGTGAAACAGGCTGATGGAACGGTATGGATGTACATTAGACTAAGTCTTTGAACTTTAGTGAAACTTGTTCCCTCCCAGAGCACTGCTTAGCTCTGGCTTATGGTAGGGGTGGGAAATGGGGAGAGGTGGGACAGGACATTGAAGCTGGGAACTGAAGTTGACTAACATTATGAGAGTCTTTTTTTTTTTCCCTTCTTCCTTATTTATTTATTGGGCAGAGACAGCCAGAAATCAAGAGGGAAGGGGGTGATAGAGAGGGACAGAGACAAAGAGACCCCTGCAGCCCTGTTTCACCACTTGTGAAGCTTTCCTCCTGCAGGTGGGTACCGAGGACTCAAACCTGGGTCCTTGTGCCTTGTAACGTGTGCACTCAAACAGGTATGCCACCTCCTGACCCCAGGAGAGTCTTTTTAAAAAAATTTCTTTACTGGAGGATTAATGATTTATGGTTGACAGTAAAATACAATAGTTTGTACATGCATAACATTTTCACATAACAATTCAACCCCCACTAGATTTTTTTTTTTTTTTGGATAACCATTAAGATATTTTCCCTACCCCTTTGGTGAATGTTATTCATTGACTTTGGTTTTTGTTTTTTTTTACATTTATTTTTTTGTATTTATTTATTGATCGGATAGAGACAGCTAGAAATCGAGAGGGTGGGGGAAATAGAAAGGTAGAGAGACACCTACAGCTCTGCTTCACCATTTGCAGAGCTTCCCCTCTGCAGGTGGGGACTGGGGACTTGAACCTGGGTCTTTGCACACTGTAATGAGTACTCAGCCAGATGTGTTACCACTTGGCCCTTTATTCATTGACTTTGCTTCTCAGTGTTTGGTGCTAAGTTTCATACCATTCAGCCAAACAATAAAAGGTCTTCAAACTTGCTGTAAGAATTGCAGACTTTTAAATGGAAGTGAGCACTTTGTGTACTTATTCTGTTAGTGTCTGGAAACAGATATATGTAGGCTTAGGGAGGTAGCATAATGGTTATACAAAAAGACTTTACTACCTGAGGCACCAAAGGTTGCAGGTTCAATCCCCAGCCCTACTATAAGCCAGAGCTAAGTGCTGTGGTAAAAAGCAAAAACAAGGAACTAGGCAGTGGCACATTTGATGAGTACACATGTTATCACAAAGAAAATTAAAAAAAAGAAAAATAAGTTATATGAAATTTCCTAGTGGTTATGGAAAGTCTAAGCATTTGAGATTGGTACTGATCAGCTCCATTGTTTGGATAATTTGTTTACCACAGGCTAAGCTATCTCTTAGCTTTAGCAGAATAAAAACTTCTACCCTCTATGCCATTTGATGGCTACATACAAACATTTTTTAAAATTTATTTATTTTTGCCTCCAGTGTTATTGCTAGGGCTCAGTGCCTGCACTACGAATCCACTGCTCCTGGAGGCTATTTTTCCCATTTTGTTGCCCTTGTTGTTGTTGTGCATGTTGTAGTTGTTATTATTGTCATAGCTGTTGTTGGATAGGACAGAGAGAAATGGAGAGAGGAAGGGAAGACAGAGAGGAGGAGAGAAAGATAGATACCTGCAGACCTGCTCCATCCACTGTTTGTGAAGTGACTTCCTGTAGGTGGGGAGCCGGGGCTTGAACCAGGATCCTTACACCTGCCCTTGCGCTTTGCGCCATGACATACAAGCATTTTGTGGGGGGTGGGGGGGAAGAGGGATAGCATAAGAGCTATGAAAAAAAATCCTTTATAGTTTTGTATGCACTGATGTATGCGGTGGAAAGAAGAACAATAAAAAAGTGGTATCGAATCTCGGTTTCCAAGTCCTATCACAAACTCTTACATAATTTTAGCTTATATCTGATCTGTAATGGAAGGAAATAGGTTAATTAAGAGTTAAGCAATCATTATAAAATCTTTTGGATCTTCTTTTAGATTTGGTGCTCTCATGAAAATCTGCATAATGAGGACCTAGAAGTAGAAGGGGGTATTGAATTTCCTCAGATAAACTATGGCCAATTCAATGGCAAGAAGTATCATTTCTTCTACGGCTGTGGTTTTCGGCATTTGGTGGGAGATTCTCTGATCAAGGTTGATGTGGTGAACAAAACTCTGAAGGTAATAAAAATATCTTTCCTTTTCTGAACTCTTAAAGACTTCTCAAACCCTTTGTATTATTTTGTCTTGTTAGAGGTGGCATTTGAGATTCTTTAACATTTATGCAGATTAGCTATTTAAGTTTGAGAACACATAATCACCTAGGGTTAGAGTTCTGCTCCCTCTAGGGATTTTAATGAAATAGATATTTGGAAAACTAATTTTATGCTTGATGTTATTTTAAGAGAAATCATGGAGCTACGGTTGTTGCAGTACCTATGTTTCAGGTGATTGGGAAATTATAGTTACATGAATTGTGTTTAATAATGCTGTAATCTGGACCTGCAAAAGCTCCCTTTCTTTATATTCTCAACTCACCAAGTCTGATTCTTTTACTGTTGTGATATTATATTGACACCAGAATTCATTTAAGGAGTGACAAAACTATAGGAAACGTTCAGCTCAGGAGGCTGGTTGGTGGAGTAGCCAGTTAAGCGCACATATCACCATGTGCAAGGACCTAGGTTTAAGCCCCTTCTTCCAACCTGTTGAGTGCTGAAGCGGGTCTCTTGATGGTTATTTTTCTCTCCTCATCTCCATATCCCCTTGCCTCCTCTCTCAATTTCTCTCTGTCCTATCAAATAAAAATAGAATGGAAAGAAAAAGATAGAAGAAAGAAAAACTTTCAGCTCATAATTATTCTTATGAAATCCTTTTTTTTTTGTGTTGGACGTGCAGGTTTGGAGAGAAGATGGCTTTTATCCTTCAGAACCTGTTTTTGTTCCAGTACCAGGAGCCAGTGAAGAAGATAGTGGGGTTATTCTTTCTGTAGTGATCACCCCTAACCAGGTAAAAGTATTTGCATAACAAGAAAAGTACCAGGGGCCGAAAGGTAGCTCACCCAGTAGAGCATATTTTGACATGCATGAGGACCTGTATTGAAGCCCTGGACACCAGATGGGAGCACCATACAAAAGAAGAAACTTCATAACCCATGTTGTGGTTCCTCTCCTTCACATTCTCTCTCTTTCCACTCTTAAAAAAAAAAAGTACACTGGGAGGTAGAATTATGCAGGTGCAAAGGCCCAGTGAAGAACACTGGCAACAAAGGAAAAAAGTAGCACTATTTTGAACCCTTTAAGGATTATATCTAGTGATTTTGTGAATAGTTTGTTTTCTTTATTTAAAAATATTTATTTATTTTAGAGAGAGAGATTCAGAGAGAAAAATAGACTGGAACATTGCTTATGACAGTGCTGGGGAACTGAACCTGGGACTTCAGAGCCTTAGACATGAAAGTCTTTTGCATGACTATTATATTGTTTCCCCAGCTATATAGTTTGTTTTTTATTCCAGCATGGTACCCTCTCCTTTCTCTTCCTCACCTTACTTCTAATGTACCCTTTTACTTAATCCATATTTTATTACTGTTTCAAAGTTTTATTTGTGGGTCCAGGCGGTGGTGCACACAGTTGAGAGAACATGTTATCAAGTGCAAGGACCCAGGTTCAAGCCCCTGGTTCCTACCTGCCAGGTAGGAGGGGGAAGCTTCACAAATAGTGAAACAGTACTGCAGGTGTCTCTCTGTCTCTCTTTCTCTTTATCCCTCCCCTTTCAATTTATCTTTGTTCTATCAAATAAAGTTAAAAAGAAAAAAAAAGAGGAAAAATGACCACTTGGTGTGGTTGATTTGTGGTGCAGGAGAAAAAAGTTTTTGTATAATAGTTTGTTTATATTTGCGTAGGAATTTATTTCCAAATGTTCAGTGCTTGTTGATAAACAATCTTCTTACATTTTATCTTAGTCATAAGAACCACTTTGTGGAGTACCATTTTATTTATTTATTTATGTATTGGAAGGGGTAGGTAGCTTACCTGGTTTACCGCACATATTACTGTATGCAAGGACCTGGGTTCAAGCATCCAGTCCCCACTTACAGGGAGGAAGCTTTACAAATGGTGAAGCAGTGCTGCTGTCTTTGTCTCTCTCTGTCTATCTCCACATTCCCATCTCAATTTCTCTTTGTTCTATCAAAAATTAATTAATTAAAATGTATTTATTAACAGGAGAGAGAGAGAGCGAGAACGAGAGAGAAGAGAGAGAGAGAGAGAGAGCGCCACAGTATCAGTCTGGCACGTGATGCCAGAGATCAAACTCGGAACCTCAGACTTGTAAGTTCAGCTCTTTAGTCACTGTGCTATCTCCTGGGCTGCACATATGAAATTTATAAATGAAAGGAGTTGAAAAAGAATTACTTCAGGTCTCATTAATAAAACCAATATTTAAATCCCAACCCTTTGTCTAATATTTACTTCATTACTCCTCTAATTAGCGCAGGGCAAATTTCAGTCTGTCTTGCAATACCAACTTTTGGGCAGCTCCAAAGTAATATAAAATAGAGGCATTTTTAATTTTAGAAAAGAATATTGATGTATCTCTCTGTCTCTCTCCCTGTCACCTCCTTCCCTTTCAATTTCTTCCTGTCTCTATCCAATAAATAAATATATAATAAAAAAGAATATTTTTATTCTTAGAAGATTGAATAAGGGTAATAAAAAGGTTTTAAACTCAAAGAAAGCCTATAAATGTGATTGATATGGATTAGGGAGACACCATTCATAGTTATGCAAATAACTTTCATGCCTGAGGCTCTGAGGTCCCAGGTTCAGTCTCCAACACCACCATAAGCCATAGCTGGTTTTTCTCTGTATCTTTCTCTATGTATCTCTCCTTTATTAAAAATAAATAAATAAAATATTTAAAAAATAATTATAAAAAGGTGATTGATATAAATAACTTAATTTCTTTGCGTTGAGTATGAACTTTCTTACTCATTTTTTCTTCCTCAGCTTAGTAATCTGGCAAACATGTAGTGAATGGGTAAGCAAAGCAGTGTGCTAGGAGCTGGGGATAGGTATGAGCATGTGTAAGACAGGCTGTCTTTTAGGAGTGTTATAGCCCGGTAGAGGAGGACAGACAGATTTTTTTTTTTATTAAAAGAAAGGTAACTTTTGGGGCTGGGTGGTGGTGCACCTGGTTAAGCGCACATATTACTGTGCGCAAGGACCCAGGTCCAAGCCTCCAGTCCTCACCTGCAGGGGAAAGCTTCACAAGTGGTAAAGCAGGGCTGCAGGTGTCACTTTCTCTTCCTCTCTCTCCTCCTTCCCTTCTGGCTGTCTCTATCCAATAAAGAATGATAATTAATTTAAAAAAAATAAATAGGGAGTTGGGTGGTAGCGCAGCGGATTAGTGCACGTGGCGCAAAGCGCAAGGACTGGGGTAAGGATCCTGGTTGGAGCCCCGGCTCCCCACCCGCAGGGGAGACACTTCACAAGCTGTGAAGCAGGTCTGCAGGTGTCTATCTTTCTCTCCCCCTCTCTGTCTGCCCCTCCTCTCTCCATTTCTCTCTGTTCTATCCAACACAACATCAATAACAACGACAATAACTACAACAATAAAACAAGGGCAACAAAATGGAATAAATAAGTATTAATAAACAAATAAAGTTCTAGGTAGGTGCTAAACTGAGCTTTGGTAAAAAAAAGAAAGATAACTTTTTCAGTATTGTCTTTCCTTTTCTAGAATGAAAGCAATTTCCTCCTAGTCTTGGATGCCAAGAACTTTGAAGAACTGGGCCGAGCAGAGGTACCAGTGCAAATACCGTATGGATTCCATGGTACCTTCATAACCATCTGATGGGACAAACACAAGGGGTAGGAAGTAGGTTTAAAATGAATGTGCTGTGTACAAAAGAGAGAGCAAAAGGGCGGGGCACCTTACTTGCAAGTTGTAGACATTTGGTGTACACATTTTTTTTTTTCCACCAGAGCATGTCTCAGCTCTGGTTTATGGTGGTGTGGGGGATTGAACCTGGGATTTTGGAGCCTCAGGCATGAGAATCTCTTTGCATAACCAATATGCTATCTACCACCTGCCCCAAACAATTCTATTAAAAATAAAATTCAAGAGCTTATTATGGTTGTATATATTCTTGGGTCTCTTCTGGAAAAACAGTAATAAAGTGTTGCTACAATCTCGGAAGAGAGTTTTAAATTTAAATTTACTAGATGTCTCTTCTGCCAGGTAACTAGAGAAAACCTAAAATTGAGTCATTACCACCACAAGAAAGGCAGAGTTGACAGTGGTCCTCAGACTTGGGCAAATAAATGCAAATCATCATAGATATTAGAAAATGAACAGCGATCTGCAAAGCACCTTGATTTTTCCACCACATCTTGCCTGCTACCACTGATTGTAAGGTATTAATAGAGGATGAGAAACCAGCTTTGTAATCTTGGAGACTTCTCAACTCTCTGCATCTCTATTGTCTGTAGCAGAGTGACCTTAGCAGTTCATAGCAGTACTACCTTCCTATGAACTACTCATTATCACTGTCTGCCCTGACTCCCAACTCAAGTCTTGGGGAGGGTATTCTTTTGAGGCAGAGAATACCACTAAAATGAGGCATTTATTTTAGCCTTCATGTGTATTGTTTTCTGGGGATTAGTGCAAAGTTGGCAGTCCTTCATTCAGTTGGGCAGCAGGTGGCAGTAGAGACCATATAATCACATTTCTATTAAAAAAAATCTGTCAGCTTGGGTGTGCTACTCTGTCCTACATCCTCAGAGTACACTGGTTTCTTTCCTTCGGTTATGCCCCCTCTCTCTGCTGAACACTAGTCCTGGGTCATTCAATTGTTCCTATATCCTTTGCATGTTGAATGTTGGTGGAGAACCCCACAAAACATAGTTTGGGGCAACTGTGAAATCCCAGTAAGGCTCACAACACGGCCTGGATCAACACAGGCAGTTTCTTTTCATGTTTCCTCAAAAGTTGTTATAATCATCATGAATCCTCTACTCTTTAGTGAAGTGTTCATGCAATATGTGTGGGGGTTTATATTTGTAGCAATAAGTAAAAGGCAATCTGGGAGGTAAGATACAGAATGTCAACAGCAGACACAGAATGGGTAAAATTTCCTAAACAGAACTAATATAGCAGATGTGGGAACTCAGAGTCTCAGAGAACTCTAAGAACATAAGTCCTTTTATTTTATTTTATTTATTTTTAAAAATATTTTATTTATTTATTTATTTATTTATTCCCTTTTGTTGCCCTTGTTGTTTTATTGTTGTAGTTATTATTGTGTTGTCGTTGTTGGATAGGATAGAGAGAAATGGAGTGAGGAGGGGAAGACAGAGAGGAGAGAAAGATAGACACCTGCAGACCTGCTTCACCGCCTGTGAAGCAACTCCCCTGCAGGTGGGGAGCCAGGGTTCGAACCGGGATACTTATGCCGGTCCTTGTGCTTTGCGCCACCTGCGCTTAACCCGCTGCGCTACAGCCCGACTCCCCATAAGTCCTTTTAATATATCACAAAAACCTTTAAAAATACTTTGTACTTCCACAGATAAGATGTAGAAGCTTGGCCTCTAATTGAATCAGCCTCTAATTGATATCCAGGAAGGAGACATTTCATTTTTACTTTAATAAACCTTTATTCCAAGTAGAGATCGAAGTTGAAACACATAAAGGTTAGCAATAGAAGACTTTGATCCAAGGATGCATGAATTCTGCCTATGCCTTGTCATCTATAAGGATCTTGAAGGGGAAAACTGGCAAGGATCAATAGTATTTAATTCTTCTTCTAGCATTTGCCCTTCTTCCGTAGCCAGTCAACAGCGTCAGGTTGAGCCTGATGTAAAGTTTCGAGACCTCCTTTGAATCTGGAGAGGTGGCAGTCGTTGACTATGTGGGTCATAGTCTATCTATAGCTGCAGGGGCAGTTCGGGTCGTCTCTGACTCCCCAGCGATGGAACATAGTAGTGCACCGGCCATGGCCTGTTCGATAGCGATTGAGGAGGGCCCAATCATAACGTGCTAGGTCAAAGCCGGGTTGACACTTGCAGGGGTCTGTGATGAGGTGTTTGTTCTTTACCTCAGCTGACTGCCAACTCTGTTTCCAAGAGACTGGAACAGAGAAGTTCAGTGTAGGCGTAGGGGACCAGATTGGGTGACGAGACGTCAAGCGTTGGACAGGGTGGGCGAAGATATCCGCGTATATTGGCAGGTCCGGTCGAGCATAGACATGGGAAATTAACTTAGATGATGCCACATCCCGACGAATATCTGGCGGGGCGATGTTGCTAAGAACTGGCAGCCATGGAACTGGGGTGGAACAGATGGTTCCAGAAATTATCCTCATGGAGGAATATAATTTGGAATCGACCAAGTGGACATGGGGGCTACGGAACCATACTGGGGCACAGTATTCTGCAGTGGAATAGCATAATGCCAGAGATGATGATCGTAGTGTGGAAGCGCTCGCGCCCCATGAGGAGCTGGCCAGTCTTGCAATGATGTTATTCCTCCCGCCCACCTTTGCTGCAGTTTTTATGAGATGTTCGTGAAATGACAGAGTGCGATCGAGAGTAACGCCAAGATAGACTGGCTGGGCATCATGCCGGATTCTCATATCGCCAAGCTGCACATTAAGCTCACGCGAGGCCGAGACATGGTGTAGATGGAAAACAGATGATACCATTTTTGCAGTGCTAGGGATTAGTCGCCATTTTTTACAGTAATCAGATATCAGAGACATGTCTTTCGTGAGTGTTTTTAATAATCTAGGTGCATACACCTAACAATACAATTCAGAAAGTTCTGGTAGAATTGAATGAGCTAACTAAAGATGAAAATCTAGGCAACACCTTTTCTTCTCCCTAAATTCAAGTCTTATCACTGACCAATGTTAACTCAAAAAAATAAACTTAGATTTTAGGATTGAATGATTCAACTGAGGACTCAAGCCTGGAAAAAAACTTGAACCTAATGAACACTTTTCACATTACTTTGAGGGAACTGGTACAAAGATGTAGAAATTGAATACAGTTACAGTAAATGTTTCTAGAAGTTCTAGGGGAGAGTAAGTCAGACTATTTGATGCCTAGTGTTATTCTGGTGTTATCTAGACATTGAGGCAACCAAGCAAAACCAGGACAGATATTTCTTTCTTCCTAGTACCTGGAACTGTGTTAGTCATATCATAGATATTCAGTAGATATTAAATGATAAAAATATTGGAAACTGTTAATTTGAACACTCCTTTGAGTAGATGTGAAGAAGCAGGGACCTCTCATTTAGAGCCATGTACAGAGAACTGCTAGTGTGTTTTTGGTTGCACATGGTCACATGGTGCTGACAGTGCAATAAATGGGTACCTGCAAGCGTTGAGTGCTTACTACAGCTGGAGATTTTGCCTTAGTAAGAATCTCTGCTTGGAGAAGGGACCTAGGCTGGGATGAGAGTGTTTGGCAGATACTTAACATAGTGTGATGAGAAATTTTACCTATGTGTCAACTGTACTTAATGTAAGCCATTAACCCCTCAAAAAATTATTTTTGCCACGACGCGCAAGGACCAGCGTAAGGATCTGGGTTTGAGCCCCTGGCTTCCCACCTGCAGGGGAGTCGCTTCACAGGGGGTGAAGCAGGTCTGCAGGTGTCTAGCTTCCTCTCCCTGCCTCTGTCTTCCCCTCCTCTCTCCATTTCTCTCTGTCCTATCCAACAACAACAACATAAACAACAACAACAATAATAACTACAACAACAATGAAAAAACAAGAGCAACAAAAGGGAAAATAAATAAATATAAAAAATTATTTTTGCAAACAGTCCAAAGAGATTATCTACAGTGAAAGCCACACGTCTTATACATGCCCTGAAATGCTTGCTTCCTTCATGCTGCGTAAATGGTGGCCATGAGTCTCATCTCAGAGTACTGGAGGACAAGGTTTCAATTGGAAGGAGCCAGGGCTTTCTGGAAAATGGGGTTGTAGAAAGCATCATTGCTATGCAAAGAGACTCTCATGCCTGAGGCCTTGAATTTCCAGATTCAGCCTTGAATTTCCAGATTCAGGCCTTGAATTTCCAGATTCAGCCTTGAATTTCCAGATTCAGGCCTTGAATTTCCAGATTGAGCAGTGTTCTGGTCTATCTGTCGCTCTCATTAAAGTAAATACAATAGTTTTTTTAAAAATGCTGATTGAGCACACGTTATAGTGTGTAAAAATCCAGGTTCAAGCTCCTGCAAGCGGGGGGGGGGGGGAGCTTTGTTGCAGATGTCTTTCTCGGTATCCCCTTCCCCTCTCAATTTCTTTGCCTTTACCCAAATTAAATAAGTAAATAAATAAATAAATATTAATAGAATAAAAAGCGCTGGACCGTAAGTTCCCTCCCACCTTACCCAAGGTCTAGTCATCTGCACTCCAGCCTCCGGGCCGGCAAGGGGCGCTCGGGAGCAAGGTGAGGCGGTGGCTCATTTGAAGGCGTTGCCCGTACGCACCGCGCAGCCGCAGAGGGAGCGGCTCGGTCCATCAGCTCCCAGCGGAGGAAGCGCCAGGCAGGGCCGGGCAGGTGGCCTAGCGGGAGGGGTATGAGCGCGGCGGGCCCGGGACGCCGCTGGGCGCGGGTGTCCCGCCTCGTCTCCTTCAGCGCGAGCCACCGGCTCCACAGGTGGGGTGTGTCCACAGGGCCGCGGCGCGGGCGGGCCGAGAGCGGCGGCCCGCGGAGTGCAGTGCGGGGTCGCTGCGGGGAGCCGGCGGGGCGCAGGCCTGCGCGGGGCTTCTTCTTCTTCTAGCGTTTGCCCTTCTTCCGTAGCCAGTCAACAGCGTCAGGTTGAGCCTGATGTCTGCTTGTTGCTGGCTTTGAAGGGGGCTACAACCTGCTGATGCTCTTGCTCTTGCTGCCACGAAGTGTGTGTCACACTCAGCCCTAGAGCCGCGAGCCCTCCCCCAGCGCCCCGGTGTCCGCCTGCACCCTCTGTCCCCTTCCACCCGGGGGTCGCGGGGCGGGAGAGGTATTTGCTCCAAGGGGATACCACTGGGGCTCCCTGCCTATACGAATCCACCGCTGCTGGTGGTCTGTAGCTTTTCCTTATTTATAAAGATGTTATTTACTTACTTGTTAATGAGAAAGATAGGAGAGAGAGAAAGAAAGAACCACATGTCACTGGTACATGTGCTGCCGGGGATTGAACTCATACTCGAGTCCAGAGCTTCATCCACTGCGCCACTTCTGGGAGCACAGCCTCCAGCTCTTTAGGGAGAGGGAGGGACGCCACCGCAGAGACTCCACAGCCCTGCTCCACCCCCCTGGGCGCCCTTACCCACACCCGCAGCTTTTGTGTGGTGACACACAGACACACTCAGGCTTAGCAAAGTATGAGGTCTCTGGATGAGCTATCTCCTGGCCAAGGAGAAGCTTGCTTTTTTTTTTTTTTTTTTTTGTCTCCAGGTTAACTGAAATAGGGCACAAAGAAAGTTCTTTTCCCCTCCCAAAAAAGCCACCATGAGGGTGGAGGGGCCCAGACCAGATGGTCCAGTGATAGTACACGGGGCTTGCATATGAGATTCTCAGCACTGCATATGCCAGAGTAATGCTCTGGTCGGCAGGTCGGGTCTCAAAAATAAAAGAATTCATGCCTGTAGCACAAATCCACTGCTCCTGGCGGCCATCTTTTTTTTTTTTTTTTTTTTTTTCTTTTTAATTGTTGTTGCTGTTACTGTTGTTGCTGGATAGGACAGAGAAATTGAGAGAGGAGAGGAAGACAGGAGGACAGAAAGACGATTACAGATCTGCTTCATTGCTTTGTGAACTGGGAAACTGGGGGCTTGAACTGGGATCCTTAGGCAGGTCCTTGTGCTTTGCATTATGTACTCTTAACCCGGTGCGCTACCACTTGGCCCCCCTAGTGACATTTTTGTATCAGGATGCCAGAGTCTTTTTAAAATATAGTTTTGTTGAATTATTTATTTTGGATCGAGACAGATTGAGAGGAAAGGGAGGGGGAGATAGGGAGAGAGAAACAAAGACAACTTGTAGCACTGCCTCAGGACTTTGTAGGTGGAAACTGGAGCTTGAACCCTCTCTTTAAAAAAAAATGTTTTTTTTGATGAAGCTGGACCATTTCACTGCTTCTGACTGACTTTTCTCTCAAGAGACAGGGAGATACCACAGCACTGGAACATTTCCCTGTGTCACCTTCCCTATGGTGTAGGGTTCAAATCTGGGTGGCACATACAGTACCTTACTCAATGAGTTAATTGCCTTTTTTTTTTACGGCGGGGTGGGGGGTTGGCCAGATCACTATTCTGGCATATGTAGTGCTGAGGATGTGTCTTAGAACCTCACATCTCAGTCCCATGTACTATCACACACACACACACACACCACGTATGTACCGAGGGGGAGGGAGCTTTCTTTTTTCTTTTCTTTTTTTATATTTATTTTCCTTTTTTGTTTCCCTTGTTGTAGTCATTGTTAGATAGGACAGAGAGAGAAATGGAGAGAGGAGGGGAAGACCTGCTTCACCACCTGTGAAGCGACTCCACTACAGGTGGGGAGCCAGGGGCTCAAACCCGGATCCTTACTCCAGTCCTTATGCTTTGCTCCACGTGCACTTAACTTGCTGGAGGGAGCTTTCTTTGTGCCCTATTTCAGTTAAAAGGTTTACATTCAAAGGAGTTGAATTTGCCCAGATTACCAGTATGAGGCACATGGTAAACACTGGGTAAATGTAGTCATTCTTATTTGTCAAGAACATTAGTTAATGGTAACTGAAGAGGGTGAGAGGCCAATGAAGTTTTGGGATTGTGAAAGAATTGACCAAAGACAAACTTTGGAAGGAAGCAAAGGGGCACTTACTGGAAATATACTGACAAGCGAGGCAGTGGACAGAAGGCAGAGAGAAGCCAACTGTCTTGAGATCGAAGAGGCTGGGCTTTGAATAGGAAATCATATAATCTCTTTTTTTTTCCTTGTTTGTTTACTTTTGGATTACTCTATAGCCAACTATCTTGTGATGGATGGGGAGGGGTCTGTTTTCTTTGGAAGATAATGCTTGTCTTGGTGTTTTGTTAGGTTAGATATACATAGCAAAAACAAACAAAAAAACTTAAGTATATAAAAATAAAAGCAGCGCTCTACCAACAACAATAATAACTATAACAATAAAAAACAACAAGGGCAACAAAAGGGGAAATAAATAAAATAAATAAATAAAAACGGCGCTCTAACACGAGTTGTTGGAAATGTTTTTGACTTTTCTGACAGTCCAATATATAGTAAACCTGACATGTTATGAATAGATGTCTTTTTTTTCTTTTTTAAATTATTGTAATGAGAGGAAGACCAGAACATCAATCAGTTCTGGCTTGTAGTGGTACTGTGATCAAACCTGGCACCTCAGAACCTCAAGCATGGCAATCTGTTGCATAACTATTATGCTGTCTCCTTAACCCACATAGGTACCTCCTTTAAAAATGGTAAAATTGGAGGTCGGGGGGTAGTGTAGCAGGTTAAGTGTACATGGTGTAAAGTGCAAGGATCTGTCTAAGGATCCAGGTTGGAGTCCCCTGCTCCCCACCTGATGTGTGTGGGGGGTCCCTTCACAAGCGGTGAAGCAGGTCTTCAGGTGTCTGTCTTTCCCCTTCTGTCTTCCTGTCCTCTCTCTATCCTATCCAATAGCAATAACAATGATAAACAACAAGGGTAACAAAAGAGAAAAAAAAATCCCTGGCTCCCCACCTGCAGGGGAGTCGCTTCACAAGCATTGAAGCAAGTCTGCAGGTGTCTCTCTTTCTCTCCCCCTCACAAACTTCCCCTGCTTTCTCCATTTCTCTCTGTCCTAACAAGGACGACATCAAGAACAACAGCAATAAAAAAAAGGGCAACGGGGGTCGGGCGGTGGTGCAGTGGGTTAAGCGCAGTGGGTTAAGCGCATGTGGCGCAAAGCGCGGGGACCGGCGTAAGGATCCCGGTTCGAGCCCCCGGGTCCCCACCTGCAGGGGAGTCGCTTCACGGGCGGTGAAGCAGGTCTGCAGGTGTCTATCTTTCTCTCCCCCTCTCTGTCTTTCCCTCCTCTCTCCATTTCTCTCTGTCCTATCCAACAACGAATTACCTCAACAAGGGCAATAATAATAACCACAACGAAGCTACAACAAGGGCAACAAAAGGGGGAAAAATGGCCTCCAGGAGCGGTGGATTCATGGTGCAGGCACCGAGCCCAGCAATAACCCTGGAGGAGGAAAAAAAAAAAAAAGGCAACAAAAGGGAAAATAAATTAATTAAAAAATTAATTAAAAAAGGGAAAAAGCAGCCTCCGGAAGCAGTGGATTCTGTATTGTAGGCACTGAGCCCCAGCAATAACTCTGGAGGCAAAAATAAATAAATAAATAAAATTGGAGGCAGGGATACAGAGTAGCAGCAGCAGTGTTGTGCTCTCCCTGTCAATTCGGAATAGCAAGAGGATCACTTGAGAATGAAAAAGAAAAAAAAGATAAAGTACAGTTGACTCAAGAAGTGGTGCAGTGAATAAAGTATTGAACTCTCAGGTGTGAGATCCTGAGTTCTTTCCAAGGCATTTTGTGTGCCAGAGTGATGCTCTGGTATAATGCTCCTCTCTCTCTCTTGCTCTCTCTTTTGTTAAAGAATACACACGCACACACACACACACATTGTTAAAGTTAACCCTTGACAGTAACTAGCAATCACCACAAGGTGAGTTTTGCTACCTTTTACTGAAGATAAAATGAACCCGTGTGTTATCTTTTCCAAGGCAGCTCTGAAAGTAATAGTTGGGATTTGAGCCCAGAGCTGTGTGACAGGGTGTTGAATTTAAGATTTGTTGATGCTAGTTTGTATGCCACCGTATCCCAACTAAGAGGCATATACTGATTACTGATGTAAAGCTGAGTAATGAGATCAGGTTTGTTTGAGATTTTGTATTTGGTATAACAGAATAATAAATTATGAAGCTTAAAAAAAAACTAGGACTAATAATTTAGGGAATGTGAAGGTGTCTAAAGGTGATACTTGTATTATGTTGACTTTTTTTTTCTGGTTAGCAAATTTCTGAGTGATGAAGAGAATTTGAAACTGTTTGGGAAATGCAACAATCCAAATGGCCATGGACACAATTATAAAGGTAAGAGAAAAGTTGATGAAATAAATGTTAGCCCTTTCAATTTATATGAATATATTCACAAATACATTATTACTGATTTAAAAAAAAGTATGAACAGACATGCATACTTTGAATCTTGAGTGAAGATAAATGGAACTTCAAAGTGAGAAAATATTTTGTCTTGGCTGAATGTCTTAAATGTTACCTTGCAGTTGTCTGCTGTGTTACAGTTAGTCTAAAACAATGAAGAATTTGTTGTTTTTTTCCCCTTGGCCTTAGTATGAGTAATGAGATTCTTGGGCATCATGTTTCCTTTTAATTAGGTATTGCCGAGGCTAGAGCATTAGATATAATCATTGAGTAAATAATGACTGGTAAAGGGAATGTTGGGGAGTTGGGTGGTAGCGCAGTGGGCTAAGAGCAGGTGACGCAAAGCCCAAGGACCAGCATAAGGATCCTGGTTGGAGTCTCCAGCTCTCCACCTGCAGGGGAGTCACTTCACAAGCGGTAAAGCAGGTCTGCAGGTGTCTGTCTTTCTCTCCCCCTCTCTGTCTGCCCCTCCTCTTTCCATTTCTCTCTGTCCTATCCAACAATGACAACAACAATAATAGCTACAACAATAAAATAACAAGTGCAACAAAAGTGAATAAATAAATAAATATTTAAAAATAAAATTAAGAAAAGAGGGAATATTGGCTAGAAATATGCTGGACGGCTGGAAATTGGTTGGGCCTGAAACTTTGCCAGCAGTGTTCTAAAAAAATATACGTTATGCCTCAAGAAAGGGCTGCAGAAGGTATGGATCTATTGCATTTAGTCAAGTGAAGTAAGAAGAAAAAAAAAAACCAACATAAAATGTGTCAGTAGAGTAGAATTTCTAGTTTAGTCATTGCTTCTTCCTTACTCTATGATACCTCTCCTCGGTGCACTCACTTATCAAATAATACCTAATGATTTGTTAGTTTATGAAGTGTCCCGATCAAGCTTCAGGCATTTAAATAAGCACTTGTTAACTGGCAAAACATTACTACAAATTCTGAATATACTTGTGAGTAAAGGGACAATAATTCTAGGATCAGTAGTAGTTTTATTGCTGAAAGGTGCTGCTCAGGTTTGGACAGTATTGTTGTGTGGTGAGATAATTTCCTCTACTTTGTCTGTTTTCACAGGCCAAATTGAAAGAGTATCTTAGTCCTATCTAATAGAAATTCCTACTTAATGCATCAATTGCATAGGCAGGATTGCCCCCTTTCTAGTCTTGACTAAACTTATCTGTTTAGCAAAAGTTCCTGCTAAATTCCTCTGTCTTGATTGAGTCTTGCTTTGTTTGATAAAAAGATCTTACAAAAAAAGAACTTTTTTTTTTTAATAGAAGCATAATGTTGTGGGCCAGAGATCTAATACAAAATTTATGTTGCTGATTGTGCTTGAATGTTGATCTGTTGAAAAATCATACTATTTTTCTGGTGTTTTGTTTTCTTTTCCATAGTTGTGGTAACAGTACATGGCGAGGTACGTGCTAAAAATACCTGTGTGGTTTGTGCCAGTTTCTTCAGCCAGTGTTGAAAATTCTGTTTAAATCAATGTTGCTTCACTGTTGGCCTTTGTATCTGGTGAGCTGCTACTTCTGTTCCAGATCTCTCCTCTCCCAGTGTGTTCTATATAGAGAGTTAGAAGAGCAATACACTGTAAATAAAGGATGCTTGCAGTACTTAGTTTTTCCTTTCTGAGATTGAGAACTAACTTGACGGTAAAGATAAACTTGGGGGAGTTGGGCTGTAGCGCAGTGGGTTAAGCGCAGGTGGCGCAAAGCACAAGGACCAGCATAAGGATCCCAGTTTGAACCCTGGCTCCCCCCCTGCAGAGGAGTCGCTTCACAGGCGGTGAAGCAGGTCTGCAGGTGTCTATCTTTCTCTCCTCCTCTCTATCTTCTCCTCCTCTCTCCATTTCTCTCTGTCCTATCCAACAAATACAACAACAATAATAACTACAACAATAAAACAACAAGGGCAACAAAAGGGAATAAATAAATAAAATAAATGTAAAAAATTAAAAAAAAGATAAACTTGGGCAGTCTTTGCACACTGTATGGCTTTAAATATTTTTTAAAAATGATTTTCCAGAAGCTTGAATATAAGACAGGTGATACTAACACTCACCTTTGTTTATTCTCTAGATTGATCCTAGAACAGGAATGGTTATGAATTTGACTGACCTCAAAGAGTGCATGGAGGTAATGTCATGTGGGTACATAATATGTGTTGTCCTCTTAAGTATCATGACCCAGTCTTACTCAAGTTTTGTTACAAACTCACTGGGATAGTTAATCCTAGGGATGACACAAAAGGACTTACTGCTTTAGGGGTGGTGGTGGTGGACAACATAATGGTTATGCTAAAAACTCTCATACCTGAGGCTCCAAAGTCTCAGGTTCAATCCCCGGTACCACCATAAGCCAGAGCTGAGTAGTGTTGTGGTAAAAAAAGAAAAATAAATAAATAAATAAATAAACATGGAAGAAAAAAAAAGAACCTACTGCCTTTATCATTATAGAAGTCTCACTGTATAAAAGACCTTGGAGATTAAGCCACCTTTCATTTCATAGAATGAAAGATGTTGAATAAATTAACTAATTGTCCTAGGTCATGTGGCTAGTCTTTTACAAATATGAAAGTAAATTTCCTTCTACCCAGTTTAGTTTTTACTGTGCCATTATTTAACTTTTTGTCTCAGTTATTTTTCTTATTTTGTTTTAAAATTGGACATTTCATTAAAGTGCTGTTATTAAAAATCACTTCTTATTTTATATATTATTAGAGAAATTGAGCAGGGAGGAGGAAATAGAGAGGGAACGAGACAGAGAGATACCTGCAGCCCTGCTTCACCACTTGTGGTGCTTACCCCTTCTGGTGGGGACTAGGGGCTTGAACCTGGGTCCTTGCACACTTTAATGTGAGCACTTAACCAGGTGCCTCACCACCTGATCCCTAAAAATCACTATTTCTACACAGAATGTTGGTGATAGGTGCAGTGTAGAATTATACCTTGTAAGCTTATATAATCTTGTATATCACTATTAATCACCAAAAAGTCACTGCTCCTCTCACACAACTTATCCATATATTCTTCAAGTTTGCCTGCTTTGCATTAGTCATGAAGTTTAGGCCGTGAAATAAAGAAATGGAGACATAGACCTTACTCAGAATGTTCACATTACTTTTTCTAGGGTCTAAGTTATAATAAATATCCAGTATGAGTTGGTTGAGTTAATGAATAAGAGAATGCATGGTTGAAGGCAGCATTGTGTTTCAAAGTACCTTAGGGAAGGTATAAAGACAGAGTTGTTGCACTTACTGGGAATGTAAAAGTATTCAGAGTGCAAGATAAAACAAGGCAATATGAGATGTTCTAAGCCAGCATATGGTTAAATGCTAGAGAAAAGATTCTGTGTACTTTTTCCCACTTTTATATAGTTGAAGGATATCACTCTCCTATCCCTGAACTAGACTCAAGGTAAAACAAAAAACATTTCTTTTCTTTTTTTTAATATATATTTTTTAAATATTTTATTTATTTATTTATTTATTTATTTATTTCCTTTGTTGCCCTTGTTGTTTTATTGTTGTAGTTATTATTGATGTTCTTATTATTGAATAGGACAGAGAGAAATGGAGAGAGGAGGGGAAGACAGAGAGGAGGAGAGAAAGATAGACACCTGCAGACCTGCTTCACCGCCTGTGAAGCGACTCCCCTGCAGGTGGGGAGCTGGGGCTTGAACCGGGATCCTTATGCTGGTCCTTGTGCTTTGCGCCACCTGCGTTTAACCCGCTGCGCTACAGCCCGACTCCCAAAACATTTATTTTCTTTATGTCCATGTGGGACATAAAGCTATTTGTGTGATTACTTTTAAGGCTATTTGCTCTAGGCCTACCTCTTTATTTGTGTATATGTGATTCTGATTTTGTTAAAAGACAGGTTGTTGTTGTTAGTACACCCTTCTTGGATCATAGTCTGTGGAAAGTTAGATCATTTAAAAAATGCCTGGGTTTTGTATAATAGCTAAAAGTAGAAATTTAGAATAAGGCAATTATAATTTTAAGTGTAAAAAATAATTATCATAATGTATATGTGTGAATATATCTATTTTGAGAAGTATTAGTCTTACTATAGCTTTATTATTTTTAGAATATAAGCTTATTCTTAAATTATAATTGCCTTTATATATTTGTATTTATCTAAGAGACCTAACTTAAATTCCTCCTCATAGGATACATTTAGAATTCTTTATACAATTCCAGTTATATTTGCTTTATAAAATACACTGATCTCTGGATTTTTAACTTAATGATATTGTGTCAGTGTGTCAGAGAAGAGACTATTATGGGTAAGTTTTTCTTTGGACAGAATTTGAGAAAATAAATTTTTTAAAAAATATTTATTTGATTATCCCCTTTTGTTGCCCTTGTTTTTTATTGTTGTAGTTATTATTGATGTCATTGTTATTGGATAGGACAGAGAGAAATGGAGAAAGGAGGGGAAGACAGAGAAGGGGAGAGAAAGTTAGACACCTGCAGACCTGCTTCACTGCTTGTGAAGCAACTCCCATGCAGGTGGGGAGCCGGGGGCTCAAATCGGGATCCTTATGCCGGTCCTTGTGCTGAGAAAATAAATTTTTAATCACAGTGGCTTGTTAGAACACTCCAGGATAAACCTTCCTCTACCTTTTGATTTCTTACCATTTTGCATTCAATATTGAGGACGACCAATCAATCCTTATGGAGATCTGGGCTTTATATTATTTTATAACCTTTCAAACTTTATTCATAGTTTTAATGAGAGATTATTAGAGCATTGCTGGATTGAACCCAGGGTTGCATGTATGCAAGTCCTACCCTGTTGACCTGCTTCCCTAGCCTTAACAACTTTAAAGTTCCTGACAGTGCTTTGGAAGACACAGATAACTTTTTTTTTCTTTTCTTGTTTTTATTTTTAAATTTTTTTATTTATAAAAAGGAAACATTGACTAAATGATAGGATAAGAGGGATACAGCTTCACACAATTCCTACCACCAGAACTCTGTATCCATCCCCTCCCCTGGTAGCTTTCCTATTCTTTAACCCTCTGGGAGTATGGATCCTAGGTCCTTGTGGTATGCAGAAGGTTGAAATTCTGGCTTCTGTAATTGCTTCCCCGCTGAACATGGGCGTCAATCCATACTCCCAGCCTGTCTTTCTCTTTCCCTAGTGGGGAAGTGCTCTGGGGAAGCGGAGCTCCAAGGCACATTGGTGGGGTTGTTTGTCCAGGGAAGTCTGGCTGGCATCATGCTAGCACCTGGAACCTGGTGGTTGAAAAGAGAGTTAACATACAAAGCCAAACAGATTGTTGACCAGTCATGGACCTAAAGGCTGAAAGAGTACAGGTAAAGAGTTGGGGGTGGGGGGGCGCAGGTCTCTGTTTTGTAGATAGCTAGTAGGCATATTTTAGTTAAATTCCAAAGGGCCTGTGGCTATACTAGTTTTTTTGTTTGTTTTGTTTTGTTTGTTTGTTTTTGCCTGAGCCTGAAATCTGATATGCAGGTGGATCCTAATTATTGTCTGGGGAGATGATGTCATGGCTGGCAGAAGAACCCACAGCTAAACTTTTACAAATGCCTAAATGATAAGATAGTTTTTACTTATTCGTTGTTGTCATTGGGATTTTACTGTTCCAAGTCAGCTTTTTCAGATAGAGACAGAGCAGCAGAGGGAAAAGATACCACCAGTGTGGTGGGAGCTGGGCTTAAATCTGGGTTGCATGCATGACAAAGCATCACCTGGTCTAGGTAAGCAGTCTTGCTAGCCTGAAGAACAGTGTTTATAGACAAAGGGAAGCTACTTTGGAATTTGAGTCATAAATGGGATGAGATAATGTTTTTCCTCTGTTTTATACATAGGAGGCAATTATGAAGCCACTTGACCATAAGAATCTGGATCTGGACGTGCCATATTTTGCAGAAGTTGTAAGGTGAGGCTGGATATTTTGCTTTATATGATAGTAAGAAAGAATTGAATGACCTGTGATTTCTGAAATTTGATATCTTAAAAGTAGAATATCTACTACATATAAATGTTAAACATGAGGTGTTGCTTGTTACTTACATTTTCATCTTTTTTTTTTCCCCTACAGCACGACAGAAAATGTTGCTGTATTTATCTGGGAAAATCTTCAGAAATTACTTCCCGTGGGCGTTCTTTATAAAGTAAAAGTATATGAAACTGACAATAACATTGTAACCTATAAAGGAGAATAGTTTCTTTAGGGATTAATAATATATACAATCATAGTGATAATAGTAATAATAGGGATTAATACTACAGGAAAGTAGTTTCTTTCCAAATTTGCAAGTGTTTAACCTCTTGGACTTTTAAGAAGTCCTCCCATCATTGTTGTACCTCCATGTTTTGTTCTCGAGAGCCTGGCTTATTGAAGTCATTGTGAGTAAGACCTATCTCAAATTCTTTTCTGTTTCAAAATCAAATTTGTAATGTGTCCAGAGTATCATATAGAAAGCCTTTTATCTATAGATTAAAGATTTCATCTCATTTTTCATCGAAGTGATTTAGTATGAAATTATTTGAAGTAAGAGAAATCCTATTTTTGTTATTTTTTCCAGTGATAATTTCTAGTATTTATTTTTTCTGGTATAGTATAAATGTCAGAAATGTTTATAAGACCTCACAGTGTGAGTCTTATAAAAAATAAAATTCAGGTGACTTCAAAGCCTGGAAACATAGCATTTTTTAAAAAAAAATAGATTGAAGTCCCTTCATTACTCTTTGGGTGGTATGCTAAGTTACAAGCTTATTCTGTAGAAATTAGACACATATCATCTGATGAAATGCAGTGCATGTGGATGTACAAGAACTGATGGAAATGCTGCTAAGTGCATATTGTTCATTGTGATTTTGGACACCTTAAAACTATCAATCACTAGGAAGGAAAGAAACATTGCACATATCATGGGATATTAATTAACTAAGTACTTTTAATATTTGTCTGTGTTTCCAAACCTTATGGCCGACCCAACAATTCTAACTCAGAAAACTGAAGAATAATAACTTACGTTATTATTGAAATAGCCCGCAAAAGGCTAGCATTACTTTGTGAAACCTTACCGGTTTTTTTTTTTTTTTTTATCTAATTGATCTCTTTTTGTTCAGATCATCAAACTTACCTCAGATATATTCTTGGCATTCATCTCTGGTATCTTTTCCTCATGATTAAGTCCATAGAAATGTATTTGCCTGCGTTGCACAAAGAACTCTTTCTTATTTGTATTCTAAACTTATTAAACATGGGGTTTTAGTTTTCTCTCTGCATAGCTAATATACAGTAACTTCTCAGGCTGTTGCTACCTGGAAATAGTAAAAGGGCATGGTCAGTGATTAGTGTCCTAGAAAAACTTTCAAAGGGGTACACTTTTATTTTGGGTAGTTAGTATCAATAAGGATTTACTATAAAATTTGACAGTAATGCAATGCCCATTTAATTAAATATGACAACTTTCATAGAGTTTATTTATGTCTATTCTATACTGACTACTTCAAGAATAGCATAGCTATATAATTTTAAAAAGTATATTTATTTATTATTGGATAGAGACAGAAATTGAGAGGGAAAGGGGAGGTAGAGGGAAAGAGAGGTACTTACAGCCTTGTTTCACCACTTGTGAAGCTTTCTCCCAGCAAGTGGTGACCAGGGGTTTGAACCTGGGACCTTACGCTGTGTAATGAGGTTTGCCACCGCCTGGCCCCCAGCATAATTATAATTTTACTTAAGCACTTTATGTTTGAATTTTCACATATGCCATACAAAGTGAAAATTATTCCTATTTTACAGATGAGAAAGTTAAAATCAACTAAGTTTAAGCTATATTCTTACAGTCATTCAGCACATTAAGTTGCATACCGAGTATTTGATGCTCAGGAGACTGTCAATTCCCAAACACAGACTTTAATAAAGGATAATGTAGACAGCATGATGATTATACAAAGAGTCTCAGGCCTGAGGCTCTGAAGTCCACCATAAGAGCTGGTTAGTGCTCTGAAAAAAAAAAAGTGTGTATATATTTCAAGATTATTATTATTATTTTGCCTCCAGAGTTATTGCTGGGGCTCAGTGCCTGCACCACAAATCCACTGCTCCTAGAGGCTATTTTTTTCCCCTTGTTCCCCTTGTTGTTTTATTATTGCTGTGGTTATTATTATTGATGTCATTGTTGTTGGATAGGACAGAGAAATGGAGAGAGGAGGGGAAGACGGGGAGAGAAAGATAGACACCTACAGACCTGCTTCACCGCCTGTAAAGCGACCCCTCTGCAGGTGGGGAGCCAGGGGCTCGAACCAGGATCCATTTTCCAGTCCTTGGGCTTCACACCATGTGCACTTAATCCGCTGTGCTACCACCTTGTTCCCCCCCCATTTTTTTTTTTGGATTTATTAATTTTTAAAATAGTTTGTATATTTATTGGATAGAAACAGCAAAGTCAAGAAATGAGGAGGAGATAGAGATGACTAAAGAGAGACACTTACTTGCAGGTGGGGACCAGGGGCTTCTGCATGGTAATGTGCACTCAACCAGGTGTGTTACCACCTGGGCATCCTCACGCTTATTTTTCAAATGCTCAATTTTGTAGCTGTGATATTATGAAAACATATTTCATAGAAATAAGGGTACAGAATATTTGCTGTTCATGTGTGACCTCAAGAAAATGATGTTTTTCTTGTTTGTAAAAGAAAAAACTGGGAATCTCATATTTCTGTCTTATTTGTATTCATTTGTATACATACTGGGTGAATGAGTGAGTGAATAGATGAATGAATAATGGTTGGAAGGATCAAAGATAGTATTAATAGGTCATTTTCTTCTAAGTTTCCTTAGAACCTCTAACCAGAGACCTTATTCAGCTATATTGTAATTACTAGTACCTCTTTGTTTATAACACTACTCCAGTTTTCTGGTTGCAGTCTGCACTCTTTCTCTTTTTTTTTTTTTGGTGCTGGGACCTTACACTTGCACAGTTTCACCTCTCCGTGGCCAACTTTCTCATTCTTTTTATTTCAGCTATATATAGAAAGACAGGGCTAGATACCACAGCACTGGAGCTTCCCTTGGTTCCATGGTATTCCCATTTGGTGCCAGGGCTCAAACACATGCCCTACTGGGTGAACTCTCCTGTGTGGGCAGTCATTATTCTAATCAGAATATCTGGTAAGTAATATTTAGTCAATTTTTGATAATTAAATAAATGAACAGCATATTTGTAGAAATTGTTGAAATTTTATAGTATTTTATACATATGGACATTTGGTCAATATTTTCAAAATTAATGCGAAAGTTTTGGGACTTATTAGTCCTGATATTCTTAGTTGTGCCTCTCATCTCAGGTTTTGGCCTTTTTAAAAACCATATTTCTAGGATTTCATATTTTCTGGAGTTTTTTTTTTGGGTGGTGGTGTTGGTGGTAGAGTCAGGGTAGTAGTGGTCTGCTCTTGGATTTTATATCTCAAAAGATTCCAAATGTATAAGCATAAGTTTGAAGGAGGAAAAAAGGTTAATATGGAGGGAGGATGGTTAATATGGATGGTATCTGGTGGAGCACACATGTTACAATGCACGAGGGACCCCAGTTTATGCCCCTGGTTCTTAGCTTGTAAGGGGAAGTTTCACAAGTGGTGAAGCAGTGCTAAAAGGATATTTTTTTTTCTCTCCCTATCTCCCTCTCCCCTCTAAGTTCTGTCTGTCTCTATCCAAAATAAATACAAATAAAATAAAAAATAATGAAAAATATTGGCATGGTGAGATTTTGAAAAGTTTAATGGAAGTCATAAGTCCTAAATGTGTGTTAAGCATGAATAGTACTGCAGGTGTCTAGCCTTCCCTCTCTCTTATCTTCCCTTCCCCTCCACAAGGAGCAGTGGATTTGTAGTGCTGGCACCAAGCCTCTGATAACCCTAGAGGAAAAAAAAAAAAGGACTTATGATGGGGAGATGATTTGAAATTTAAGAGAAAGAGGAGGAAGTAAATTCTGAAAGGATAAAATTTTATTAGTGGGTTATGGGGTCGCAATATACAAAGTATATTTGGAATAGTGGTCAGATTTGTTTCAGTAGGCTAGTTATCAAGTATAAAAATGTAATAGGAAATTAAGTTGGAAATACAGAATAGGAACAGCCTGAGTTTAAATATCAGTTTGATTTTTATCCTTTAAGGAATAGGAAGCTGGGGTGGGGGGCTGGTGGTAGCTCTTTTCTTTCTCACCCTCTATAAGAAAAAAAAAAAAGCCACTGGGAGTGGTGGAATCATGCAGGCAGTGAGCCCTAACAACAACCCTGGTGGCAAAAATAACCACCACCACCGAAACAAAACAAACAAAAAATAAAACATGAATTATTTCCAAATTTATATGTGCCAGAAATCAGATGTAGTTAGCTGGGACCTTTGGCTCAAGCACCAAGTCTTGGCTGCTGTCTGATGACCTGACTGAGAAGGATAAGCTTTCTTGCCTACTCAAGTGGTTGTTGGTAGGATTCAGGTGCTTATGAGTTGCTGTATTGAAGCCTCGACTCCTCCCTCCTTTTCCTGTCATGTGGGCCTCTTTATAGGGCACCTCACAACATGACAGCTTGTTTCATCAGAGTTGAGTAAGTAAAAGATCAATGGAGAAGAAGGACAGATGGAGGGAGAACTTGGGCACTGACAGGATGGAAGTCAGAGGACTGCAAACTAACCACCATTTCTGTATTTTATTTCTTAGAAGCACATCATGAAAACCATCTGATACCCAAGGGGAGGACCTTACACCTGTATTGTAGTGTGTAGAAGTGCCATGGAGAGTAGCAGGAGATGAGGCTGCAGAGGTAGGAAGGGCATGCACACCATTGCCCTGTTTGACTGGGGAGGGAGAGTAAGGGATATTGCAGTTTGTGAGAGTGAAATAACAGGTGGTTTCTAGTAGAAATGGTGATGTTTGTGGATAGATGAATGTAAAGACCCTTAAGTATTACTCTTGAAGTTTCAGCTAACTTAAGGTGACAAGTTAAGGAAATTTGACTGTATCTCTGTGAACAGAGTGCCCTGGATTGGCTTACCCTTTGTGTTGTCTTCATTGATATGCTTACAAAATTGACAAACCAAAACAGTATACAGATGACCACAGTATGAGGGCCAGGTAGTGGTGTACCTGGTTGAATGCGCATGTTACCATGTGCAAGAATCCAAGTTGAAGTCCTGGTTTCTACTTGTGGAAGGGAAGCTTCATGAGCAGTAGAGCATTGCTGCAGATCTCTCCCTCTCACTGTCTCCTTCTGCCCCTCCCTATCTCTTCTTAATTTGTCTGTTTCTATGCAAAATAAAAAATAGAACAAAAAAAAGGAAAAAGATTTAATTAATTAATTAATTTTCCTTTTTTGTTGCCCTTGTTGTTTTTATCATTGTTGTGGTTATTATTATTGTTGATGTTGTTGTTGCCGAATAGGACATAGAGAAATGGAGAAAGGAGGGAAAGACAGAGGGGGAGAGAAAGACAGACACCTGCAGACCTGCTTCACCGCTTGTGAAGCTACGCCCCCTGCAGTTGGGGAACTGGGGGCTCGAACTGGGATCCTTATGTGGTCCTTGCGCTTTGCACCACCTGCGCTTAACCTGCTGTGTTACCTCCCGACTCCCTGAAAAGAAAAAAAATTTAAAGGCCACGATATGATCAGTGTATGTATGTGACTACTGGTAGACTAAAAAAAAAAAAAAGACATATATATATGTCTATTTTTTTATATTTACTTATTTTGTGAATGTGGTAGGTAGGGAGAGATTAGAACATACTGGCATTTGAGTGGAGGACCTTAGACTTGTAAGTTCAATGTTTTACTCACTGTGTCAACTTCTAGGCCTCTTGGTTTTTGTTTTGTTTTTTAAAAATATTTATTCATTTATTTCCTTTTTGTTGCCCTTGTTTTTATTGTTGTGGCGGTTATTGTTGCTGTTGATGTTGTCGTTGTTGGAGGCCTCTTGTTTTTTTTTAATGTCAAACTTTTATATTCCTGTTGGAAATGGAATTATCTTGAAGACAGGAAACACTTTGTGCTCATATTGCTCTAGTTATTTCTAAGATATGGCTAGCCTTCCTTGCATGTAAGGAAACTGTTGCTGCTTTTACACTTTAACTTTATAGTGAGACTCTACAATTTTGGAAAGGGTCCCAGGTAAACAGTCTCCACATAGCTACTGAGAGCACTGCTGTTACTGCAAAGAAAAGGAGAAACGATAAAATTCTTAGCGAGGATTTTCATAGCAGCGGTTAGGCTTTCAAGTAGCTCATTAGTTGATTTATTTTCTTAAAAATCCAACTACTCACTCCCCCAGTAGAAGAATTAGTTTGTCTTTTGTGTTTTTAAGTCTTATCTGCCCACAGAACCACAGACGGATAGTTGGGTATCTTGTGTGTCTTTTGGACTTAAAATTCCTAAAAGGGACTTGCTTATTTCTCCCTCAGATTTTGTTCTACCAGTCTTCCTTAAGAATACCACCCAGTCTTCCTTAAGAATACCACCACCATTTTCTTTCAAGTCAGTAGTTTGGAAGATGTCTTCACATGGTAAAGTGTGTGTTCTACCAGATGAGCT
Organism: Erinaceus europaeus; assembly: GCF_950295315.1. Lineage (NCBI taxonomy): Eukaryota > Metazoa > Chordata > Mammalia > Eulipotyphla > Erinaceidae > Erinaceus > Erinaceus europaeus. The sequence continues at coordinate 20,847,394 of NC_080181.1, read as the reverse complement.
ACTTTCCTTGAAGCCCAGAAGTTCTGGGCTGCTTTTCTGCTTCTAGTGGTTGGTGTTACAGCTGGACCATTGATCAGGTTTGGGACTCTTTCTAGAATAGGAAGATCTTTGAGGCAGTGGGATTTAGAAGACAGTTATCTTTCTTTCCTTCTCTCTCTCTTTTTAAATATTTCATTTTATTTTTGAGAGAGATGCAGAGAAAGAGAGAAACACCAGAACACTGCCCAGCTCTGGCTTATGGTGGTGCAGGGGATTGAACCTGGGACTTCAGAGCCTCAGGCATGAGAGCATCTTTGCATAACCATTATGCCACCTACCCCCACCCCAGTTATTTTTCTTTCTTACGATAATTTACCACTTCCTTAAATGGGTTGGGAATAATTGTAGCAGGAAATAAGTAAGCAGCAAATTTGCAAAAGGTGAATCTGCCAAAATCAAAAGTGAAAAACAAGGTTGAACAATGAGTGTGGGCGTGCCAGGCCCCCCTTCTATTCATCTACTGTTTATCTCTTTTTTCTGGGCAGGAGGTGTAGCCTATGGCTTCCTTCCTTCTAGTGTATATTTTTTCCTTTGGGCATATGTATGTATGACTTTTCCATTAGTGGGGATCAGGAGGTTGTGACTCATGCCGATCAGGATTAGCTATTCCTGAGATTGAAAGCGCACATCCTTCATTATCCCTTTGCTCTTATTCTGTCATGCCCCGCGCTTACTAGATTTACTTAAGAAGTGGCCGAGGGTGGCAAAACGCTAGAACCCAGGATGCTTTCATTCCTACCTCCTGAACCCAGGGGAGATATGCCTAGTGGAATGTGTAGATATTACAGAGCATGGATTTCACTTCAAAATTCTTAGCAGTGCTCCTGACAGCCAGCCCATCAGGCAGATAAGACATGAGGGAACCCTACTTACCATCCCTGGTGAAGGTTTTTTTTTTTTTTTTTCAATTTATTTGCCCTTGTGTTGCCCTTTTTTTTTTTTTTTTTTTTTATTGTTGTAGTTCTTATTGTTGTTATTGATGTCGTTGTTAGATAGGACAGAGAGAAATGGAGAGAGGAGGGGAAGACAGAGGGGGAGAGAAAGATAGACACCTGCAGACCTGCTTCACTGCTTGTGAAGCGACTCCCCTGCAGATGGGGAGCTGGGGGCTCGAACCGGGATCTTTATGCCTTTATGCCGGTCCTTGTGCTTTGCACCACTTGCACTTAACTGCCCAACTCCCGCTGGTGAAGGTTTTAACACTAGGTCTGGATGTGACAGAGAACTCAAAACAGCCTTAGAAGGGAGCTGAGATATCTGAGCCAGCTCTTTATCTGACATAAAGGGGGAGAAGGTAAAGCAGTGACTTGTTTATAAATCACTTTTCCTCCCTGGCGGGTTGCTTGTTGCCTCCCATTTCTGTACTCTTACTGAGTTGCCCCTGAGGCACTGTTTTTCTGTATTCAGTGCCCTCCAGATTTGAGTCTAAATGTTTTACAGCTTCTGAGAGCATTTCTGCTGAGATTCCAATATTTGTTATACCTTCCACACTGAACCTGAGATGAGTGCCAGATTGGGAATATGAGTGAAAAATATGCATGAAACTTGTTCCTGGCTCACCGGGTTAGGATTCACAGCAGTTTAACCTTCGTGATGGTGGTAGAGGAGGAGGGCATGGAGGGTGACTGTTGGAGCATGCAGCCTGCTTCTTATCTTTCTTTTCTTTTTTTTTTTTTTGTGCCTCCAGGGTTATTGCTGGGGCTCAGTGCCTGCACCACGAATCCACTGCTCCTGGAGGCCATTTTCTTCCCCTTTTGTTGCCCTTGTAGCCTTGTTGTGGTTATTATTGATGTTGTTGATGTTGCTCATTGTTGGACAGGACAGAGAGAAATGGAGAGAAGAGGAGAAGACAGAGAGGGGGAGAGAAAGATAGACACCTGCAGCCCTGCTTCACCACCTGTGAAGCGACTCCCCTGCAGGTGGGGTGTCGGGGGCTCTAACTGGGATCCTCATGCCGGTCCTTGCACATTGTGCCACGTGCGCTTAACCCGCTGCGCTACCGCCCTACCCCCTGCTTCTTCTTTTTCATTGGCACCCACATCCTCTCCTAGTTATATGACGACCCAGGAGAGCCAGTTCTGGGGATCCCAGGTGATATAGAAGCCACCCCGTGAGCAGGCTGAAAATGAAATAGACCTTTTTGAAACTCAGCTTCTTGGGCTGGCGAAGCAGCTCACATGGATAGTGTACTTCTTTACCTAGTTTACCACTCAGTGCAATTCCAGCCTCCACTGTACTGAAGGAAGCTTCAGAGCTATGGTCCCTTTCTCTCTCAAAAAAAACAAAAACAAAAAACCTGTATCTACTCAGTGACTTTGGACAAATTATTTTTCTGTCTTTTTGCCTGAGTGTCCATATGTATAAAGTAGACATATCTCATAGGGTTGTTGTGAGGATTCAGGGAGATGATGGATGTAAAGTGCTTAGGCTGATGTTAATAGTGGAAGCTGAGTACTGTCAAAGTAAACATCTCTGAGAACTCACCCTCCCTGTGAAGTAACGACTGAGCGGGTGAAAACTGTCAGAGTTAACTTTCTTATGTCAGAGGCTGCTAACTTGTGTTGAGAAATCAGTCAGGTTGCTGCGTAGCCATCACAAAGAATTCAACTGCTTGAAAGGTGGGAGGGGGTCCATCTGTCTACGGTGTAGGGAAATTGGCACTTTCGTGGTAGATGATGTATGGTCACACACATTTTGAGGAGGTGTAAAATTGTATATCAACACTATGCATAGTCTACTAAAACAAAAGAAAGAATACAGTCTTTCCACAGATATCTTGGCAAAGTCATTAAACATGGAAGACTGCAGCTTCAACAAACAACAGACCTAGGGCAAAAGGAAGGATTTGATTTACAGAGTTACTGCATTATAACAATCAAAATATCTAGTTTTAACATCAATAACTAAATTACAGGGGTAAGAAAACAAACTATGACCTACTCACCAGGAAAAGGAAGAAATTGGGGGCTGGGTGCTGGCATACCAGGTTGAGCACACATAGTGCGAAGCATAGAACTGTCAAAGGGTCCTGGTTTGAGCCCCCAGCTCCCTACTTGCAGGGGTGTGGGGGATCAGCAGGTGTCTGTCTTTCTCTCCCCTTTTCTGTCTTCCCCTCCTCTCTCAGTTTTTCTCTGTCATATCCAATAGCAATAACAATAGCAACAACAACAACAACAACAACAACAACAAAAAATGGCTATAGGAGCAGGGTTTGTAGTGTAGGTGCCAAGCCCCAGCCGTAACCCTAGAGGGAAAAAAAAAAAAAAAAAGGGAAAGAAAGAAATTGACAGCTAGTCCCTGAGGCAAGCCAGTCACTGTATGCTGACATTCATTCATTAAATATTGGTATCCTAGCATTTAGTATAATGAAAATCTCGTTACTTACTATAATCTCACTACTGGAGATAGTAGTCTTTCTTCAGACTTTGTGTTTTCTTATGAATACTATAAATATTTTGCCCATTTCTCTCAGTAGAAATTACCACTAAGGGGAAATGATCAGCTTGAGCTTGAGAGAAATTAAAATAAAGAAAAATTTATGCTCAGAGCTTGAAAACATATAGTCTCACTACTTTATTTTTATATGCACATAAATGAATAAAAGAAATTTTCTCTGTATTAGTTACTTTTTAGAAAAAGTAAGTTCAATTTTTTTTTTTTTTTTAATTTCATAGGAGAGGGGGCCGGGTGGTGGAGCACCTGGCTGAGTACACACATTACAGTGCGTTAAGGACCTGGATTTAAGCCCCTGGTCCCCACTTGGAGGGGGAAAGCTTTGCAAGTGGTGAAGCAGTATTGCAGGTGTCTGTCTCTCTCCTTCTCAGTCACCCCCTTTCCTCTTGATTTCTGGCTGTCTCTATCAAGTAAAATAAAGATATTAATAAAAAATTTTACATTCCATACGAGAGAGAAATTGAGGGAAAGAGAGACATCTGTAGTGTGCTTCACCATTCATGAAGTTCTCCTTCAGGGCAGGACAGGGGTTTGAATCCAGGTCATTGCACATGGTAGCTTGTGTGCTTTATTGGGTGCACTACTACCCAACCTTGTTACTTACTTGTTAAAGGATTATATTTGGATTTAGTACATTAGTCTTGTTTGAAGTATTAGTTTATTTGATACAACACAAAAAAGAATGTTATATTATGCCATGATATTTTCCCTATCATTGACTGCTGGCAGGGCACATGCCTGTTTCTTACCCTTCATGTGCCACTAGTGTTGCCAGTAGCATCAGTTCTGTTCTTTCCTTCCTCCTTGTTAGGTCACATGAGCCAGAGAAGGCTCTGTGTAACCTGAGTGGACTTGGTCAGAAATCTGAGATCATGAGAGTGAGGGAAAGATTCTTTCCACTGAGACTCAGGAATCATTTGGCAATCAACAAAAGTTTAGATTGGCTGTGGAATTGGCTGTCCCAAGTGTGAATCAGAATTCCAGCTCCCTGACCAGGCCTTGGTAATTACAAAATGCCTAATTCATCTCCTGAAAGATCCAGTTAAGCGTCTGTCTGCCCCAAGTTCACCAAAGAGTAAACCAGCTATGTTCTCCAAATGATCATTTCCTTTTGACTTGAAGCAGAGGCTGCAGGGTTGTATCTTCCACACAAATGTCGGAGCACTGACTTGGAGTTCAGTGTTGGAGGATGCATCAAGGGGTAGGAGCCATTGTTCCCCTAGCTTCCTTCTAGAAGAGGATTTTGCTGGTGAAGAAGACGAGCAGGATCTGAATAGCATCAGCGATGGGGCTGAGGAAGGCTCTGTTGGCAGAGCTTGTGGTGGATCGGGGTGTGGAACGGGTTCGGGCTGTAGTACTTGTTTTGGTTTGGGCTGGGCTAGTGGTTGTGTTTTTGGGTAGGATGGTGTGGTCTGAATGGGGGGTTGTAGTTACGGTTTTGGTTGTAGTTGGTCTGGTGGTCGAGATCTTGGAGGATGAGGTCGTGGTCATCGCTGAAGGGAGAAAAAAGAGGCAATAGCGTCAGAACCTCTGCTGGGGGGAAGGTGGCATTAGAGAAAGGAGGCAAATCTGACAGAATGCTAGAGCTAGAGTTCATGAACAGAATTCAGTGAACACTTCCCCTGGGCCAGGTCTGCGTAGACCAGGGAAAACTATAGGGCCACAGGATGTCAAGAAATAGCAAAGAAGAACCACCTCTACTCTTAAGATCAAAGTACTGGGGCTGGGTGGTAGCACACCTGGTTGAGTGCACATGTTACTGTGCACAAGGACCCCAGTTCAAGCCCCTGGTCCCCACCTGCAGGGAGGAAGTTTCACAAGCAGTGAAGCAGTGTTGCAGGTGTCTCTCTGTCTCCTCCTCTATCTCCCACTCCTCTCTTGATTTCTCTCTGTCTCTATACAATAAGTGAATAGAATGTAAAAAAATCAAAGTATTAACCGGAGAAGAAATGTATACAACTAATGAGTCTGTTGTTGGGTGGATTAGTCTGCCCTCAAAAGCCTTCATCAAGGCATTGTGTTTTAGTATTGTGTTAGAGTAATTAGTGGTAATACAATCCAGAATGGCATACTTTTATTTCAGGGTTTGCATGAAAAGTTTGTAAGTCACATCCAGACCTGGGAATGGCCGCTCCTGTTATAAACAATGTGGATAAAAGGCCTTCTCACACCTCTACCACCAAAACTCTTATGGTTTCTGAGGACTGGTCTCTCTTGTCTGCAAGGATCTGATCACACATTGCTTCTCAGAGGTTGCCAAACAGAGAAAAACCAGACTGAGAAACCAGACTTCTGTAGCGTGTGGGTGTCTGATCCTGGAAAAGCTATGGTTTGACAATGATACCTCCAAGATCTGAATGGACCACAGAAAGGTCAATAAGAAAGAATGGAAATATTCAATGGTTTGCTCATGCCTATGAATCATTAGCTTGCTTGGAAGGTACAATTCTGTGACATTGTCTTATCTCCTAAAGCCTTTGCCCAGGGCAAACATTTCTCTAGTTTTACCACTGAAACAGAAAATCTGAACACAATCACTTTGTTCCTGCAACTGAATTTTGTTGGATTGGAGTTGAGTACCCAGTAGAAACTTTTCTTTTCTTTTTTTTTTTTTTTAATTACAGAAGTGCCCTATCCAGAAAAAAAAAAAAAAAAGATCTTGGAGGGGGAAATCAGTACCCTTCTCTGTCTTTTTATAGAGGGGATGCTATTAAGGAAGATTGAACTGAAGATTTTCATGCAATAGTTTTGTGAGGCATAAAATCACTTCAAAATTTGATTCTGTAAATAGAGATCTCTTTGACTACATTTGCAATTCATGGCTGTCAGGAAATTTGCAGTGTACTAAATATATTTCATTGTTTGTGAGTCCCAAGGAAGAATGATTATCTGGATTTTTTTTTTTTACTAGTGCACTGCTCAGTTCTTCCATATGGTGATGCTAGGGATTGAACCTGGGACCTCTGGTGTCTCAAGCATGAAAGTCTTTTGTATAACAATTGTGGTGTCTCCCCAGTTGAAAGACTTAATATTTTAATATTTCTTATTCTTGATGAACTCTTATAAACTACATTAAAATTATCTTTACGGTTTTGATGTAAGTCTAGGAAAAGTGGAAAAAAGGAAAAGAGGTGAAATTTGAATCCTGTTTTTGGCATTTACTTTCATTGTGAGCTTAACTGACCTTTCATTTTTTGAATCTCAATTTCTTGAATTTGCTTTAGCTCCCTAGAGGGAGGAAAGAAAGAATGAAAGTGGGGGGCCAGGTGGTGGTGTACCTGGTTAAGCACACACAATACTATTTGCAAGGACCCAGATTCAAGCCCCTACTCCCCATCTGCAAGGGGGAAACTTCATGAGTGGTGAAGCAGGTCTGTAAGTGTCACATCTTTCTCCCTATCTCTCCCTCGCCTCTCAATTTCTTTCTGTCCTATCAAAAAAAAAAAAATATATATATATTTTTTTTAAGAAAGGGAAAATGGCCATTGGGAGCAGTGGATTTGTAGTGCTGGCATTGAGCCCCTGTGAACCCTGGTGGCAATTAAAGAAAGAAAGAAAGTGACAAGAAGGGAAGGATGGGTGAAGAACCTCAAGATGTCTTGAAGTTAGGGACTGTGAAACATCAGTGGAAATTCCTTTGGTGAAACTCTGCTTTACCTATAAAAGGTTCATGTTAGTGGCCATTCTCTGTGGAAACTGAGAAAGATTCTTTTCAAATAAAGTTCTATGTGGTATTGAATAGAAAAATGACTCCTTTGGAAGCAAGAGTTAGGACAAGTGACCCTGAGAATATAAGGCCCCTGAGAATTGACAGAAATCTTAGAGATGCCTTTTATTTTCTCCTGGGAATACTGTGAGAACCAGGTTGAGCATGGTGAGGCTCTTCCCATTGAAAAATGGGGAACTGAGGAAACGAATTTCCCTTTTAGACTCTCTCTTGCTAAGGTTGAGCTATGGAGAGGTATGGACCTCAGTTTCTGCTTCCCTGTCAGTTACTCCCTGTCTCCAGAAACCCTGCATTTTTCTGCAGCTCTGCATTCCTTGATACAATGGCTGCTCTCTTATTATCTACCTATCAGTGTTCTGCTTTATCTAACAAATGACTTAAGCTCTCCTCCCTATTTCCCCACCCATTCTGCTCATTTGATAGATTCTTTTCCTACCCTCAAGACCCTCCCTGCCTGCAGGGTATTATTAATCCTACCAGTTAAACCCCTCGCAACAGTTGCTAAGCAAGTTCCTACCTTTCCCAGCCCCCTTTTATCTTTCTCCGCCCCTTTTCTAATCATGTATGGTGCTGTCAAGCCACTTCTGTTTCCAACTTGCGACTTCTGTTTTCAGAGTGCACACGCTTGGACGGGGATTCTGACGCCAGCCCTTGCGCTTTGTGCCGTGTGCCCTTAACATGCTGTTCTACCTCATACTCTGGGGTGTATGAATGAGTAAAGATTTGAACCACCTCGCCACCACCAGCTCAGTTCCTGGGTCATCTCTCTCGCGTCACTAGCCCAACAATTTCCCACAGAGTAAAGAATAAAGGATCAAACTAATCTTTTGTAGGTCTCAGGGTGCTGGGAGACTCAAACGACATCAGAGTAGTGCATGGCTACAAGACTGTTTATTTATTTTTTTATTGCCACCAGAATTACTGCTGGGACTTGACACCTGCACAATGAATTCACCACTCCAGGTAGACATTTTTCCACCTTCAAAATTAATTTTTAAAAAAATTTTGATAGAACAGAGAGAAATTGAGAAAGGAGGGAGAATAAAAAGAACAGCTTTGCTTTATGGCTCATGAAGCCTCCCCCCCCGAAGGTGAGGATCATAGGCTTGAACCCAGGTCCTTGAGCATGGTAAGGTGTGCACTCAGTTATGTGTACCACTGCCTGGCCTCACAAGATTCCTTTTCTCTTTTCTTTGTTATTGCTACCAGGGTTATCACTGGGGCTTGGTGTCAGCACACACTACTACAGATCTGCTCCTGGCAGCCATACACCCCCCCCACCCCCCGCACTGGATAAGAGAAATTGGGGGGTGAGGGCAACACAGGGGAAGAGAAAGACACACACACCTGCAGCGTTGTTGTTAGGCCTGCTTCACCACTCGTGAATTGGAAACCCCTGCAGGTGGGGGGGGGGAGGGGGCTCAAACCCAGTTCCTTGCGCTTGGTAATATGTGCACCTTACCGGGTGCACCGCAGCCTGGCTCCAAGACTCCTTTTTTTTCTAGGGTGCACACAAAGTAATTCTCCAGGCTGACTGAATTCATTACCAGCAATGTGAGCAGAGTGCAGAGAAACTTACCTTCTTTAAGCTCCTGAGAGGAAAATCTTGCCGTTCCTTTTGCATCAACACCAAAAGCTCTGTGGGGGGAAAAGTCCATGAGAAATAATGGTGAGAATCTCTGCTGTGGAAGCTGCAGGTTCACCTCAGCCTCTTAATTCCTTTTGTGCCCTCTTTCTCCTCAACACAATTAAAAGGTCATTAAATACTGGCCTCTCCTAATATTGCCTTAATTAAGATCTTCCATGTCATAATTCAGACATGATCATATCCATCCTCCATTCCAACCTGTTTGACCAATGTGAACTCTTCAGAGACCTATTTACACTTCTGGTATTTATTTCTAGATTATTATTATTATTATTATTATTGCCTCCAGGATTATTGCTGGGGCACAGTGCCTGCACCGTGAATCCACTGCTCCTGGCTGCTATTGTTTCCCTTTTGTTTGCCATTGTTGTTCTTTTTATTATTGCTTTTGTTATTGCTGTCGTTGTAGTTAGATAGGACAGAGAAAAATCAAGAGAGGACAGAAATATAGAAAGGGGGACAGAAAGATAGACACCTGCAGACCTGCTTCACTTGTGAAGCCACCCCCTCTGCAGGTGGGGAGCCAAGGGCTCCAACTGGGATCTTTAAGCTGGTCCTTATGCTTTGTGCAATGTGTGCTTAACCTGCCATGGCCCCTGTCTATTACTTTTTAGTGTTGCACCAGAGGAATGAAGCCAAGACACTGCCTGCATGATACCATTACTGAGTGATGTCCTTGGGCTAATTTTCTTATTCTTGATTTGAGGGAGAGACACAGTACCTCTCCCACTATCTGTGGTGCTCCCAATATAATGCTGGGACTTGAACCCAGGACATTGTGCGTAGTAAGGTGAGCTATCTCCTGGTCCCTGTTTAAGCCAAATTCTGCTAATAATATCTGTTCCGGTTACATCTTCCCACAGACACAGTGGTGACTGTTGTTAGGTTGTCTCCTGTTTTTTTCATCAACCCAGACAAAACTTCGATTAGAGAACATTGCCCTTACTGCACTGCTAATAGCCCCTCTCCATACTGGCTGACTGGCTCATTCAGAGCTACTGCTATTGTTAAAGCCACTCCTGACACAGAAGTGGATGCTTAATGTTTGTTCAACACATGCTGTTCTGTTCTCTCAGTAAGTCTATTATCATATCAGTCTTCACATATTCAACACTTCATTAATGAGAGCTTGCTGTCCACTAGTCATTGTACTTGTGCGGAGGGGACCTTGGTGGACAGTATGCATGGTTCCTACCTACTGGCATTCACAAGCTCTTCAGAGAGACAGCTTTTATTTTAAAGATTTATTTATTTCACAAGAGATAGAGACCACTCTGTTTTGGCATATGTGATGTTAGCAATCAGATCTTGCTATATGCAAGTCCTGAGCTGTACCCACTGAGTCACCACCACCTCATCTGCTTAAAGAAACATTTGATTTTATTTTAACTTAATATATTTTTCTTTTTATTTGTTAATGGATAGAGACAGAGAAATTGAGAGGAGAGGGGGAGATAGTGAGAGAAAGGGACAGAGATACCTGCAGCCCTGCTTCACTACTTATGAAGCTTTCCTCCTGCAGGTGGGGACCTGGCACCCTTAGAGAAACATTTTAAATGACTAATCAGCTAACTAGTCATTGATGTTAAGTGTGATATCTGTGCTGATGAAGTAATAGAAGTCACTCACTCCTGTGACTAACAGGGAGCCCTCGCCTGACCTGTGCATTTAGGGAATGTTTCCTTGAGTCAGTGATGTGTAACTTTGATTATTTCTGGCTAGGCAGAAACCTCGCTTGGGCCTTGCACCATGGAATCCCCTGCTTTCTGTGTCTGCTATCATGTGTTCCTTGCTGGCCAGGGCCAGGAGAGTACATTGTCAACTGTCAAAGAGGCCAGTGCCTCTCTGGCATGGTGGGGAATTAGGAGGGTCTTGAAGGTGCTGTGCCAGCAGGAATGTGCTGTTTCTGTGTGCAGATTATCACTGTTTTGTCTTTTTATCTTTTGTGTAGGGAGTGAGTAGAAGCGTTAATGAGGTGAGATGAAAGGAAAGTCATTGCCCTAATTAGCCTGGCTGGTTTCTGAGAGACTGCTGTCTTTGTGAAGCTAAATTGTAGCAACTCCCTTGGGAGTCACTCTGTTAATACCTCCTCTCAGTGCAGTTAGTTCTGATGAGACCCGGGGTTTGGCAGGAGAGGACTGGAAGGTTGACGGCATGACCACTGTCCACAGAGTCCTGATGGCTATACATAGTGGTGAAGGCCTAGAGGTCAGATCTGCCCTTCCTATGGACAACACCAGAGGAGCTCCAAGACCAGAGGGCTCTGCTATAGTATCTCCCTCACCCCCCTCTCAGTGAAAAATGGGACTTGAGAGGCTCAGCAGCCTCTCACATGTGCCAGGCCTTGAGTTCATTCCCCCAGTACTGCCTAAGCAATAGCAACAAAACCACCCTTGCCCATGCAGTACAGAATGGCAGCATTTGGTTCCTAAAGTAGACTTGAAACAAGTCTCTGATGGGTAGAAAGGTTGATTGTTAAAGTGTGGTGGGAGTGGCTGGGAAAATGGTTTAGTGGTGAATGCAGGAATTATAGACATAAGATCTAGAGTTGGATCCCTGACACAACATATGCCAGAGCGATTGGTTCTATTCTTTCTTATTAAATTACTCTCTAAAAAGTAAAGTATAAAATTTTCCTTGCCTCAAAAGCTTAGTGTGTCCATTTGTGTGGCAATAGGAAGCCAATTTTATTATATAATTATCACACAACCTACTGGCAAGGCATTTCCAAAACAAATCTGTGTCTTAAAAAAACGATCCTCCAGTTTGAATATGGAGAATCTGAAACAAATAGAAGCCTAGCGTCAAAGGTTGTGTGCTTGAGCAAACTTTAGTCAGGTTCTGGAACTTTGTATTCGATGCACCTGTGTCCTTCCTTGTGCAGTCAGGTTTTGGCAAAACCCTGCTGAGTCAGTTTAGCAGTAAACTTTCACCCTCATATCTGATGGTCCTTACTATAGACTGAGTTCCTCATTCTCTACCATCCCTCAGGTGATACAGTCATCCTTATCTGCCTTCAGGTGGAATCCTGTTAGATCAGCTTAGCTAGACTACCCCTTACCCTATTTTCCTTTTAGTAATATTCCATCCCTTGACACACCCTGCTCCGCTCCTTGGCTATTAGCCCCTATTTGCTGGCATTGTATTCAGAGTTGAGTCTGTTTCTCTGAAACTCTTTTTCTCCTCTTGCAGTAGTCCTGAATGAAATCTGGTTTTGTGTATGTATGTCTGCATCTATGCATGTGTGTACTTTATGTTGTTTTTACTCCTGCTTTTCAGTTCTAGTTTTTCTTTTTTGCCTTCAGGGTTATCGCTGGGGCTCAGTGCCTGCACTACAAATCCACTGCTCCTGGAAGACATTTTTCCCATTTTTTTGCCCTTGTTGTTGTTATTGCTATTGTTGTTGGATAGGACAGAGAGAATTGAGAGAGGAAGGGAAGACAGAAAGGGGAAGAGAAAGATAGATACCTGCAGACCTGCTCTACCTCTTGTGAAGCGACACCCCTGCAAGTAGGGACTCAGGGACTTGAACTGGGATCCTTGTGTGGGTCCTTGCACTTTGTACTATGTGCGCTTAACCTGCCTGCTGCACCTGGCCCCTTAGGTTTTCTTTTATACTATGTTTATATTAAGTGTACTATATGTGTGTGTGTGTGTGTGTGTACATCTACAGAGAAAAGAAAGACAGAAAAAAGAATGTGGAGACAGAAAAGTAGTACAACTACTACACTCTCCATATCATATCTGGATCATATATTTGAGTTCTCCAGAGTCAGCATGGAACTGTAAAAACACAAAATGAAACAAAATGAAAATATACAAGCCCAAAGCAAGCCACACAAAGAGATTCTTACTGTAGCTCGACTGTAGTTATGTTTGGGGAAAGGGGAGAGTCCCAGGTGGCCATGATGGACAAGCTATTGGTGTCCTTCACAAGATACACAACACTGTCATTGCAGTACTCGTCAGCTGCTGCCCAGGAGCCTGCTGACTTCTTGTTCTTGTCCACTGCCCTCAGGACCACAGCGGTGATGTTCAAATCCACAGGAACTGACACTAGGAGGAAGTGACAGGGAGGTTAGTCAGTTAACTGTGCAGTAAGACAAGGAGTGCAGGGCATGGAATCTAAATTCAGTGTGAAGAAAGGAAGTTACACACAGTCTGTACATATGGTGTGATTTAAGTTTCACAAAAGGAGTTGAAAAAGGTCTGGAAGGGACTATATCAAAATATTAACCGCAGTGTCGTAGTAGTGGGGTTGCAGTGATTTTTCTTTTCTTACTGGCACTCCCCCCCTGCTTCTTCTTCTTTAAATGTTTTCCCAAATGTTCTACAGTAAATAGTAGACAAAAGGAGACCTAGACACTGAGCCTAGTCTTTGGCTCTTTATCTCTGGAGCCTGGTCAGCGTCTACCAGTTAACGGGTATGTGCCTGTTCTGCCTTCTTTGGGGGTGGGAGTAGGGCGTGGAGTTCAGGGAGCAAAGGGGCTGATGTGAGAGAGTTGAGCACCCCTGGGAAGTGCTTTCTGAAAACAAGTACTCTTCCTAGCACCACATATGCTGATGCATTTGTTTCTGTTGTGGAAGGTGTAGGTAGCAGTGGGGACTTGTAGCTCTAAGTATTTGTAAATCATAGTTTTTCCTTCCTTCCTTCCTTCCTTCCTTCCTTCCTTCCTTCCTTTTTTTCTTAAGTGTTTGTTTACTAATTTTGCCCTGTTTCTAGTTTCTTTTTCCAGTCATCTTACTGGGTTCAGGGATAATGGTTTACAGTACATTTACAGTTAATACATGGGTTCAATAGCTCATCTACCTGTGGTAGGTATCTGCAAAAGCCTTTCATCTCCAACTTAGGTCCTTCCCAACCAAATGCTAAAATTTATAAAATAAAGTTCTTACTCTACTTGGGAAAGAATTTCAGTTGAGACAGAGAAAGAGACAAGCCAGAGCACCACTGTGGTATATGCAGTGCCAGAGACCAAGCTGGGAAGGTCAGGCATGCAAGGCTATTGCTTACCAGTTGAGCCATTTCCACAGCCCCTGTATATCAGCCCTTAGGGCTCCCTGACTTCACTTGGGTACTTTTGCCCTTGTGATCTGGCCAGTTAGTTGTTATTGTCAGCATTCTAACATGTAAAGGGGAAGAAATTTCAGAATCTTTTCATCTATGCACTTCCGCCCATAGAAAGTTCCTTTTAGGGGGGCTGGGCAGTAGTGCAGTGGGTTAAGCACACATGGCATGAAGTGCAAGTACTGGCATAAGGATCCTGGTTGGAGCCCCTGGCTCCCCAACTGCAGGGGAGTCGCTTCACAAGCGGTGAAGCAGAGTAGTGGATTCGTAGTTCAGGCACTGAACCCCAGCAATATCCCTGGAAGCAAAGGAAAAAAAAAAGAAAGTTCTTTTTAGGGTGCTGGAAATAGCATAGTGGTTATGCAAGCAGACTCTCATGCCTGAGGCTCTGAAGTTCCAGGTCCAATCCTCTGCACCACTATAAACTAGAGCTGAGCTTTGCTCTGGTTAAAAAAAAAAAAAAAAAAATAGAACAAAGAAAAAAAATCCTTTTAAATGCATACCTCTCCATGTCCCTTCATTGCCCAAAATTCTTTCAAAAACTTTATTTCTTTTTCTTTTCTTTCTTGTTGTGTGTGTGTGGGGGGAGTAAGGGGGGTTAGAGACAGAGAAATGAGATGGAAAGGGGTGACAGAAAGGGGGAAGAGGAGGTTGGGGAGATAGCTTAATGATTATGGAAAAGACTTTCATGCCTGAAGCTTTGAGGTCTCAGGTTCAGTCCCCGGCACCACCATAAGCCACTCTTTCTTTATCTCTGTATCTATATAAAAATAAATATTAAGAATGAGAGAGAGAGAGAAAGAGAGAGAGAAGACACCTGCAGCATTGCTTCATTGCTTTTGAAGCTTCCTCTTATAGGTGGGGACTGGGGACTTGAAGCCAGGTCTTGCACATGGTAATATGTGAACTCATCCAGGCGCACCAATACTCGAGCTCCTCAAATATGTTTTTTTTTTCCCTTCACAAAGTAGAGGAAACTGATCAAGTAGCACAATAGGGTCAGACAGCCTTAGATCTGAATTCTAGCTCTAACATTTAAGACCAAGTCATTTCATCTCTGAGCCTAGGTTTCCTTATAGTTCATCATTCACTCTTGAATCATTTCACTTCACAAATAATTATTAAATTCCCACTTTGCACCTGCCCTAGCTCTAGATTTGGAGATAATGTCATCACCCCATTATATTGAGCTTATGATACCTTATCTTGACAAGTTCTTGGGAGTAGTAGAGAGAAGAATGTAAATACTAAGCGATGGTAGGTGTTGAATTATTTGAATTTGTTATTACATTTTTGTGTGTGCATGCGTGTGTGGAGCTGGGGTTTTGCATGTGTGTGATCTCATAGTTATGAGCTACTTTTTTCATTATATTTTTCAGACTGAGAGAGAGAGAGAGAGAGACAGGTAGAGGGAGAGACCACTGCACAAGTACTTCCTTTGTCATAGGACCATGTGGTGAGCTGTCTTTCTGGCCCAGGGATGTTATTATTTCTAACACAGAACATTTCTGTTTTGTTTGTTTTTATGAAACAAGCTGAGTCGAGCCAGATCTCTCAAGCCCTGACTTGCTCTGCAAGAGCCTAACACTTGTCCTAGATGAGTGCAGGGATGGTGACGATCAGTGATGTCATCTCCATAGTCACCAAGTCAGCTCTCACACGGGCATGTTCTTGCCTTCCTCCTTTCCCCATATTCTCCACCCTTCATGCTGTGGCCGGACCAGAAATCTACATACAACACTCCCATCAGGACACACTCATCTCTAAAACCTTCAAAGGGAGGCTGGCCAGGTGGCATCGTAGATTGGGCACTGGACTCTTAAGCATAAGGTCCTGAATTCAATCCCTGGCATCACACGTGCCAGAGTTGTGCTCTGCTTCTCTCGTGCTCCTTCTTTCTTTTGAGATAATAAATATTTTAAGTAAAATGAAATGTTTGAAGCGTTCTTTCTGGAGCATCTAAACATTGCTGCTTTGATACTTCAGCCCCTGTTCTATTGATAGCAGCCACTGTGTGGATTTGTCAGGAACTGCCTCACTCTGCTCTCTGCTTTCTGCCCTCCCAGTTGAGGGGCAGCTGGTCTTCCTCTGGTTCTGCTGATGCTTCAAGCTCACATCTGCCCCTGGCCAGTGTTACTTTTTGTCTAGAGCTTGCCTTTCCTACCTTCCTTCCTTCCTTCCTTCCCTCCTCTCTCCCTCCTTCCCTTTCTTCCTTTTTTAAAAAATATTTTTAATTTATTTTTAATAGAGACAGAAGTTGAGAGGGGAGGAGGAGATAGATATCTGCAACATTGCTTTACCACTTGTAAAGCTTCCCTCCCCCCCACAGGTGGGGACCGAAGGCCTGAACCTGGATCCTTGTGCACTGTAATGTGTGTGCTCAACCAGGTGTGCCACTGCTCAGCTTCCCCCCTTCCTTTTTTTTTTTTTTTCTTCACACATCCTATCTCTGTGTATGCATCAAGATTCTGCTTATGTCCTACCTCCAGGCCAGTTTAGCCTTCTTTTTCTCACTCATAAACTATTTGTGTTTTTCACACTATATAATTGAGCACTTAATTAATTTCTTTCTTTTCTTTTTTTTTTTTTCCTCCAGGGTTATTGCTGGGCTTGGTGCCTGCACCATGAATCCACCACTCCTGGAGGCCATTTTTCCCCCTTTTTGTTGCCCTAGTTGTTGCAGCCTCCTTGCGGTTATTATTGCCATCGTTGACCTTGCTTTGTTGTTGGATAGGACAGAGAGAAATGGAGAGAGGAGGGGAAGACAGAGAGAGAGGGGGAGAGAAAGATAGACACCTGCAGACCTGCTTCACCACCCGTGAAGCGACTCCCCTGCAGGTGGGGAGCCGGGGGCTCGAACCGGGATGCTTACTCCGGTCCCTGCGCTTTGCGCCACGTGCGCTTAACCCACTGTGCCACCACCCTACCCCCCTTAATTAATTTCTGACAGGTACTCTGCACAGTAGTTTCATCTGTGTATCTGGCCAGGCCCTTGCTGGGCACCTGGAAGGCACTAAGTAATCATTCACTGGCAGAGGGAAAAGTCGAGCTGCAGCATGATATAGTGCTATTCAAGCTGAAGCTTCAGGGGGATGAGGCAGGCACATTTCATCCCTCTTTTCCACAGCAGGGTTGAGGAAACAGCATAATGGTTATGCAAACAACTTTCATGCCTGAGGCTCTGAGGTCCCAGGTTCAATTCCCAGCGCCATTATAGGCTAAAGCTAAGCAGTGCTGGTCAAAAAAATAAATAAATAAAACCAGAGGCAGAGGACACTTGATCAGTACAGTCCCAACAATACAACTGCTATTGCATTATGGGCGTCTTTCACTGATACCAACACAGACCCAATGGCCCTGTGAAGATAATGCCAGAACTGCAGATGTCTTGGGATCTGCCCAACTATCTATACAAAACTTATCAGTGTTGACACAGACTCTGAAATAAAAACAAAACAGAAGAAGCCAGGTGGTGGTGCACCTGGTTGAGTGCACAAATTACAGTGTGGAAAGACCTGGGTTCAAGTCCCGATCTCCCAACTGCTGGGTGGGGGTGGGGGGAGAAGCTTCATGAGTAATGAAGCAGTGCTACAATTTCCCCTCTCTCTCTTCCTTTTAAATTCTCTCTGTCTCTATCCAAAATAAATAAGTATTGAAAAAAAATCAGAATAAGAAATAAGGAGAAGTGGTTGGCTTCTGCAGGCACTCACTCAGTCTCCTCAAAAGCTCCAAGACCATGGGGGTTGGGCAGTAGTGCAGTGGGTTAAGCGCACGTGGCGCAAAGCCAGGGACCAGTGACCGGTGTAAAGATTCGGGTTGGAGCCCCCAGCTCCCCACCTACAGGGGAGTCGCTTCACAGGCGGTGAAGCAGCTCTGTAGATATATGTCTTTCCCCCTCTCTGTCTTCCCCTCCTCTCTCCATTTCTCTCTGTCCTATCCAACAACAACGACATCAATAGCAATGATAATAATAACTACAACAACGATAAAAACAACCAGGGTAACAAAAGGGAAAAAATGGCCTCCAGGAGCAGTGGATTTATGGTGCAGGCACTGAGCCCCAGCAATAACCCTGGGGGCAAAAAAGAAAAAAAAAGTTCCAAGACCTGATGGAAGTCCTGCAATGGCGATGTACGAGGAAATTGCGTTGCCTGTTGAGTGACATTTGGTTAGAATCTGGCACCTCACATCTCTGTGGGCCAAGGATTTTGACTGTCAACTAAATGATCCCTATAGCAAGCCAGTTACCTTAGAGCTCTAGCACGTTTTTGTTCTAAGATGAAATTAGGGAAATCCCTGCCACTTAGTGGGCTCCCAGTGCCTCTTACTCCTCCTTCCCCCTTCCTCTGCTCTACCTACCACCTCTCTCAGTGCTGTAATCTCCCTTTCACCTAGAATGTTCCCTCTCAGGGTGTCTTAAGGATGTTCTCTTGATTCTTCCTTCTGTTTTCCAACTAATACGGCATTCTACTTCCTTACCCATCATCTACACACCACAACTTTAACCTCTGCGTTTCTCTTCCTTTCAGTTCAGCAGCAAAATCTCTCACCTGGTGATGTGTTTCCTTAAGTCAAAGGTTTCTTTTTCTTTTTTAATATTTATATATTTCCTTTTGTTGCCCTTGTTGTTTTATTGTTGTAGTTATTGTTGTTATTGATGTCATTGTTGTTTGATAGGACAGAGAGAAATGGAGAGAGGAGGGGAAGACAGAGAGGGGGAGAGAAAGACAGACACCTGCAGACCTGCTTCACTGCCTGTGAAGCAACTCCTCTGAAGGTGGGAAGCTGGGGGCTTGAACTGGGATCCTTATGCCGGTCCTTGCACTTTGCACCACCTGTGTTTAACCTGCTGCACTACCACCCGAGTCCCTTAAGTCAGAGGTTTCTGATGTAGTAATCTGTTGTAATAATCTCTCTGCCCCCTGCCCTTATCTTTCCTCACACACAAGGGCACATGTGGACCCTTCTCGTCTTCACCTTGTAAAGCAAGATTATATTTTCTGTGCTGCTAGGACAAGATCTACTGCCTATGGGAGTGTGTCCTGTCACATCTCGGGCAGTTAGTTCTTATGAAAAAAGAGAAGACAAGATATATTGGGGGTCTGGATGGTAGCTTACCTGGTAGAGTATACACATTATCATGGGAGAGGATCCAGGTTCAAATCCCCAGTTCCTATCTGCAGGGGGAAGCTTTATAGGTGGAGCAGTGCCACAGGTGTCTCTCTCTTACCTCTATCAGAAATCAGGCAAGCAGAAAAAGAAAGCAAGCCAACCACTGGGAATGGCAGAACCATGCAGGCACCAAGTCTTAGTGATAACCTTGGTGGCAAAGGACAAACAAAAAGACATGCTGGGATCAGTGTGTGAAGGCTGGTTATCCTTCTGCTGAAGCCTGGGACCTACAGAGCATGAGTGTGGCGTTATCCTGGTGGTTTGTATAAAATGTGGCTAGAGTGGCTAACAGAGGCAGGATAACACAGTAGATGAAAAACAGGCTCTGAAACTGGACAGCCTGGCTGGACAGAGCTGGACAAATCTTGGCTACTATTCAAATATTAGCTGTGTTGCTTAACTGCTGACCTTGGAGAAAACTTTCATTTCTTTTGGAGAGGTGGCTCAGCCAGTAGAACATACTCCTTGCATAGGTAAGACCTGGGTTTGATCCCTAGCACCACATGTGACATAGACGAGTTCTCTCATCAGATAAATGAGTATGTTTTAGAAGCTGTAACTTTCTTGTTTCTCAGTTCTCATCTGTAAAATGGAAGATACTAGCGTGTACCCATAGAATAGCAGCCAACACAGAGTCAGGAGTGTTAGTTCTCATTACTGTAGCACGTTATGACTGGGCCCTCCTCAATCGCTATCGAACAGGCCATGGCCGGTGCGCCGCTATGTTCCACCGCTGGGGAGCCAGAGACGACCCGAACTGCCCCTGCGGCTCCAGACAGACTATGACCCACATAGTCAACGACTGCCACCTCTCCAGATTCAAAGGAGGTCTCGAAACTTTACATCAGGCTCCACCTGACGCTGTTGACTGGCTACGGAAGAAGGGCAAACGCTAGAAGAAGAAACTGTAACTCAGGAGTGTACAGTGCAGAGTGACAGGCAGGGTCTGTGAACTAAAAGGCTCAGCTTCATGTCCCAGCTGCAACATTCAGCTCACTCTGCAAGTCACTAGCATCTTTATCTTTGTTTCTATTGTCTCATCTACAGAAAAACAATGACAGCTGTCTAGGTCATTATGAAAACAACTGTTAGATATTATTGTTATGAAACAACTGTTAGATATTATTGTTATAAACTTGCCTTGACTTGTAAGTCTGACAGACTGCCAAAGGGATATTTATAAAATACTACTAGAAGTCTCGAAGGAGAGCATTCAATTAGGTATGAAAAGACTTAAGATTCAAGGGCCAGTTCTGACATCTGTTATCAGTGATATCCTAAGAAAGGCATGATCTGATTATTATCCCCCAAAATTATTTAAAATGCCCATTTTAGGGCTGAGTTGACAGTATAATTGTTCTGCAAAAGACTTTCATGCCTGAGACTCTTTTAAGTTCCCAAGTTCGGTCCCCATAACCACCAGAAGCCAGAGCTGAGCAGTGCTCTGGTAAAACAAACAACAACAACAACAACAACAACAAAAACTATTTAAGTTAGAGGACTTGCGGTTAGGTGTTGCTTTGCTGGGGCTCAGTTAACCTAGCTGCTGGGGCTTGATGACTTCCACGGCCCAGGTTTTCACAGAGAACATGCAGAAGCAGTCCCCCCCAGCCCACTTCTCACATGCTGTTATTTCTCTGTCTGCCTCCACTTCCCATCTGCTACAAAACCACATGTATCTTGTGTCACCAAGAATAGGGATGAGCGAAAATGTTATGAAATTCTCATTAATTTCCCTCAGAGACAGAAGACAACAGAGAAAAGTGACTTCGACTTACCTGTGTAGCTTGTGTTCCTCTCATAGACTTTTGGATGGACATTGATTCCTGGAGCAGAGGAGGTGATGATCTCCTTAAAGGCCATGCAACTGCTATTGTAACCTTTAGCATGGGCAAAGGAAAACAACAGTCCGAGGCATAAAAACAGCCCCGGTGGTACCAGTGTGGAAGCAGGGATTGCCATGGTCCTGATCTGTTTGGAACTTGCTGGGGCTGGAACTGGGTAAGACCTACAACTCACCTGTTTATATGCTCTGGGGCTGGAACTTCTGGATGACGTCATATATGCAAATCTTTTCGCCCCTCCTAAGATGAACTGGCTTCTGCAATTTGACTACTGATATGATCAAGAATGAATCTCCTTGTACCTGTCACCATGATTCTTTATTAAGACCAGTTTTGTTCAAGAAAGGGCATATATTGATCCTGGCTTTATTTTGGATTGCATTTACCTCAACTGTTGGAAGGAAACGAGTCAGGGCTGGCAACAGAGCTCACCTAGGAAGGGTGCTTGTTTGCCATGAGCTAGACCCAGGTTTGATCCCCCCCCCCCCCCCAGCCTTGCTGGGTGACAGAAACGTTGATGCTGTGGTGTCTTTCTCTCTCCTCACCCCTCTTTTTTTGCCACCAGGGTTATTGCTGGGACTCAGTACCAGCATGATTTTAATGCTCCCTGTGGCCACTTTTTTCCTTGTTTAGCTGAGGGTGAGAAACTGAGAGATAAAGAAGGAGAGAAAGACAGAGAGAGAAAGGGAGACATCACCATACTGCTCTGGAAGCTTTCCCCCTGCAGGTACTTCCATGTGGTTACCAGGGACATGAACCTAGATCCTCACACACAGTACTATGTGCATGCCACTGGACAAGCCATCTGCTGGCCCTCATCTCTGTCACTGCTGTCTTTCTGTCTGAAAAATAAGTCAAGAGCAGTAAAACCCTGGAGGGGGGTGTTAATGAACACAAAGTAAGTGAAATTTAGAGTTGAGTAATTATCATATACCTGATCCATTTAGAAGCTCTACATTTCTAGGCGTAAAGGTCCACTGGTCTTAGAATGCCACATATATAATTCTTTTAAATATTTATTTATTGGGTAGAGACAGCCAGAAATCTAGAGGGAAGGGGGAGAGAGGGGGAGACAGAGAGACCTGCAGCACTACTTCACCACTTGCAAAGTTTTCCCCCTGTATGTGGGGACGAGGTGCTCAAACCTGGGTCCTTGTGCACTGTAACACATGCACTCAACCAGTTGCACCACCACCCGGCCCCCTATATATACTTTTCCAATGCTCCTTAACTGAACTTATAATTACAGTTCATTTTGTGATTAGCATAGAAGCAGAAAACTGTTTCTAGATTTACATTTATCTTTTAGAAAGAAACAAGTGGACCACTTGCTTCCTGTCACTTTCCTCTGAACCACAACAGCACAGCAAAACTACTAAAACCATCAGAAAATTGTTCCCCCTCCTTTTTCCTCTGATTCTTATTAGCCACTAAAGGAGAAAAGAAGAAATATTCTATAAGAATAGAAAGGAAGTGGGGGTCGGGCAGTGGCGCAGTGGGTTAAGCACATGTGGCGCAAAGCACAAGGACCGGCATAAGGATCCTGGTTCGAACCCCCGGCTCCCCACCTGCAGGGGAGTCGCTTCACAGGCGGTGAAGCAGGTCTGCAGGTGTCTGTCTTTCTCTCCCCATCTGTCTTCCCCTCCTCTC
Organism: Erinaceus europaeus; assembly: GCF_950295315.1. Taxonomy (NCBI): domain Eukaryota; kingdom Metazoa; phylum Chordata; class Mammalia; order Eulipotyphla; family Erinaceidae; genus Erinaceus; species Erinaceus europaeus. The sequence goes on along the minus strand of NC_080181.1, from coordinate 20,824,793 downwards.
TCCATTTCTCTCTGTCCTATCCAACAATGAACAGCGTCAACAGTGGCAATAATAATAACCACAACGAGGCTACAACAACAAGGGCAACAAAAGGGGGAAAAATGGTCTCCAGGAGCGGTGGATTCATGGTGCAGGCACTGAGCCCAGCAATAACCCTGGAGGAAAAGAAAAAAAACAAACTCAAAAATAAAAAGAAGAATAGAAAGGAAGCAAAAAAAAAATCATAGAATTAAATTTAGGTGATAGTAATAAATGTTTCTTCAGAAGTGTATTTAAAATGATGATGTAAGGTGAGGGAGACAGCACAGTGGTTCTGTAAAATGATAGTGTAAAGAGCTGAAAAACCTATCCTTCCATAAAAGCATAAGAAATTAACAAAAACAGTTAAAAAATAAACTTTCCCAGCACTCCAGAAATTAAGCAAATGTTTGCAACAATCAGGAGCATTTACTTAAAAAAAATCAAATCTACAAAATACTATAAAATTGCAGTATTTTTAGGTGTCTCTTCACCACAGTCATCTCATATCTACAGAAACCAAGAGCTTTGTAAGTATGGTAACAGTGAAGACCAGAAAAATAGCAACCAGTGGAAGGTGACAGAACGAGTCTGGAGATCTCTGAAAAAACCTCATTCCCAGAGAATTGTCACTATGTGACCTTGCTGGAAGTTGCCTGTCAAGCCACATTCTTGGAGCTTGTCTTTATTTAGCCTAACAACTCCCTCAATATAAACAGCATTGTCGGCAGGGTATTTGTTGAAAACGATCAGTGGTAATGTTCTAACATTGCGGCTGCCTGAGACAATGATCCCAATTGAGACTTACAAGGGCAAACACAGAGAAAAAACTGGGGAATGAGATATTGGTTGGGGGAATACTGACTAGTTCCTAGACTAGAAGGCCAGGTGCATATACAAGGCAATGCACACATGCAGGAAATCATACTCTTTTGCCTGTGGCTGAGACTTGAGGCTCCTGAGAAGCAAGAAGTGAAAGTTAAACTGCCAGGGGCTGGGCGGTTCACAATAGGTTAAGCGCACATGGCGCAAAGCGCAAACTGGTATAAGGATCCCAGTTTGAGCCCCCATTCCCCACCTGCAGGGGGGGGTCACTTCACAGGCAGTGAAGCAGATCTGCAGGTTTCTATCTTTCTCTCTCCTGTCTTCCCTTCCCCTCTCCATTTCTCTCTGTCCTATCCAACAACGACAGCAATAGCAACAATAGTAATAACAACAATGATAAACAACAAGGGCAACAAAAAGGGAAAAAATGGCCTCCAGGAGCAGTGGATTCATAGTGCAGGCACCAAGCCCCAGCAATAACCCTATAGGTAAATAAAAAGAGAAAGTTAAACTGCCTATCTGACCAGTGAAGACCTGTCCAGACCATGCACAGAGAAATAAAGGAAAGATATGTTTAAGGAAATTTCTGTCTATTCAGTAAGCTGATCACTGAAATACCTGAGACACATAATAAAAAATAATAGGCTTTACAGCATTAATTCAGGAAAGTCACTCAAGTAAACCATAGCAGCAACAATCAAGAAGTTCAGAACACCCTGGGAGGGAGGGAAGTCTGATATCCAGAATGGCCATGAAACATTTTAAATAATCAGTTTACAGCAAAAAAATTACAAGATCTATAGTGAAACAAGAAATTAAGTATCATAAACGGAGAAACTATTCATAGCATTCCCTGAAAACTATCCCTGAAGAAACCCAGTTGCTGGACCTACTAGATGTGGTGCTAACTCAAATATAAGATTACTGAAGAACTAGAAGAAACCATTTCTAAAGAATGAAAGTATGAGAATGCTATCTCATCAAGTAAAGGGTATTATTAGGGGCCGGGTGATAGCACACTGGGTTAATTGCACATAGTGCAAAGCACAAGGATCCCGGATCAAGCCCTGGCTCCCCACCTGCAGGGGAGTCGCTTCTCAGGTGGTGAAGCAGGTCTGCAGGTGTCTATCATTCTCTCCCCCTCTCTGTCTTCCCCTTCTCTTTCAATTTTTCTCTGTCCTATTCAACAATAAGAAAAATGGGGAAAAAATGGCTGCCAGGAACAGTGGGTTCGTGGTGCAGGCTCTGAGCTCCAGCAATAACCCTGGAGGCAGAAAAAAAAAAAGTATTAGTAAGAAGGTAGAAATGATAAAAAGAACCAAATAGAAACTCTACCATTGAAAAATATAGTAGGTGGGGTCGGGTGGTAGCACACTTGGTTGAATACACATTACCATGCACAAGCACCCAGGTTCAGGTTCTTGTCCCGCATCTGCATGTGGGCTACTTCATGAACAGTGAAATGGTGCTGCCGGTTTCTCTCTTTCCCTCTAATGCCCTCTACCCTATCAATTTCTGTATCAATAAGGAAGAAAAAAAAAGCCACTAGAAGCAGTAGTGATGAAAAAAAAGTTAAAAAATTTGTGAGGAAAAAAAAATGTGAATTTTCAGGGCTTGGGATTAGACAACAATCTAATAGATCTAATGCTCAAAACAGAAGCAGCCAAAGAAAAAACAAGTTGGACTTTGTCAAAACTAAAAGTTTCTCATTATGAAGAAAACAAAAAAAGCCAACCAATAATGGAAACTATGTTCCATTATTACAAATACTTACAAATAGGGGGGCTGGGTGGTGGTGCACCTGGTTAGGTACGCATATCACCATGTGCCCATCATCATCTGAGTTCAAGCCCTAGCTCCCCCTCTGCAGGGGAATGCTTCATGAGTGGGGAAGCAAATCTGCAAGTGTCTCTCTGTCTCTTGCTATTTCCCCTCCCCTCTCAATTTTTCTTTGTACTGTCAAATAAAAATAGAAAAGAAAAAAAAAAAAAGGAAAAATGGCCACCAGAGCAATGGACTAGTAGTGCAGGCATCCAGTCCAGTGATAACCATGGTGAAAGGAAGGAGAAGGAAGGAAGGAAGGAAGGAAGGAAGGAAGGAAGGAAGGAAGGATACTTAGAAATAGTATATCTAACAGGAGTTGGGCGGTAGCGCAGTGGGTTAAGCTCACATGGTGTGAAGCTCAAGGACCAGTGTAAGGATCCCGGTTCGAGCCCCCGACTCCCCACCTGCAGGGCAGTCGCTTCACAGGCGGTGAAGCAGGTCTGCCGGTGTCTATCTCTCCCCCTCTGTCTTCCCCCCCTTTCTCCATTTCTCTCTGTCCTATCCAACAACGACAACATCAATAACAGCAACAATAATAACTACAACAACAATAAAAAATAACAAGGTCAACAAAACTACAACGAGATACCGCTTCACTACTTCTAGGGTGGCTAGATTCAAAATGACAGATGAAGGCTAGAAAAGTGATTCAGCCAAAGAACACCTGCCCTGTGTGTGCAGAGCCCTGGGTTCCATCCTGAGACCACACAAGTGACAGATGATAGTTAATGAATACTGGCAAGGCTATGAAGAAACTGACTCTCCTGCCTTGCTAGTGAAATGTAAAACAGTACAGACTCCTTCTTTTCTTCCTCCCTTCCTTCCCCCCCCCCCACCTATCACCCCCACCTAGAGTATTGGTGGTTCAGAACTGGGTCACATATTTGACAAAAAACAAAAGCACATTCCCAGGTGAGCTATCTCACCAGCCCATGCAGCCACTTCTCAAAAAATACTTCTTTAAAAAAATTAACATTGTGGGGGGAGGGTTTGTAGATAATAGCATAATGGTTATGCGAAGGGATGCTTATGCTCAAGGCTCCAAAGTCTTAGGTTCAATCCCCCGCACCACCATAAACCAGAGCTGAGCCGTGTTCTGGTAATAAAATAATTTAAAAAAAAAAAAAGAAGGAAAAAATTAACATTGTTACTTTGAAAGATTTTTTATATTATTTATTATGAGAAAGAATGAAGAGAGAGAGAGTGGACCAGAGCACTGCTCAGTTCCAGCATAAGATGATGCTGGGGATTGAACATGCAACCTCTGTAAGCTCAGTCATGCAGACAGGTGCTCTGAATTATCGGGGCTGGGAGATGGCTCACTGGTAGAGTGCATGCTTTGCCATGCACAAGGACCCTGATTCGGACCTTCAGCCACCACATAGGGGCACTTGCACAGAGGAGGCTTCATGAACAGTGGAGGGGTGATATGGCAGTGCTTCTTCCTCTCTTTCTCTGTCTCTCACCCTCTATCTTAAAGAAAAAGAGAAAAAGGAAAAAAAAGTCATCTAAAGCAGAAGAATTTTTCAGGCTTACAGCCCCAGTGATAACGCTGGTGGTAAACAAAAACAGGTTGACTCTTCTTCCTCCCTCTAGAACTTCTTTTTTCCCCTCATTGTTATTGAATAGGAAGGATACAGAAATCGAGAGAGGAGAGAAAGACAGGAGAAGAGAGGATAGATAAACACCTGCTTTACCACTTGTGAAGTGATGCCCCTGCAGGTGGGGATTTGGGGGCTTGAACTGGGATTCTTGTGCTGGTCCTTGTGTTTCGCACTATGTGTGCTTAACCTGGTGCACTACCACCCAGCCCCCTAGAATTACTTTTAACAGTTACTTTTTAAAATTTTTTAAAAAATATTTATTTATTCCCTTTTGTTGCCCTTGTTTTATTGTTGTAGTTATTACTGTTGTTGTTATTGTTGTCGTCATTGTTGGATAGGACAGAGAGAAATGGAGAGAGGAGAGGAAGACAGAGAGGGGGAGAGAAAGATAGACACCTGCAGACCTGCTTCACCGCCTGTGAAGCGACTCCCCTACAGGTGGGGAGCCGGGGGCTGGAACCGGGATCCTTGAGCCGGTCTATTAATGCTTTGTGCCACATGTTCTTAACCTACTGTGCTACCGCCAGACTCCTCTTAATAGTTACTTTTACTTGACCCAGAAACTCCACTACTAGGTACATAAGACAAGTGAGAAAAAAAAAGGAATAAAGAAATAAGGGAAGGAAGAAGGGGAAGAGAGGGAACTAAAGAAAGAGAGAGAGGGAAGGAGGGAAGCCATTATAAATATTCATGTACAAGTTTTTGTGTCAACCTTCTTCCTTCCCTTATTTCTTTATTCCTTTTTTTATTTTCTCACCATGGTTATTGCTAGGACTTGGTGTCTGCACAATGAATCCACTACTCTAGTGGCCCTTTTTTCCTTTTTTTTGGTCTTTCTTTCCTTCTTTCCTTCCTTCCTTCCTCCCTCCCTCCCTCCCTTCCTTCCTTCCTTCCTTCCTTCCTTCCTTCCTTCCTTCCTTTTTTCTTTATTTTTTGATAGGTCAGAGAGAAATTGAGAGGGGAGAGAGAGCTAGAGAGAGAGTAAGAAAAAAGAGACACCTTCTCCACTGCTCATGAAGCTTACCCCCTACAGTGGGGGACTAGGGCCTTGAACCTGAGTCCTTGAGCATGGTAACTTGTGTGCTTTACTAAAGGTTGCATCACTGCCTAGCCTCCATGACGCCATCATTAATAGCCTAGGTGTCCATTAGTTCCTAAGTGCATAATAAAATGTTTTTTATACAAAGAAATATTATTTAACTATCAAAGGAATAAGTTACTAATCGATGTTACAACTTAGAAGAACCTAGATGAATCTTGAAATGAGTAAAAGAAACCTGATACAAAAGGCCACCTACCACATGATCTCACTTAAATGAAATATTATGAATAGGGAAGTCCAGGACTGGGGGTTAGAGGGAGGGAGAAAGTGAAGTGACTGCTGACTTGAAGTCTCTCTTGGTTTTGGTGGGGGGTGTCATGGGAATGTTCTGGAATTAGATAATACCAATGGTTTTATGATATTGTCACCGTGCTTAAAACCACTGAATTTTATGATGTGCAAACTATATGTTTTTAAAATTTATATATAAAGCTGTGTAGGCAAGTTGTGATAGTTGAAAGAATGGCGAACGTTTAGTAGTAGGCTCAGTTTCGAATCCAGACTTGGAGAGGAGTTTTACTTATTTTTTTGTTTTAATTTAAAAAATTTTTTATTAATAGCATGTTACACGATTGTAAGGTTATAGTGTATAGTTCCACACCATACCCAACACCAAATTTTTAGCCTTTCTGATTTTCAGTCCTCACTATTTAGTTTTTTTTTATATTTCTTTAAAATTTTTTTAATTATTTATTTTCCATTTTGTTGCCCTTGTTGTTTTATTGTTGTTATAGGTATTATTGTTGTTGATGTCGTCATTGTTGTATAGGACAGAAGGAATGGAGGGAGGAGGGGAAGACAGAGAGGAGGAGAGAAAGACACCTGCAGACCTGCTTCACCACCTGTGAAGTGATCCTTTTGCAGGTGAGGAGCCAGGGCTCGAACCAGGATTCTTACGCCAGTCCTTGTGCTTTGCACCACCTGCGCTTAACCCACTGCGCTACCACTGGACTCCCCGTCCCCACTATTTTAAAATATTGGGCCAAGAATACCAATCATACATCTTTTCATAAATATTAAGTGAGAAATATATGTAAGCCATTTGGAGAGATGGGGTGGGTGTGCCACATAGGAAGTGTGTTATCATATATGTAGCCTCCTCCCCTCCCTTTCTTCCTAGATATGGACCAGATTAAGAGAAAATAAAATATAGTAGTCTTGCTGTTGGTAAGCAGATACTTCTAAATTTCCCCCATGAATTTGAAGTAGAAGGCTGTGGGGATGAGGAGCAACTTAGAGGGGAAAACTAACTTCCGCAGACTTTTTTCATTCATTGCCGCAAGGTGTGTGAAGTCTTCAGCATTGCCTTGAGGGTGGAGGGAGCTGTCATTTGGTTACAGTTGTTGACAAAATAAACTTGCTCTTTGATCAGCTAGAAAGGACTTGATTTTTCTTGAGGGCAGGGACCACAAGGGAGGTAGTTTTCATTTTTAAAATGCGCGCACACACACACACACACACACACACACACACACACATTTGGGTTTCCCTCTACGCATCTACCCCACGGGAATTTTGGACTCTTAATTCCTAAAGTTTCACACTTTACAAAAGCACTAGAAGTGACTGTAGAATAGAAGCGATTGTAGAATAGTGCTTTACAAGCCTTATATCTGTGGACCAGCCCATGAGTAGCACATCAGTTCAGCAACTGAAGTGAGTAAACCACGTTGGGACAGAATGTGAGACACGTTCATGTTAGAAGAAGCTAGATTCTCTGACTTCCTTTTAAGAGAGAGAAATAGACTGGAATAGCACTCAGCTTTGGTTTATGACTGTGTTTGGGATTGAACCTGGGGCCTCTGGGGCCTTGGGTATGAAAATCTGTACTTCAAGGCTGAGATGTCTCCCTGGCCCAAGAAATACTTTTAACTAAACTCATTCATTTACATCTGAGAACACTGAGTACCAAAAAGAGTGAAAAATTTGCATAAGCCTCTAGAAGCACTTAGCAAAATCAGGGGGAGTCCCCAGCTTTCTTTCAGTGTTTTCCAATGTCCAGCTCTAATATCTAGTTCATACAGGCTTGCTCTCCACTACATTTTGGATTCAGCTGATTCAGAGTCAAGGTACAGTGGAGTTTGATTTCAATATGCTAAGTGTGTACTGTGTAGTACATTTCGGACTCTTGCCCAGTTCATTCGTGTTTTGCAGAACTTGGGGACTTTGTAATAAATTACTTGTTATGTCTCTCTGCTCAAGACTGTTTATTGATGACATTTGTGGCTTCATTTAGATTGAATGTCAAGAGCACAGATGAATTGACAGTGTTTTATCCACATTGCCTCATGTGCTCAGTGAACAAGAGGTGGGGGGATTGAATAGGCTAGTCTAAGGCCATGGAGCCTTACTGGGCAATAACTTTCATTTTATAGCCACTGTTTCCAGGCTAGTGAGAGACTTGTTAAATTGTTTCCCTAGGACGACAAACTGCTCAGAATGTAAGAAAAGAAAGCAAATGTATTCAGCTCTAAGACCTGCCTTTATTTCTGATAATACTTTTCACATTTTGTTATGAAAATACTCTTCCCCCCCTGTGAAATTATGATTGATCTGCACTGTAGATAGTGGATCCTCCTTCATCTGAGAGAGAGAAAGAGAGAAAGACATCACAGCACCAGAGCTGCTGCTGGTGCCATAGTACTTTCATGTGGTGCCTGGCTTGAACTTGGGCCACACACATGCCAAGGCACTTTTTTTTTATGTGTTCTTACTAAAAATGAAAAATTTGTATACTATCTAGATTCTTGAATTCTTAGATCTGGAACTTTTCCAGAAATGTGCATTACTGTGGCGAAAAAGCAGGAGAGAGGATCTGAAAAGTCGTCTTGTTGCTGGGGATCTCCTTTTGCATTGGGGGGGGGTCTTTGTGACCATTGGGACATAATTCTGAGATGACAGAACGCCTACAGGAAAGCTCAATTTACTGCAAGCAAAAGTGGAAGCACTCTACCCCCTTCCCCCCAAAAAGGAAGTCAGTCTCAAGAGAGAATTGCAGTGTTCCCTTCCAATTTCGGGGCTTCTGTGCAGTCTTCCTTCCAGTGTCCCTTCCCCTTCCAGTGTCTAGTTGGATGTATAGCTAGGTTGGTGTTCTTGGACTGGTCTGGTTCTGAACCAGGTGCCGCTGCCAAAGTCTTTGGGCACTATGGTCCCCAGACGTGGTGCTGTGCCAGTACACATTGTGGTTTAACCTGGTCTAAGAAGAGTTATGTGACTGTTACGGGTCAGGCTGTACTCTCTGTGACCTGTGATTTTTTTTTCTTCCTTTAAAATTTTTTTTGAATATTTATTTATTCCCTTTAGTTGACTTTGTTGTTTTTTTATTGTTGTAGTTATTACTGTTGTTGTTATTGAGGTCGTCGTTGTTGGATAGGACAGAGAGAAATGGAGAGAGGAGGGGAAGACAGAGAGGGGGAGAGAAAGATAGACACCTGCAGACCTGCCTCACTGCCTGTGAAGCAACTCCCCTGCAGGTGGGGAGCTGGGGCTTGAACTGGGATCCCTGCGCCGGTCCCTGTGCTTTGTGCCACCTGCGCTTAACCCGCTGCGCTACCGCCGGACTCCCTTTTTTTTTCCCCTTCCTTAAATGTAGTATTTTCCAATTTTTTAAATTTGTGGTGAATAGTGGGTTACAAGGCTGTAAGATCACAGTGTATGGCTCCACACCACCCCCATCACCAGTTCTGTGTCCCCACCCTCCTGATTGTGCTATTGTTTGACAGTGAGGGGAAGGGAGTCTGGTGTCACAGACCTGGAAGAATTGCACCAAAAAATTGTGCAACTTCAGAGACTTTTCTCACGGTACTTTTCTACCCACTTTTCATTTTTTTATTTTTATTTGTTTATTTATTTATTTATTTATTTATTTTCCTCCAGGGTTTTTGCTGGGCTTGGTGCCTGCACCATGAATCCACCACTCCTGGAGGCCATTTTTTCCCCCTTTTTGTTGCCCTTGTTGTAGCTTCGTTGTCATTATTATTATTGCCATTGTTGATGTTGTTCGTTGTTGGATAGGACAGAGAGAAATGGAGAGAGGAGGGGAAGACGAGAGGGGGAGAGAAAGATAGACACCTGCAGACCTGCTTCACCGCCTGTGAAGCGACTCCCCTGCAGGTGGAGAGCCCGGAACTCGAACCAGGATCCTTATGATGGCCCTTGAGCTATGTGCTATGTGCGCTTAACCTGCTGCGCTAATGCCTAGCTCCCAAGGGTTATCATTTTAAACATAAATATTTAAAGATAAACACAGAAAGGCTGTTTTAAAGTGATCACTGAAGTGAAAATATAAAATCTAAACATTCTTTTTTTAATCTTTATTTGTTCATTCCCTTTTGTTGCCCCCTTTTTTTTTAAATTGTTGTTGGCATTATCACTGTTGGATAGGACAGAGAGAAATGGAGAGGAGAGGGGAAGACAGACAGAGGGAGATAAAGATAAGGATATGTTTTAAATTGTGATTATTTCCATTAATTGCTGATAACTCCAGGGCCCATCTTCCTTGGGTAAGCTATATGTTTCTGCAAGTTGCATTTCAAAGTCCAGATAAAGTTGAAGATTTATTGGATAGAGACAGCCAGAAATCGAGAGGGATTCACTGCTTATGAAGGACCCCCTTTGCAGGTAGGAAGCCCAGGGCTCGAACCGTGATCCTCACTCTGGTTGTCGTGTTTTGCACCACCTGCGCTTAACTCGCTGTGCTGCTGCCTGACTCCCAAATCTAAACATTCTAACGAGACTTGTAGAGCCTAAGAATGCAGTGGATGCCTTTTGGATCTACTTAGTCGATTTAATTTATTAGCACCTTGTTAACTACTGATGAACATAACATTACTTCCATTTCCACAACTGATAATCTATTACTAGTTTTAATTTGTGGCATCAGTAAAATTGTTCGAGATATAACATATTACAGCTACTGTGAATATGTGCTTCCATACTTACAGTACATATTCTCAGGTCTTAGGGGAGTTGTCCTGGCAGAGCTCTGGGGTTCTGTTAGCATTTGAAAGCTCTGCAGGTGGTCTCAGGTGCAGCCAGCTTCAAAATTTGTTCTGCAGGGGTTGGGTGGTAGTGCAGTGGGTTAAGCACACATGGTGCAAAGCACAAGGACCAGCATAAGGATCCCAGTTTGAGCCCCTGGCTCCCCACCTGCAGGGGAGTCGATTTACAAGCGGTGAAGCAGGTCTGCAGGTATCTCTATCTCTCTACCCCTCTCTGTTTTCCCCTCCTCTCTCCATTTCTCTCTGTCCTATCCTACAATGACATCAGTAACAACAGTTAGAACAATAAAAAAAAAAAACAAGGGCAACAAAAGAAGATAAATAAATATTAAATCTTTAAAAAAAAGTTGTTCTGCAGGACATTGGAGAATAACAAAAAATCAATCAGATGTGTATTGTAGTGTGGGGACAGGGAAAGAAGTGACTGTTTCTTTTTTTTCTTTTTGCCACCAGGGTTACCACTAGAGCTCAGTGCTTCAGTGCTTACACTACGAATCCACTGCTCCTAGAGGCCATCTCCTTTCCATTGTTGTTGCTGTTGTTGTTGAGTAGGACAGAGAGAAATGGAAAGAGGAGGGGAAGAAAAGACAGAGGGAGGAGAGAAAGATAGACATCAGCAGACCTGCTTCACCACTTGCGAGGTGATTCCCCCCTTCAGGTGGGAAGCCGGGGGCTCGAACCGGGATCCTTGCGCTTCATACTGTATGTCCTTAACCCAGTGCACTATCGCCTGGCCCCTAGAAGTGACTGGTTCTGAGCCCTCTTGAGGGAAACCTTGTGTGAATATTGATTTCTAGTAGCTGTTGGATTTAATCCTTACAACAATCACATGAGCTAGGAATTATCACTGTATTTTACAGGGACTGAATTGCCATAATATTAATTGACAAAATACTGGTAATTACAAGTGTTAAGATTTAAAAGTATGTCCATTATATCTTGTTACAAGCAATAACTTGGAGTTGCAATTGAGATTTAAAAACTATTTCTTTATTGGATAGACACAGAAGTCAAGGAGAAAAAGAGAGATAAGGAGAGAGACCTACAGCACTGCTTCACCATTCGTGAAGCCTACTCCCCTGCATGTGAGGCTTAGGGACTTGAATCTGGTTTCTTGTACACTGTAACGTGTATGCTCAACCACTCAGCCCCTGAGATTTGAACCCAAGCCTTTCCTTTGTGGCTCTGGGTTCCCACCAACCTCTATCATCCCACTGTAAAAAAAAAATTCTGTAGGCAGAGAGTGATTTGATTCTGGCTTAACTGGAAGATTATCTTGATCTTCTGAAATTGGTGTTTTTAAGTAATTGGTGTTTATAAGTAATTCTCATATAATTGGTGTTTATAAGTAATTCTCATATTTATTAACTATGAGTAATAAGAAGACTGCTTTATTGTGGGTAGAAATAAGCTTTCTTTTGGTTTGACTTGGAGGATATAAGTACTATAATTTTTATTTGCTTACCTTAGAGTGGATAGTTCCCAACTGAGAGCCATTTTTACTTTTTAGGAGACATCTGACAAAGCTGGGAGACTTTCTTGGTTGTCATATAGGCAGGGAGGGCAGATGGGGGCTGCTGTTAGTATCCAGCGGGAGAGAAGAAGTATTCTGCAGAACACATAAAGTGCACAGGACAGCCCCCTGATAAAGAATGATCCAGTCCCAATGGCCAGTAGTACTGACGTTGTGAAGTTCTGCTTGAGAGGAAAGGAATTAGCTAGTCTGTTCAATGTAAATGCTTTTCGTGGCAACGGATGAATAGAGACAGGGGAAGTATCTCAGTGGGGAGCACAGTACTGGCAGGTGTGAGCTTCTGAGTTTAGTCCCTGGCACTGCATATGCCAGAGTGATGCTCTGGTGGCATATCTCTCTTATTCACTCTTTTTGTATTTTATTATTTATTTATTGAATAGATTGAGAAACTGAAATAGAAGGGGAAGACAGGGAGAAAGAGGAGAGAGGGAGAGAAGTGAGGGGCGGGGAGAGTGTGCAAGATGGTGGCACACCGTTTGAGTACATGTTACAGTGCACTAGGACCCTGGTTCAAGCCTTGGTCCCCACCCGCAGAGGGGAAACTTCACAAGTGATGAAGCTGCGCTACAGGTCTCTCTTTCTATCATTAAATAAATAAATATTTTCTGTTGTCAACTCTAATGCTTCACTACTCCAGGCCGACTTTTTCAGATAGATAGATAGGTAGGTAGGTAGGTAGGTAGGTAGGTAGGTAGGTAGGTAGGTAGATAGGTGACAGCACTGAAGTTTCCTCCAGTGTACCAGGGTAGGGATTTGAACTTAGACCACATTTATGGCCTAATAGGTGCACTATACAAGTGATTTGTTTTACTGGACCCAAGTAAATAAATCTTAAAAAACTCAAATAGCACTTATCAACTATCCATGGTGTTTTGAACCCCTCAATCTACCATGAGTCAGTATTTATGTCGCTAGTATTATTTCCAAAGCATTATTAAAAGAGGTTTCTATTTTTGTTGTTTTTGTTGTCAGCAGGGCTTCATTGCTCCAGGCCAGCATTTTTAACTTTAATTTTTATTTATAAACATCGACAAAAACCATAGGATAAGAGGGGTACAACTCCACACAATTCCCACCACCAGAACTCCATATCCCATCCCCTTCCCTGATAGCTTTCCTATTCTTTATCCCTCTGGGAGTATGGACCAAGGGACATTATGCGGTGTAGAACATGGAAGGTCTGGCTTCTGTAATTGCTTCCCTACTGAACATGGGTATTGACAGGTTGATCCATACTGCCAGCCTGTCTCTCTCTTTTCCTAGTGAAGCGGGGCTCCAGGACACATTGGTGGGGTCGTCTGCCCAGGGAAGTTCAGTTGGCATCATGGTAGCATCTGGACCCTGGCGGCTGAAAAAAGAGTTAACATATAAAGCCAGGCCAGCTTTTTACAATAGAACAAACCATAGACATACAGAAAGAAAGAAAGGGAGAAAGAAAGAAAGAAAGAAAGAAAGAAAGAAAGAAAGAAAGAAAGAAAGAATCCATAATGCCCAGGCTTCTCCCAGTGTGACGGGTTGATCTTGAATCTGGGTCACACACATGACAAAGCTGGTGACTTTTTAGGTAGACTGTCTTGCAGTCCCCAAAAGTGATTTTTTAACCTTATTAAGCTGACACTTCAGTGGTAAACTGAGAGTTCTTAAAATCTGATCAGCTATCCAAAGGGAAAAATAATAGTCCATACAAGGAGAAGGAAAGAAGAGGCAAGGGAGATGACCCTTTCTATGTGGGTGGGGTCAGGCACAATCTTTGGTGTAGGGGAAGAAAGCTCTGCCTTGTGTCTCTCCTCCATTTGCCTCCCATGTGACCTCAGACCAGTTTATTGAACTACTCTACTTCCTTTTATATAAAGTGGGGATAACAGTGACACTCACTTGCTAAGGTTGTTGGAAGTAATTAATGAGTTAATAATGCATGTGGAGCACAATACCTGGCATAGAGAAAGCTTGCAGCAAATACTCATTTTCCTTGTTATTATTATTGTAAAGATTCCACTGAGGTGGTGGCTGAGAGAGCTACCCACACATCCTCCTTCCAGAGGGGAATTCCAGACTCCCAGTCTTCTCTCCCTTCTTGAGCAACGGGACATGAGTCAGCCTACAAATGCCTCCAGTAGGCCCCTGGGACATAGCCCAACCAGCTGGCAATGAGTTATCTATTGCAGCTGAGTTGGGGTGGAACTGGGTTTGGCTGGTCAGGGGGAGGTGGGAGAGCAGGATAGAAAATGCCTCCTTCTTGTGAAACTTCAGAAACGGAAGGCCTTTATCTCAGAGCAGAAGCCATGTAGGTAGCAGGTGTGTGTGTGTCTCCTTGGGTGAATGAAAATAGAATGTAGAGCTCAGATCTCTTACTGGATGGCAGGGAGTGAGCAATCTTGTCTCATGTAGGAGAGGTGATAGGTTGGCCATGTCCCCAGAGATTGGGGTTGAGAACAGTGGGTGAGGATGTTCTTGTTCTGAATGCCTGCCAGGTTCTCCTCTAATGAGGTCATTTTGGCTTTTCGCCTGTGTTTGACATGGAGTCTGACAGACGAGCACCCTATCTTTAGCCTTTGTTCCCACACCTTACTGCCTTTTGCTTTGTTTTGTCAACACGGGATGGTATTTTTAGTTTTCTCTCCCTGGTATTCTTGTGCCCTTGTAGACATAAGCCTTGTCCAGAGTGATCATCTTGGGAACCAGGAGTTCCAGCCTAGAGGGCGGTGGGCAGGGGAGGGTCCTGTTCTGAAGCTTAAAGTTGCAGTGCTTTAACTATGCCCAACAATCTCTCTTCTGCTGTCTCAGAATGTGCCCTACATTCTATGCAAAGAATGGTGGCACACCAGGTTAAGTGCACATAGTACAAAGCACAAGGATCCAGGTTTGAGCCCCCAGCTTTCCATCTGCAAGGGGATCACTTCATGAGTGGTGAAGCAGGTCTGCAGGTGTCTGTATCCCCCCCCCCCACACACACACACACTTTTGCCTCCAGGGTTATCACTGGGGCTCAGTGTCTGCACTACAAATCCACTGCTTCTGGTAGCCATTTTTTTTCCTTTATGTTGTTGTTGTTGTTACTGTTGTTGGATAGGACAGAGAGAAATTGAGAGAGGAGGGGAAGACAGAGAGGGAGAGAGAAAGATAGACACCTACTAGCTGCCCCACTGCTTGTGAAGTGACTCCTTTGTAGGTGGAGAGCCGGGGGCTCGAACTGGGATCCTTGTGCTTTGTATTATGTACACTTAACCTGGCATGCCACCTTCTGCTTCCCCCCCTCTCCCTCTCTATCTCCTCCTCCTCAACTTCTCTGTCCTAACAACAACAACAAAGATGGCTGCCAGGAGCAGTGGATTTGTAGTGTAGGCACCAAGCCCCAGCAATAATCCTGGAGACAAAAAAAAAAAAAGATTTATTTTATTTCATATGAGATAAAGAGTTTCACATTAGGAAAGACAGAGATGGCCGAGCACCACTCTAGAACATGTGCCACTGCTAGGGATCAAAGCCTGCACAGACATACAAGGTCTGTGCTCTACCAACTGAGCTATATCCCTTGCTGCCATAGCTCTGTCCCTCATTGTTCGCCTCCTGTTGCAGGTTGTAGAGGAAGTTGCTGGAGGGTGGGAGAAGGCTAGAGAAGCCCAGGCATGGCAGTTCTGTTTCACATAGTTCTGCACTTACTTATCTCCCTGTATCATTTGGCTATTCCAAGTCCTGACCTACACTAGCCCCTTCCTGGAGGCTTGTGCCCTGGAGTGAGGTAAGTGAAACAGAACTGTGAGTTTTTGTGGCAACATCGACTGCTCTGGGCCCAGCACATAGATTTAGCTACTGAGCATCTCAAGCCTAGTGCTGCTAATGGTTTATTTTACCAGGGTTCTGTTTAGGACCAACAAATCTTGAAGACTGGGTGGTGGTACACCCTGTAGAACGCACATGTTACAATGTGCAAGGACCCGTGTTCAAGCCCCTGGCCCCTACCTGTAGGGGGAAAAGCTTCACAAATGGTGAAACAGTGCTTCAGGTATCTCTCTTTCTCTCCTCTATCTACCTCCTCCCTCTCAATTTTTCTCTGTCTCTATAATAATAATAAAATATTAAAAAAATAAAGAACCAGTAAATCTTAGACTCCCCGACATCATGCCAACCTCCCATCTCCTCAGATTGCTCACAGATTCCATCACCCCCAGGCTGGGACCCTGGCACCTCATTCTCATCTCTGTCCTTCTGCTTAGCTGATGTTTTCCAAGGTGTATTTGAAAAAATGTAGGCCAGGACCTAGTGGGGGTTGTATTTTTATATGGAAAATTGAGAAATGTTATGTGTGTACAAACTATTATATTTACTGTCAAATGTAAAACATTAATTCCCCAATAAAGAAATAAAAAAATAAAATAAAAATCTAATATAAAAAAAGAAAAATGTTGGTTTCAAGGAACCACTTTTCCACCTGCTGGCATGTGTACTGCAATCTAAGTTTTTCATTTTAATACCTGCCTCCTAGTCCAGCTGTGAAAATCAATCCAGCAATTACTGTTTATGTCTGTGATGTGTTGGATACAACAATGGGGGAGAGGGCCACAGAGATCAGTCTTCAGTCTTCTAGTCCTGCTTTCAAACTTGGTTGAGTGTTGGGACATAGAATAATACCCTGTAATATTATAATCCTATAAATCACCATTAAAAAATTAAAGTATTCTCCACCTATAAGAGGGAAGTTTTACAAGTGGTGAATCACGTCTGCAGGTGTCTATCATTATCTCCTCCTCCCTTCTCACTTTTTCTCTGTACTACCAAATAAAATAGAAAAAAAAAATAGTGGCTAAATGCTAAGGTAGAGTTAAATAGAGGATGATTTAGGAATGCAGCGGAGGGGCAAGAAGGCATTTTGGAGTAAATATCAGATGGCCAATTCCTTTTTTATTTTTTACTAGAGCACTGCTTAACTCTGGCTTATTGTGGTGTGGTGGATTGAATTTAGGACTTCAGAGCCTCCAGGCATAAAAGTCATTCTGCTTAACCACCATGCTGTCTTCCCAGCCCAGATGATCAGTATTGAGGGACAGTAGAGGTGACTCATACAAGTAGGGGTGAGTGTGACCGGGTGGGAGAAATGTGTAGGCACAAAATAGCAGGATGTGAGCAAGAAATTGCTAAAATATCACAATCAAGACAAGGTATGACAGAGCCTTGACAGAGTCACGGGTAGCCTTGTAGGCGAAGCCAAGAATTTACAACACTATCCTACAGGCAAAAGGGGTTGAAGGCAGGAGTGTGACAAGGCCAGGACTGGGTATGGGCCAGTTACTTGGGTAATTATGTGGGGAATGTATGTGAGAATGAAAAAAAAAAAATAGAGCACCTGGCATCTATTTTGGAGGCTATTGCAAAAATCCAGGGGAATAATGATGAGTGATTAGACAGTGTTCAGTGGCTATATGGCCTGAGGAGCCAGGGAGCTTGTTTTTTTTTTTTTTTTTTTCTTTTTTTATAAAAAGGAAACTGACTAAACCATAGGATAAGAGGGGTACAACTTTGCACAGTTCCCACCACCAGAACTCTGTATACCATCCCCTTCCCTGATAGCTTTCCTATTCTTTAACCCTTTGGGAGTATGGGCCCAAGGTCCTTGTGGGATGCAGAAGGTTGAAGGTCTGGCTTCTGTAATTGCTTCCCCGCTGAACATGGGCGTTGCCATGTCAATCCATACTCCCAGCCTGTCTCTCTCTTTCCCTTGTGTGGAAGGGCTCTGGGGAAGCAGAGCTCTAGGATACAATGGTGGGGTTGTCTGTCCAGGGAAGTCTGGTCAGCATCATGCTAGCATCTGGAACCTGGTGGTTGAAAAGAGAGTTAACATACAAAGCCAAACAGATTGTTGACCAATCATGGACCTAAGGGCTGGAATAGTGCAGATGAAGAGTTGGGGGGGGGTTCTCCATTTTGTAGATAGCTAGTAGGCATATTTTAGTTATATTCCAAAGGGCCTGTGGCTATACTAGTTTTTTTTTCTTCTTTTTCTTTTTGCCCCTGAGCCTGAAACCTGATATGTCGGTGGATCCAAGTTATTGTCTGGGGAGATGATGTCATAGCTGTGAAAAGGACCAGAAAGCTGGATCAGAGAAGAGAATAGCTCCCTAATATGGGAAAGGGGTATAAATGCTGTTGACTATAAACCCTATTGATTTGATTTGGTCTGGGGCCCATATTCAGCTTTGGAGCCTATGTGACCTCTGCATCCCTGTAGATCTGAGCTCACATTCTGTAGTCATAAGTAGGAACGTTCTAAGCTGCCCCAATATCAGGACCCATCTTCCTCAGGTGTAGTATAGAGTATATTGTCCATCGTCCTTTCAGAGAATGGAACATTTTCTACCGTTGTTGATCCAAGCTGAGGGCAAGGTCCTATGGGAGCCCACAAAGGGGTCTATTGTGGGGCTTGTTTTTTTTTTTTTGTTTTTTTCTTTTTAACATTCCGGCAGCAAAAAGTACAGATCTCTAAGGCAGGTTGCTGAGAAGAGGGTGGAGTTAAGGCCATCTGTAGGCTTCTGGGTGGATGAGTGAGGGTGCTGTTGACTAAGTTAGGGATCCCACAAGAAGCTGGTTTGAGGCAGGGGTGGAGAGATGAGCTCAGTTTCAGACAGGCCTAGTTTAGGGTGCCTGTAGAAATTTCCTTGGGGAGATATCTGTCAGACCCACAGTTGTATATACAACTGTGATATTCAGGAATGAATTCTAGGCTAGAGTATAGACTTGTGAGTTATCAAAACATAGGTGGCCGTGAAACTTCCAGCAGTGGCCACTGGGCTCTGAGAAGACTGTGGAAGATGAAAAAGCAGTATTTTAATGATTGACTGTCAAGGAACCCTGGTGATTAAGTGGTAGTTGGGGAAGAGGTACCAGTTTGGGATTCACATTGACATAGAGAACGTGGCAACAGAGTCCCAGGAAGGAGACAATTTCCAGGAAGAGTGGTGAAGAGAAAGGGAGGCATAGGGAGAAACACAATCATGAGAAAAGTCCAGACAATGATCTACTGGAATTAGCAAGGGGAAGGTATTGATGAGTTTTGACTGGTGAGTGGCGGACAGGAGATGATCAGAGAGCAGTGGGTTGGCCTGGAATGAAGGTGAGGAAGTCGATCGATGTTAGCAGAGAAAGCTAGAAGGAGACAGGTAGGAGTGGGAAACCCAGAGGAAGGCAAGTTTTGTTTTCAAATGTGGAAGAAACTTGAGTATTTATAGACTCAGGGGAGGTTGAAAGAAAAACACCAGAGGAAATGGGGTTGAAAGACAAGGAGTTGAAAGACAGGATGGTTCACTCAGGTGAGATGGCCCCCAGGGCAAGAGGAAGACCCCTATTTCCGGGGACCCACAGGAAGGAAACAGGATGGATGCAGGAACCGACAAGGGTGTGCCCTAACTGACAAGCTGGAGAGTAAAGGGGGCTGTCATTACACAGCTTCCGTTTTCTCAGCAGTAAAAGAGGGAAAAGACGTTTCCTGCCATGATAGAGGGGTTCAGTGGGTGAGTGGGGTTTCTGAAGAGAGCTGCAGAGGCTGAAGCAGCTTCCGTGGCGAGCAGGAGAGACAGCCTACACATCTGTGTGGCCCTAACAGGCCACAGAGCATGGAGGCTGTAGTGCGGGGCAGAACTGTGCGCTTCTTTCTCTTCAACAGAACTCACAGCCTGGGCGGGGGAGGGTAGGAACCAAATGGATCACGGGATTCGCTAGGGTTGTATTGTCTCAGAAAAAAATCAGGTGAACAGTAGATGCTTAGGAGAGAATAGGTTAGTCGATCAACTTTGTGGTCTAGACTGGATGGGCAGGAATACTCAAGGGGCCTAGGGTCTTCTTGATGCCAAGGAGGAGCAGAAGCATTGGGGAGAAGATTGCTGCTTAGTGGAGGGAGCTTGAAAATTTCTAAAGAAGGGCAATTCTGACCAGCCTTCTGCATGTAGGGATGAAGACTACTAGGCTGAGGGGCAAGGGGAAACCGCATACTGGTTATGCAAAGAGACTTTCATGCCTGAGGCTCCACAGGTTCAATCCCAGAACTAAGCAGTGCTCTAGTAAAACAAACAAACAAGAAACACTACTCCTAGACTAAAGAAGTCGAGAGCGATGAGATGCCTGTGTGACTAAGTCATGGGTGTCCAACTTACACAGCACTGAGGCGCGTGTGGAGAAAGGCTGTCAGTTTTCAGCAATGGAGTTGGAAGCTGGTGCTCATAAGGAGGATTTTAGGCTTCTGTAACCACTGGGCTGAGTCTCCTAGTGGCCAAATGCTTTTCTTTTTCTACAGGATGTAAAGGTTTGGAAATAGCACTGGGAAGTGAAGTGAACAAAGGCCCTTGTCCTTGGGGCCAGTGGGAGCATCCTCCAAGACAGGTTACAAGGAAGTAATCAGGTTGGAATTTGTGTAGATTGAGGAGGGGTGAGGCTGAAATCCAGCCTTTTGTCACACCTTGGATCTCTGGGGGCTGGAATGACTGGAGAGATTTCCTCATCAACAGTGACCAGTGCTTTCTTTAATTTTTTTTTTTTTGAGGGATGGGTATCATACTTTTTCAGATAGAGAGGTTCAGTGACAAAGAGAGGGAGAGGGAGAGGAAGAAGGAGAGAGAGAGGTATGCCACAGAACCAAAGTTTCCTGTGTGGGGGGGCCTGGCTCAAACCTGGGTTGTGCACGTGTCTAAGCAGCACACTACCCATGTGAGCTATTTTGCCAGCCTGGAGCTACCTTTCTTTAATATACTGTATGTATCATAAGGTGAGTGATGGTCCAGGAAGTCACTTCCTCAGGAGAGAATTGGATTTCATCTAGAATCACAGGGTGGAAGGAAAGGACATATGGAGTGCTTATCAGGCAGTGGACTCTCCAAGTGAGAGAAACAGAGAGAGGAGAGAATGCAGGTGGAACAGCTTGGGGGTATCCTGGGCACGGTAGATGGTCACAGGCATGTTCACCATGGGCAATGGCTGGGGAAGGCAGGCTCTGGGAGATTCAGAGACTGTTTGATTCCTAGGGTACAGTGTGAGCCACTGACCTCCCAGTGCCAGACTGGGCTCTAGCACAATCCCATTTGTAGAGACAACTATGCTCTGTGGACATCTGCATCAATATCAAGGGATGCTTATTCAAAAAAAGTATGTCGGGAGTTGGGCGGTAGCGCAGCAGGTTAAGCGCACATGGTGAGACCCCGGCTCCCCACATGTAGGGGAGTTGCTTCACAGGTGGTGAAGCAGGTCTGCAGGTGTCTGTCTTTCTCTCCCCCTCTCTGTTTTCCTCTCCTCTCTCCATTTTTCTCAGTCCTATCTAACAACGACGGCATCAAGGGTAACAAAAGGGAAAATAAATAAATATTTTAAAAAGTTAAAAAAAAAAAGTATGTCAAAGGGAGCCCGGTGGTAGCACTGCGGATTAAGTGCACATGATGTGAAGCACAAGGACTGGAGTAAGGATCCCGGTTCAAGCCCTTGACTCCCCACCTGTGTGTGTGGGGGGAGTCGCTTTGCAAGCAGTGAAGCAGGTTTGCAGGTGTCTGTCTTTCTCTACCCTCCCTGTCTTCCCCTCCCCTCTCCATTTCTCTCTGTCCTATGCAACAACAGCAACAACAACAACAATAATAACAATAACAAAGGCAACAAAATGGAAAAAAAGATGACCTCCAGGAGCAGTGGATTCGTTGTGTAGGCACTGAGCTCCAGTGATAACCCTGGAGGCAAAAAAATCAATCAAATCAAATAAAAATAAAATGAAATGTATGTTATGGGGTTAGGAGATGCATTGCCCACCTGGTATGGCACGTGCCTTCTGTGTGTGAGATCTTGAGTTTCAGTCCTGGGTCCACATAGGAGCTGCAAGGGCAACACTGGGACCTTTGTGGATGGTGGAGTTGTGTTTTGAGGTACTTGTCAGTGTCTGACATGTACAAGGTGCTGGGTTCATCTCTTGGTGCCACACTGAGAAAATAAATAAATTAATTAATGAAATCCTGGACCCAGGACCCAGCTATAAGGAAACGGCACTTCTGTGTGTCATTTTTCACCGGCTACATGGTGATTCTGATACATCTGAGTTTGAGAACCCTGACTGGGAATCATCGGGGACCTTAAGGTCTTTAGTGTCATTCAGTGACGTAACATAGATACAGCGCACAGTAGAGAGCCTGTCTAGTCAATGACTACACTCTGTATGTCTGTGGTTGTGTGGGCCACACAGGGGAGGGTGTGTCAGCATAGCTGATTATCAAGAGTTTTATTATTAACTGGTCAAATGCCAACCAGAGGGTGAGGCCTCTCAGTCACATTTTTTCAGAAATCCCTGTATTACTCTGGTCTCCTCCTTTTCCTCTTTTATAGTCCTCTTTGTTCTTCCTGCTCACTGCCCCTTCTCAGGACTCTGTTATCTGTATGAGGACAGGGATCATACCTGAGGCTGCTGTGTAGACCAGAAGCAGACAGGAAGTCTCCATCTTGTCTCCTCTCTTCCTTCAATGTGTTGTTTTCCCAGTAATAGATCTCTTTCTTCCTGACTACAGCTCTGAGAAGTGAGTGGAGCGGGGAAGGAAAACAGGGCCAGGGGATCCACCTTGTCATTTAAAAATCTTACCCACTTACACTTTACCATAGGGTCAAGTCTCACCTTGGGTGGCTGGACCTTTCTTACTTCTTCAGCCCACATGAATCTGAAGTTCCCTTGAAATTCTAATCAGAATTTGAATCAAGCAAATGTTTATTTAGCTGTGTAGGCCCTAACGAGAGATACAGAAGATATCAGAGGGAAAAAAAAGGTGGTTGGGGGAACTCAGGGAACATCCTACTGTCTCTGAGAAAAAGAAATACTGTGTATACTTCACTTATATATGGAAGAAAAAGAAAGAAATCCAGTAAAGCTAAGCAAAACCACTCGAGTGTAAAAAACAAGCTGGGAGGATATAGCTCAGTGGCAGGGCACAGGTTTTGCAAGCCTGAGGCTCCAGATGCAAGTTGACTGGTGCATTGGAATATCCATCCTTTCTGTCTGTCTGTCTGTCTGTCTGTCTGTCTGTCTATCTGTCTATCTACTTTATCTGTCTATCTGTCTATCTACTCTACAAGGGTAAGAGTGAATAGATTGGGTAAAAGTGGTCAACTTTTTGGTAGAAACTAGACTATTGATGGTGAGCATAATGAAATATGTACAGATGTTGATACATGTCTGTATACTTGAAACCTACAGAATGTTATGAGCTAATGCTACTTCAATGAAAAAATTAATTCTAGAAGGCTGAAACTACAAGTAGGTTAGGTATATTTACAATGGTTTCTTTTTAAAAAATGAATTAGACAGAGACAGAGAGAAATCAAGAGTAAAGGGGAGATAGAAAGTGAGACCCGAGGGGCCTAGCGGTAGGTAGTGCACTGGGTTAAACGAACATGGTGCAAAGCGTAAGGACCGGCATAAGGATCCGAGTTCAAACTCCTGGCTCTCCACCTGCCAGGGGGTCACTTCACATGAGGTGAAGCAGGTCTGCAGGTGTCTTTCTCTCCCCCTTTCTATCTCCCTTCTCTCAATTTCTCTCTGTTCTATCTGACAACAACAGTAGTAACAGTAACAATAACGACAACAATCAAATGGGAAAAAAAATGGCCATAAGGAGCAGTGGAGGCAAGAGAGAGAGAGACAGAGAGAGAGAGAGAGAGAGAGAGAGAGAGAGATCAGTAGCACTGCTTCACTGCTCATGAAGCTGCCCCCCTGCAAGTGTGGAGTGGGGACTGGGGGCTTCAACCTGGATCCCAGTGCATTGTGACATGTGCCCTCTTACTAGGTGTGCCACTGCCTGACCCTGTATAGGTAATGAATCTTGATGGGGGTTGGCCTAATTAACTCCATCTGTAACTTTTAAATTTATTTTTTAATATTTATTTATTTATTTTTATTTATGAAAAGGAAACATTGACAAAAACCATAGGATAAGAGGGGTACAGCTTCACACAATTCCCCCCACCAGAACTCTGTATCCCATCCCCTCCCCTGATAGCTTTCCTATTTTTTATCCCTTTGGGAGTATGGACCCAAGGTCATTGTGAAATGCAGAAGGTAGAAGGTCTGGCTTCTGTAATTGCTTCCCCACTGAACAACTTTTTTTTATTTTAAGGACTAATACAGGGGTGGTGTGGGCAGTGAGTGTTTTTCAACACTGGGTGACTGTGAGGGAATTATGAAATCCTGACATGACGGGAGGATGAGTAAGACAACATCCCTGCCCTCTGGGGAGCTCAGGTGAGCCAGGAAGAGAGCTACACTGACAGGTAGCCATGGTTTAAGGTTACCCACAAAGTCATAGTGGAAACAGAAAAGCAATTTCATGAAAGAACAAGGATTAAGTTCCAGGGAAGGGAAGGATTACCTTCTTGTGTATTGATTGGTTTTTTCTTTATCCCCAACATGATTACAAGTGCTTGAAGGGTAAGTAAGATGAGTCTCCCAGGACACCTGATGTGCATGGTGCTGAGCAGGTGCTCAGTGCTTGCTCACTCCCATTCTAAAACATGGCCGTGGAGCTCAGAACACACTTGCATATGTTAGGTGCTGGGTTTCTATAAAACAAGTAAAATTCATCCCTTCATTTCTCTCCTGTGCTCCATGGATTTATATAGTAAATTCTTGCTAAAATGAATTCTGACATTAGAAGAAGTTCAACTTCATTAATAAGTAATTTTATCTGTAACACCAATAGAAATGAATGAAAACAAAAAAAATAATAAGTTTCCAACTCAATGAGATTTCAGGTCAGTGAGAATTTTCTAAGTGATACGAATCAGAAGACTCAATGTTTTCCCTGAGATACCCAGGTACTATTTGTCAATAGACTTCAGACCACACATGTTATTTGACTTAGGTGACAGAGGAAAGAATTACTGCCAAGTGGAAAGAATTATATAAAAGGAAGATCAGCAGCAGCTTGTCAAAGATAGTGAAAATCAAAAGCATTCCTTTTTTTTATTTATAAAAAGGAAACATTGAATCCATAGGATAAGAGGGGTACAACTCCACACAATTCCCACCACCAGAACTCCGTATCCCATCCCCTCCCTAATAGCTTTCCTTTAATTTTTTAAAAGAATTTTTATTTTTTTATTTATTATTATCTTTATTTATTGGATAGAGACAGCCAGAAATCAAGAGGGAGGGGGGTGATAGGGATGGAGAGAGACAGAGAGACACCTGCAGCTGCTTCACCACTTGCAAAGCTTTCCCCCTGCAGGTGGGGACTGGGGGCTTGAACCCAGATCCTTGCACACTGTAATACATGTGCTCAACCAGGGGCGCCACCACCTGGCTCCACTATCCTATTCTGTATCCCTCTGGGAGTATGGACCCAGGGTCATTATGGGGTGTAGAAGGTGGAAGGTCTGGCTTCTTTAATTGCTTCCCTGCTGAACATGGGCATTGACAGGTTGATCCATACTCCCAGCCTGTCTCTCTCTTTCCCTAGTGGGCAGGGCTCTGGGGAAGCGGGGCTCCAGGGCACATTGGTGGGTTTGTCTATCCAGGGAAGTCTGGTTGGCATCATGTTAGCATCTGGAACCTGGTGGCTGAAAAAGAGTTAACATATAAAGTCAAACAAGTTGTTGACTAATGATGAACCTAAAGGCTGGAATAGTGCAGATGAAGAGTTGGGGGGGGGTCTCCATTTTGTAGATATCTAGTAGGCATATTTTAGTTATATTCCAAAGGGCCCGTGACTATACTAGTGTTTTTGTTTGTTTGTTTGTTTGTTTGTTTGTTTTTCTCTGAGATTGAAATATGATATGCAGGTGGATCCAAGTTATTGTCTGGGGAGATGATGTCGTGGCTGGAAAAAGGACCAGAAAGCTGGATGAGGGAAGAGAGTAGCTCCCTAATATGGGAAAGGGGTATAAATATTGTTGACTGTAAACCCCATCGATTTGATCTCATCTGGGGCCCATAAGTGCTAACTGGTAAGAGACTGTGTGACCAGTATCTTGAAGCAATCGACAATATTGTGGTAGAAAAGAGTTTGAAAAGTGAGAGCTTGATAAAGATCAGTTAAAATAAAACAATACAAAAAAAGGGGAACTGGTGAAATAGCTTATTTAGTGTGCTGCTTTGTCATATAAGCACCACAGGTTTGAGCCTGGCCCCCACCACACTGAAGTGATGATATTATGGTCTCTGTTTCTGCCTCTGCCTGTCTCTCTCTCTCTCTCTCTGTATAAAAAACCATTAAGGGGGCCTGGTGGTAGCTCAGCAGGTTAAGTGCACATGGCCTGCTGGTTCGAGCTTCCAGCTCCCCACCTGCAGGGGAGTCACTTCATGGGTGGTGAAGCATGTCTGCAGGTGTCTGTCTTTCTCTCTCCCTCTCTGTCTTCCCCTTCTCTCTCTCTCGATGTCTCCCTGTCCTATTCAACAACAACGACAACAATAACAACAACAATAATAAACAATGATAAACAACAAGGGCAACAAAATGGGAAAAATGGCCTCCAGGAGCAGTGAATTCATAACGCAGGCACTGAGCCCCAGCAATAACCCTGGAGGCAAAAAAAAAAAAAAAAAGAAAAGAAAAGAAAAAAAATCATTTAAAAAAACAGCAAAGGGGGGCCTGTTTGGTGGCACACTTAGTTGAATGCAAATGTTACAATGCATAAGGACTTAGGTTTAAACCCTGGGTCTGTCATGCAGGGGAAAACTTCACAAGTAGTGAAGCAGCGCTGCAGGCCTCTCCTCACTGCCTCCCTTTCTTCATCCCTCTCTTTCTCTCCTTCCACTCTCAATTTCTGTCTCTATCCAATAAATATAATATTTAAAAAGCAAATACATTGTTATGATACTAGGACATTCTATAGACCTTTTGTTTCAGAGAGAGAGAGAGAGAGAAAGAAAGAGAGAGACTACATGGAGTTTCCCTTTGAACAGCAGTGCTCCCATGTGGCACTGAGAATCAAATGTCTGCCATTTTCAGTGCAAGGCATGTGACCTACCTAACAGTTGACCTAGATCCCTACCCCTAGATTTATTTTACTCAAAATCCTTCTAGTATTTTGGTTCAAAACAGCAAAGTTTTTTTTTTTCCTGGTCTTTAAAAGTTTGAAAGGGATATATTATTTTTGGTGGGTATAAGAAGTAGCAGTTCTCTCAGAATCTCTTAGTAAATAGGAACCTTTAAATTGATAATATTAGATTCTTAATCTCATATTTTTGTTAAACTGTACTCAGACTATTGTTCACAAGTTTTGTGGGGATTAAGTGGCATGTGTAGAAGTCACAACATTTTCTCATTTGACTGATATTTTGACATTATTAATGTGATATATATATATATATTTGTCATATGTAGTAGTATAATGGTATAAAATGGTGATAATTGTTTATGCATTTCTATTTCTTAAGGACTTTTCATACCTCTTAATTTTATTTTATTGTTGAGGAAACTGAGGCACCAAAAGGGAAAATGCCTTGTCCAAGATGGTACATAAGTGTGCAGCAGTCTCACCTTTTCTGAGTCAACCATACTAGTTTCTCTATTTTGAGGATAAGGAGGTCAAGAGAGGGGCTACTTTAGCCTGATGTCCTCCAGATCCTGCAGCTACCAGTAAAATCCTGAATTTTTACAAATTCTTGAATCTCCTGGGGGGGTTGGGGGGAGATTTCTGTCTCTTTTTCTCAATCCAGGAAGTGTAGTGTCAGAAAGAATCTACTATTGGAATCTCTTGCTTTCGGCATAACCATCATGCCATTTCCTTAGCCCAGAATCTGTTACTTTCTATAGTACAAGTTTGAACAAGTTCAATCTCCCAAATTATTTGTTTTGACTCACCAAAGGGAGTCAGTGATACCTCTGGAAATCTTTTGCACTATTTCCAGCCCAGACTGTCTCCCGAGTGCCAGCCCCATCTGTTCATCTGCGTGAGTATGTCCTACAGCTGCAACCAACTCCAGGCATCTCATGTGGAATCTTTTATCTTCCACCCATTTCTCCTCCTGTGGTCTGCTCAGGAAGAACGGCAGCATCAGCACCCATTCAGGGTGCCGTCTGCCACGCCTCCTTGAGCCCCTCAGTGAGTTCCTGTTATGACTTGCTGGTGTGGTTTCATGAACATGTGCATTCCTTCAATCACTATGTGTGGGGAGAAGAATCAGACCTGTCCTCATTGAGTTTTCCCTAGGAGAGGGTTTAAGGAAGAGAAAAAGAACTAAAATTCACGGGGTTGTGGGTAGGGGACATGGTTACCCAAAACAAATGGATAGGCATAGGTGATGGGGATCTAGATGAAGGGGAAGAGAGTTCTTGTTTTTCTTTTCGTTTTAAATAACTTATTGATGGATTGGATAGAGACAGAGAGAAAGCAAGAGAGGAGGGGGGCTATAGACAGGGAGAGAGGAAGAGAGATACCTGCAGTATTGTTTCACTGTTTGTGAAACTTCCCTCTTGTAGGTAGGGGACCAGGGGCTTGAACCTGGGTCCTTGTGTATTGTAATATGTCTGCTCTACCAAGTGTGCCACTGCCTGGCCCTGAGTTGTTCCTCTTTGAAAAGAAGAGCAAGCATTGGATTTGGACTTTAAGGGCCAAGTGGAATTTGGACACTTGGGAAGAGGAATAGAATCCCAGGCAAAAAGGCTTAGGGGACCTTTAGGGAGAAGTTGAGTCTCCTGCAGGAGAGAAGGGTGACATTGGAGGGAAGAGGACCTGGCATGGGCCTGGGGAAGATCTTGTTTTCATACATAGACTTCCTAATTACAGATCCAGGGTCATAAGGGTCAAAAGGCACAGTAACAGGGTAGAGAAGACCCCCCCCCAACATCCTTTTTACTTTTGGTCCTACATGTTGAATTCATTCTTTTGGCACCACTCAGGGAGGGATAAGCACCATGCAGTGTGGCAAGCAGGATAGCCTTGGCCTCACGGATTCTAGTGGACCAGACAGACAGACAGACACACAGATGGGCAATTACAAAGTAAACAAATTGGGAGCTGGGAGGTGGCACACCGGGATAAGCACACATAATATGAAGCACAAGGGGGTCACTTCACAGGCAGTGAAGCAGGTCTGCAGGTGTCTCTCTTTCTCTCTCCCTCTCTATCTTCTCTTCCCTCTCAATTTCTCTCTGTCCTATTAAAAAAAAAAATGGCCACAGGAGCAGTGGATTTGTAGTGCAGGCACTGAGCTCCAGTGACAACCCTGGCGGCAAAAAAAAAAAAAAGTAAAAAGAAAAAAGTAAACAAATTAATCGCAATATATGACATATGTAGGGAGCAGTGATTACCAAAAGCTAGTGACACTAAACGTCCAAGGCCCTTCACTTTCTGGGTGAAATTGACGAACCTGTGATTTTGTAGTATTTTCCTGAAAATTCTATCCACATTTTGTAAGTTTCAGGTTCCAGGAAACCTAGCTGGACCTGGGGTTAGGAGTCAGAGGAGGAGGAGGGAAGCAGGAAGCAATGGCCAAGAATCTCCCTGCACACTTGCCTCTCAGTGCACCTGGCTTGGGTTTAGGACATTATTGCTGTAAACTCTGACCTTGTCACCTTTTACTCTCCACTTAGCAGCTGTGACCCAGCGGTTTTCCTTCTTCCTCTCACAGCAGCACTGCAGCCACAACACTTATGTTCCACTCAAGACCTCCCTCCAGCTTCTGCCTAGAAGTTCTTTCCTGGGCTCCTCACTTTGAAGGCTCCTACAGGATCCCTCCCTCCTTCCCTCCCTTCCTTCCATCCTTCCTTCCTTCTTAAAATATTTTATTTACTTACTGGATAGAGACAGAGAGAAATTAAGAGGGAAGGAAGACCCAGGGAGAAAAAAGAGAGATACCTGCTGCATTGCTTCATCACATGTGAACCTTTACCCCCTGCAGGCAGTGACCAGGGGCTTGAACCTGGGTCCTTGAGTATTTTAAGATGTGTATGCTCTACAGGGTGTGCCACTGCCTGGCTCTTCTTTTACATGGAATTCCCCTTCTTCCCCAGCAGAGAGTGGAAGTACTCCTCAACTTTGCTAATGCTTGGGATGAGCAGGCATTAACCTTTTGCAAATTGGTGACTTGCTATGTCATTGTTTCAAGGTATATTTCCTTTGTATGGGTGGATATGAACTTGTAATTTGTTCTTTTTTATTTATTTTTTCCCTCCAGGGTTATTGCTGGGGCTCAGTGCCTGCACTATGAATCCACCGCTCCTGGAGGCCATTTTTCCCATTGTGTTGCCCTTGTTGTTGTTATTGTTGCCATTGCTATTGTTGTTGTTGGATAGGACAGAGGGAAATGGAGAGAGGAGGGGAAGACAGACAGGGGGAGAGAAAGATAGACACCTGCAGACCTGCTTCACCACCTGTGAAGTAACTACCCTGCAGGTGGGGAGCCAGGGGCTTGAACCAGGATCCTTGAGCTGGTCCTTGCGCTTCACGCCATGTGCATTTAACCTGCTGCGCTACCGCCCAGCCCCTGTGATTTGTTCTCATCCACGTGGGGCTTCCTGTTCTGTGAAGTGCCTCTTTGTATCTTCTGCACTTTTCTCTGGTTCATTGTCATTTTCGTAGTGATTTGTAGTTTTTAAGCTGTTGCTGGCCACAGGACATTTCGTTGGTCATGTGCCACATCTTTCCTCAAACATGGCTTATCTTTTCCTTTCTTTGCAGTATGTTTTCCTGAACCAGCATTTTATTTTTTATAGCATCTTTTTTTTTTTTTTTTCAATTGCCATAAAGGTTATCACAGAGGCTCAGTGCCTGCATGATGAATCCACTGCTCCTGGTGGCCAAAAAAAAAAAAAAAAAATTCTTTTTCTTTTTTGGATTGAGAGAGAGAAATTGAGAGGGGAGGGGAAGATAAGAGAGGGAGAGAGAAAGAGAGACACCTGCAGACTTGCTTCACCACTTGTGAAACTTCTTCCTTGCAGGTGGGGACCAAGGGCTTAAGCCTACCTAGGTCTTTGCACATGATAACATAGGTGCTCAACTAGGTGTGCAACTACAGCACATTTTTAAACAATCAGTGGCTTAGTAGTGTCTTACAAAATTATAAGACTTCAGGGTTATAGTTTCACTACATACACCACCACCAAAGTTCCGCTTCCCCACCTCACTGATAATTATCACAATGCACTAGAGTTTTAACATAGAACACTTACAATCTTTCCTTTTTTCAATAACATGTTTCTTTTATTTAAAAAAAGTTACAAACAAGTGGACTGCAGAGTCATTTTACAAATGACAAGAATGAAATCTATTGGAAACAGTTTCATTTTACAAATCTTTATAGGTCGATGTTTGTACTTGAGACTTTTCACCTCTCATTGATATACATACATGTTTATATTTTCTTTTTCTTTTTTTTAAACATTTATTATCTTTATTTATTTATTGGATAGAGACAGCCAGAAATCGAGAGAGAAGGGGATGATAGAGAGGGAGAGAGAGACAGAGAGACACCTGCAGCCCTGCTTCACTGCTTGCAAAGCTTTCCCCCTGCAGGTGGGGGCCAGGGGCTTGAACCCAGGTCCTTACTCACAGTAACATGTGCACTTAACCAGGTGCGCCACCACCCAGCCCCTATATTTTCTTTTTCTTTTTTTTTTAAATTTATTTATTTATTTATTTTTAAATTAAAAAATATTTATTTTATTTATTCCCTTTTTTTGCCCTTGTTGTTTTATTGTTGTAGTTATTATTGTTGTCATAGTTGTTGGATAGGACAGAGAGAAATGGAGAGAGGTGGGGAAGAAAAAGAGGGGGAGAGAAAGATAGACACCTGCAGACCTACTTCACCACTTGTGAAGCGACTCCCCTGCAGGTGGGGAGTCAGGGCTCGAACTGGGATCCTCATGCCGGTCCTTGTGCTTTATTTTATTTTTCTTACATTTGGTAGGACAGAGGGAAATATGAGGGGAGGGAGAAATTGAGCCACTGCTCTTAACCCGCTGTGCTACTGCCCGACTCCCAAGGGGAGGGAGAAATTGAGAGGGAGAGAGAAAGAG
This sequence comes from Erinaceus europaeus, assembly GCF_950295315.1. Lineage (NCBI taxonomy): Eukaryota > Metazoa > Chordata > Mammalia > Eulipotyphla > Erinaceidae > Erinaceus > Erinaceus europaeus. The sequence goes on along the minus strand of NC_080181.1, from coordinate 20,792,925 downwards.
GCAGCTGAAGCACTGCTTGACCACTTGTGAAGCTTCCCCCATGCAGGTGGGGAGCAGGGGTTTGAACCTGGGTCTTTGTACATGGTAATGTGTGCACTCAACCAAAGGTGCCACTGTCCATCCACCCTTTCATTAATATTTACAGTACACTAGGCAATTACAGGATTTAATTCACAGAGCCCTATTGTAGTGATTTGAACGACTCCTAAACAGATGCCATAGTACGGAGGAGACATCTATTGCATTTAATATTAATTTATTATCCTAATAAGCAACTTGGCATACAGTCTACTGAGGAAAATAAAATAACTTTTGGTTCCTTTTCTTTTTTTATATTTATTTATTTTCCCTTTTGTTGCCCTTGTTTTTTTATTGTTGTTGTCATTATTATTGTTGTTATTATTGATTTCATCATTGTTAGACAGGACAGAGAGAAATGGAGAGAGGAGGGGAAGACAGAGAGGGGGGAGAGAAAGATAGACACCTGCAGACCTGTTTCACCACCTGTGAAGTGACTCCCCTGCAGGTAGGGAGCTGGGGGCTACAACCAGGATCCTTATGCCCTTCCTTGTGCTTTGCACCACGTGTGCTTAATCCACTGCGCTAACGCCCTGGTTCATTTTCTTAAAATGTGCTGGAGAAACCACTTTTAAATTATTTCCCCTGACTTCCTAAGTGATTTCTAGTTAATTTTGCTGATACACTTTATTTTTATTCTTAGTGGGGTTGTTTTTTTTTTTTTTGAGTCTTATGTAGGAAAATGTCTCCTATTAATTATTGAAGAGAAAGTTCCCTGTATTTAGAATTTGAAAGTTTTATATGCCGTATCTAGGTTTTTTATTTACCAATGACTACGTTTTTTTTATTTGTGACTGCAGGAGATAAAAATACAATTATTTTCATGTGGATAGCCACTTTCATAAGTGCTATTCATTGAAGATGACATTTCAACTCTATGTATCTGTAAAGGCCAGTGATGGGAGGTGGCTGGAGAATGTAGATAGAAGATTTGGGAAGTGGCTCCCAGCCCACCTCATGAGGGAACTGAATGAAAGTGGGAAGAGGGGAGCAAATGACACAGTTATCTGGTCCATGCATCCATGAGGCAAAGGAAAAAGGCAGAACAGATGTCCTCAGTGCTGGAGGGCCAGCAAGGAGGTCAGGCAGTGGAGCAGTGAGGAGGCTAGGAAATTGCTGTCAGGAGATTATGAGAAGTGTCTGGAACTTAGCAAGGAGTTTGGACTTAGCTCTAAATGTGGCAACAATGGAGGCCCTTACCAGATTTATTTAATCTTCAGTTTGTTTTATTATTGCTCTTTTAATGCCAAATCTGTTTTGAATTGTATTTATATGTATTATTTTTTAAAATTTATTTTTTGCCTCTAGGGTTATTGCTGGGGCTCTGTGCCTACACTACGAATCCACTGCTCCTGGAGGCTGTTTTTCCCATTTTGTTGCCCTTGTTGTTGTGCTTGTTGTAGTCATTATTGTTGTCATAGCTGTTGTTGTTGTTGGATAGGACAGAGAGAAATGGAGAGAGGAGGGGAAGACAGAGAGGAGGAGAGAAAGACAGACACCTGCAGACCTGCTACACTGCTTGTGAAATGACCTCCTGCAGGTGGGGATCCAGGGGCTTGAACTGGAATCCTTATGCTGGCTCTTGTGCTTTGCGCCATGTGCGCTTAACCCGCTAGGCTACCACCCAACTCCCATGTATTATTTTTAAAATAAAAATTTTCAGGTGAGCTAATGGTTTATAGTATAGTTGTTGACACTCGAGTAAAATTTCTCATCTCCCATGATGAGTGTCTGAAAAATACTCTCACTCACAACTTGGGTCATTTTCTACTTTCATGCATCAGCACCCCAAGCCTCCTATCCCTCTAGCCCCCCCCCCCCCCATCCTCCAGCCCTGGCCTCCTTGCCCAGAGTCCTTTGCTTTGTTGTAATACTCCAAACCCAGTCCAAGTTTTACTTTGTGTTTTCTCTTTCTGTCCTTGTTTCTTAAGTTCCACCTATGAGTGAGATAACCTGGTATCAATCCTTTTCTTTTTGGCTTCTTCTTCTTCTAGCGTTTGCCCTTCTTCCGTAGCCAGACAACAGCGTCAGGTTGAGCCTGATATAAAGTTTCGAGACCTCCTTTGAATCTGGAGAGATGGCAGTCGTTGACTATGTGGGGCATAGTCTGTCTGTAGCCGCAGGGGCAGTTCGGGTCGTCTCTGGCTCCCCAGCGATGGAACATAGCGGCGCACCGGCCATGGCCTGTTCGATAGTGATTGAGGAGGGCCCAATCATAACGTGCTAGGTCAAAGCCGGGTTGACGCTTGCAGGGGTCTGTGATGAGGTGCTTTTTGGCTTATCTCACTTAATATAATTCCTGCAAGCTCTGTTCAAGATGAGGTAGAGAAGACTTGATCATCTGGAACAACTGAGTGGCACTCCATTGTGTATACGTACCTCAACTTTCTTAGCCACTGGCAGGACCAGATTTCTGTTACACAGTGATCATCATGGCACTTGAATGAAGACAAAAAACTGTCAGGGGGCTGGAGATGAGTTAGGAGGTGGGAGATGATGGTGGCTTAGGTCTTTTTGGCTGTGATGGGAGGGCAGAAGTTGTTAGATTCAGAATACATTGTGAAGGCTGAGTCAAGAAAATCTAACAATGTGGGGTATGAGTGGAAGGAATATAGTAAGATCTCCTCACCATCCCCTTCACTTTCTTTTCCTGTTAGGTCCTGTTTGTCCACCTTCCACATTAACTGATCCACAATTCCTTTGATTGTTTTGCATCTCTGTGTACATTTGGCATTGCTTTCTTTCAGTTTATTAATTCCCTCTCTGACTAGGAGAGAAAGAGAGAGAGAGAGGCTGCTAAGTTTCAAAATCTCTTTTTCATTTTACTTTTGAGATGTCTATATAAATTGGATGTATGTGTGTGTATTTATTTACTTTGTTTCTTTTTTCTTATGTGGCACCAGGGAATGAATGCAGGGCCTTGTGCATGTTCAATCCTGCTGAGTGGCCTTCTGGACCCAAGTAAATTTTTTATTTAGGAATAAATATAAAAGAGAGAGGAAGAGATGCTACAGTACCATTTCACCATCTATGATGCTACTGTGCTAATATCCAGGGTACTCCCATTTGGTGCCAGGGACTAAAACCTCCAGGGCCTCATGCGAACCTCATACCAGGTGTGTGCTCTACCAGTTAGCTGTCTCTTGCCTTTTTATGTGCTTGGAGTGGATTTTAGGAAGTAAAGTTCAACTTGTCTGGGACTTGTAGGTGGCCCTCATTAAAAGGAGGTGAACTCAACCATGAACGCTGCCTTGGTAGCTGAGCTCCATAGCAACAGGGGCAGGTGTGGGCCTCTGTTTGGATCACAGAGGGGTGAGGTGCTGGTGCTGCATCCCACCAACAGCACTGAGGCTAGCTCTTGCCACATCATATTACTCTCATAACCCAGCCTGTCATGCTAGGGAAGAGCCAATGCATTGCTGGACACTCAGGTCCAAGACTCAGGGTTCTTTTCCTGGAGCCTGACATCTGACCATACTAGAAACCCCATGAGAGGGGGCTGGTGGTGGCACAGTGGGTTAAGCACACATAGTACAAAGTGCAAGGACCTGCTCAAGGATCCTGGTTTGAGCCCTCAGCTCCCCACCTGCCGGTGGATAGGGGTGGGGGTGAGGGTGGGGGGTTGCTTCACAAGCAAGCAGTGAAGCAGGTCTATAGGTGTCTGTCTTTCTCTCTTCCTTTCTCTCTTTCCCTCCCTTCTCAATTTCTCTCTGTCCTTATAAGGGGAAAAAAATTGAAAAAATGGCCACAGGAACAGTGGATTCATAGTGCGGTGATAATAACCCAGTGATAATAGCCCCAGTGATAATCCTGGAGGCAAAAACAGAAACTCCATGTGCTGCTCTCATAGCCTGGGGCCACAGAGACCTGCACTGCACACATGCTCCTACTTCTCTCTGTGTTGTTAGCTCATGGCTGCTGCTTTTACATCCTGCTTGGCCACTGTCCTTGTTTGCATAACAGATATATATTTTTCAATCTCCAGAAGACCTTTAGCCTAATACTGTTTCCTAAAACTGATTTCATCTGGTCGGTCTGGCTTTCTGCTCAGGCTGCTTGTGGATTTGACTGGGCTGTTTTTGCTCAGTATTCAGTTCCATTATGCATCTTGTAACTTTGGATCCACAAGCTAATGTGGAAGGGGAAGCTTTTGGGATTCCCTTTCTGGTTCTGTGTGTTCACCTATACCTTCCTTGGGATGTTGTGGTTGATTGCCTTTGGCACTTTGGGACCCCTGTTGGGAAAATGATTTTTTTTTTTTTTTTTGCTTCCAGGGTTATTGCTGGGGCTTGGTGCCTTCACTAGGAATCCACTACTCCTGTAGGCCATTTTTTTCCCTTTTGTTGCCCTTGTTGTTTATTGTTGTTATTATTATGTTGTTATTGCTGTCATTGTTGTTGGATAAGACAGAGAAAAATAAAGAGAGGAGGGGAAGACAGAGAGGGGGAGAGGAAGATAGACACCTGCAGACCTGCTTCACCACTTGTGAAGCAATCCCTCTGCAGGTGGGAAGCCAGGGGCTCGAACCAGGATCCTTGTACCGGTTTTTGCACATCGCACCAGGGCAAATGCATTTTTTTTTTGGTATCTCAATGTTGTCTTTATTTGCATTTCTTTAAAAAAAATTTCTTTATTGAGGAATTAATGTTTTACATTCAGCATAGCATTTCCCAGTTTTCCACATAACAATACAACCAACCCCCACTAGGTCCTCTGTCATCCTTTTTGGACCTGTATTCTCCCCACCCACCTACCCCAGAATCTTTTACTTTGGTGCAATATGCCAATTCCAGTTCAGGTTCTACTTGTGTTTTATCTTCTGATCTTGTTTTCCAGCTTCTGCCTGAGAGTGAGATCATCCCATATTCATCCTTCTGTTTCTGGCTTATTTCACTTAACATGAATTTTTCAAGGTCCATCCACAATCAGCTGAAAATGGTGAAGTCACCATTATTTATAGCTGAGTAGTATTCCATTGTGTATATATACCACAACTTGCTCAGCCACTCAACTGTTGTTGGATACCTGGGTCGCTTCCAGGTTTTGGCTATTACAAATTGTGCTGCTAAGAACATCTATATACACAGATCTTTTTGGATGGGTGTGTTGGGTTCCTTAGTATATATCCCCAGGAGAGGAATTGCAGGGTCATAGGGTAGGTCCATTTCTAGCCTTCTGAGAGTTCTCCAGACTGTTCTCCACAGAGGTTGGACCAATCTACATTCCCACCAGCAGTGCAGGAGGGTTCCTTTGACCGCACAACCTCTCCAGCATTTGCTGCTGTTATCTTTTCTGATGTATGACATTCTCATAGGAGTGAAGTGGGATCTCATTGTTGTCTTTATTTTAATTTCTCTGATAATCAAAGACTTGGAGCATTTTTTTTTTTTTTTTAGCAGGCTTCCTCTGTCCTTCCTGGACTGCAAGCAACCCACCCAAAGTAGACCTGAAGTGGTGAGGCAGCTGGGTCCTGCCTTGTTAGAGCTGAGTTCCTTGACTTCTCTGTCATCCCACTCATGGCCCCATCTGTCCTGAAGCTTCAGCCCCACTCCCTGCCTTGGGTTTCTTTTCCATTTCTGCTGCAAAGAAATGTTTACGTACGTATTATTTTTAGCCCCACTATATCTTCTGGTTTTACCTTGGAAATACTTTGCCTGTCATTGCAGTATGTTAGGGGCAATGGGAATGCACCAAGACCAAACTCCGGCTAACTATGCTTTCCTGGCCTAACTGGGTGTCTTTTAGTCCAGGGTGGGCATTTAGCTCCCAGACCCTGACTCTGAAAAATCTGTGTGTAGCTTCTCCCAGAGCAGCTGTGCCCCCTGCTGGATTATGGCAGTGTGGCTTCCAAAGAGCCACTCTGAGGCATTTATAATCCTCATTGAGTAAGTGTATCTCCTCCCCAGGGTCCTCTCAGCTGCTGGAGGATAGATTTAGTTGTCTCTTGGTCCCACCCCACTTCTCTCTCCCCCCCCCCCCCTTCCTGCTCCTAAGATTCCTGCTGCCCTTTTCTGCATGAACTATGGGCTCTCAGAGGCACTTTGTAAATCATGGCTTTGCTTTGACCGAAGTGGAGAAGGAGCCCACTTGGTTCCTGAGAAGATGCTGCCTCATCACATCTCAAAAAGGAAAAAGGCAAATGGAGCCGCTTAAAAAAATTTTTTTTTATTGGGGAATTAATGTTTTACATTCAACAGTAAGTACAATAGTTTGTACATGCATAACGTTCCCCAGTTTCCCATATAACAATACAACCCCCACTAGGTCCTCTGAATCCTTCTTGGACCTGTATTCTCCCCACCCACCCACCCCAGAGTCTTTTACTTTGGTGCGATACGCCAATTCCATTTCAGGTTCTACTTGTGTTTTCTTTTCTGATCTTGTTTTTCAACTTCGGCCTGAGAGTGAGATCATCCCATATTCATAGTTCTGTTTCTGACTTATTTCACTCAACATGGTTTTTTCAAGGTCCATCCAAGATCGACTGAAAACGGTGAAGTCACCATTTTTTACAGCTGAGTAGTATTCCATTCCATTGTGTGTATATATACCACAACTTGCTCAGCCACTCATCTGTTGTTGGACACACCTGGGTTACTTCCAGGTTTTGGCTATTACAAATTGTGCTGCCAAGAACATATGTGTACACAGATCTTTTTGGATGGATATATTGGGTTCCTTAGTATATATCCCCAGGAGAGGAATTGCAGGATCGTAGGGTAGGTCCATTTCTAGCCTTCTGAGAGTTCTCCAGACTGTTCTCCACAGAGGTTGGACCAATTTGCATTCCCACCAGGAGTGTAGGAGGGTTCCATTAACCCCACACCCTCTCCAGCATTTGCTGCTGTTAACCTTCTCTGATGTATGACATTCTCACAGGAGTGACATGGTATCTCATTGTTGTCTTTATTTGCATTTCTCTGACAATAAGAGAGCATTTTTTCATGTGTTTCTCAGCCTTTTGGATCTCTTCTTTGGTGAATATTCTGTCATGTCCTCCCCCCATTTTTGGATGGGGTTATTTGTTGTCTTTTTTTTGAGTTTGGCAAGCTCTTTATATATGTTAGTTATTAAACTCTTGTCTGATGTATGGCATGCAAAGATCTTTTCCCATTCTGCGAGGGGTCTCTTGGTTTGGGTAGTGGTTTCTTTTGCTGTGAAGAAGCTTTTTAATTTGTTGTAGTCCCATAGGTTTATACTTGATTTAGTCTTCTTTGTAATTGGATTCCTTTCATTGAAGAGGTCTTTGAAATTTATGTGGAAAAGAGTTCTGCAAATATTTTCTTCTAAGTATCTGGTAGTTTGTGGTCTAACATCCAAGTCCTTGATCCACTTGGAATTTACTTTTGTATTTGGTGAAATACAGTGGTTCAGTTTCATTCTTTTGCATGTTTCAACCTATTGTTTCCAACACCATTTGTTGAAGAGACTCTGCTTTCCCCACTTAATAGTCTGGGCCCCTTTGTCAAAGATTAGATGTCCATAGGTGTGGGTGCTCACTTCTGGGCTCTCAATTCTTTTTTTTTTAATTTAAGAAAGGATTAATTAACAAAACCATAAGGTAGGAGGGGTACAACTCCACACAATTCCCACCACCCAATCTCCATAACCCACCCCTTCCCCTGATAGCTTTCCCATTCTCTATCCCTCTGGGAGCATGGACCCAGGGTCATTGAGGGTTGCAGAAGGTAGAAGGTCTGGCTTCTGTAATTGCTTCCCCGATGAACATGGGCATGGGCTCTCAATTCTATTCCAGTGGTCAGTGTGTCTATTCATGTTCCAGTACCAAGCAGTTTTGATGACAATGGCCCTATAATACAACTTGAGATCTGGGAGTGTGATGCCTCCAGTTCTGTTCTTTTTTCTCAAGATTGTTTTGACAATTCTAGGTCTTTTCTGGTTCCAGATAAACATTTGTAGCATTTGTTCTATTCTCCTAAAAATGTGCTTGGGATCTTGATGGGGATAGCATTAAATTTTTATATGGCTCTGGGTAGTATATTCATTTTGATGATGTTAATTCTTCCAACCCATGAACATGGAATATCTTTCCACTTCTTTGTGTCTCTTTCAGTTTCCTTGAGTAGTGACTCATAATTTTAAGTATACAAGTCTTTCACTTCTTTGGTTAGGTTTATTCCTAGATATTTTATTGTTTTTGTTGCTATAGTAAAAGGAATTGATTTCTGGATTTCAATTTCTTCTAGCTTAGTGTTTGCATAGAGGAATGCCACTGACTTTTGAATGTTAATTTTGTAGCCTGACACCTTACTGTATTGCCTGATGATTTCCAAAAGCTTCTTGCTGGATTCCTTAGGTTTTTCTGTGTATACTATCATGTCATCTGCAAATAGGGAGAGTTTGACTTCTTCTCTTCCAGTCTGTATCCCTTTAATTCCTTGCTCCTGCCTGATTGCTATGGCAAGAACTTCCAACACTATGTTGAATAGTAATGGTGATAGTGGGCATCCCTGTCTAGTACCTGATCTGAGTGGAAATGCTTCCAGTTTTTCACCATTGAGTATGATGTTGGCTGTAGGTTTGCTATATATAGACTCCACTATCTTCAGGAATTTTCCATATATTCCCATTTTTTGTAGTGTTTTGATCATAAAGGGATGTTGTATTTTGTCAAAGGCTTTCTCTGCATCTATTGATATGACCATGTGGTTTTTGGTCTTGCTTTTGTTGATGTGGTGGATCACATTGATTGGTTTACGTATATTAAACCAACCTTGCATGCCTGGGATAAACCCCACTTGGTCATGATGAACAATCTTTTTAATATACTGCTGTATCCAGTTGGCTAGACTTTTGTTCAGTATTTTAGCATCTATGTTCATCAGAGAGATTGGTCTGCAATTTTCTTTTTTGGTTGTGTCCCTGTCTGCTTTTGGTATCAGGGTGATGTTGGCTTCATAGAAGCTGGCAGGGAGTATTCCAGTGTCTTCAATCTTCTGGAAGACTTTTAAAAGTAGAGGTATTAGTTCTTCTTTGAAGGTTTTGTAGAATTCATTTGTAAAACCATCTGGTCCAGGACTTTTATTTTGGGGGAGATTTTTGATAACTATTTCAATTTCATTAGCTGTGATGGGCCTGTTCATGTTACCCACTTCCTCTTTACTTAGTTTTGGAAGTTGGTAGGTATCTAGGAAATCATTCATTTCTTCCAGGTTCTCTAGCTTGGTGGCATATAGTTGTTCATAAAAGCCCCTTTTCTATTAGCTAGGAATCCTCCCAGCTAGGTAAATTACATGTTCCACAGAGAAGCAGCTCCCTCTAGTGGCCACCAATAAACATTTCAGGATGCTCGCGTCCCTTTCCTAGGTCTTTGCAAAGGGGGAGGATTTCACAGCTCAACAGGACCCATGGAGATGTGAGTGCAGAGCTGTTCCCTGAAAAGTCCTCCACATGCCTTGTGACCAAATTAAGCTGCTTTTGTAATAATGGTGAAAGCAGGGGTATGAGAGAGGGAGAGAGAGAGAACATGAGAATTTGATTTCTTTCTTCCTGTATTCCATAACCTTTTCAAGCCAAAATATGCATATGGTTATATGTGCTAATCAGTATCATCCTCCTAAACTCAGAATGGTGATTCTTCTTTTAGAGGCTTCTGTATTAATTAACTATCACAGTTTTCTTTTCTTTTCTTTTCTTTTCTTTTCTTTTCTTTTCTTTTCTTTTCTTTTCTTTTCTTTTCTTTTCTGCCTTTAGGGTTATCACTGGGCTTCAGCGCCTGCACTATGAATCCACTGCTCCTGTGGCCATTTTTTTTTTTTTTGATAGGACAGAAAGAAATTGAGAGGGGAGGGGGAAGATAGAGAGGGAAAAGAAAGATAGACACCTGAAGACCTGATTCACCGCTTGTGACGTGACCCTCCTGCAGGTGAAAGCCAGAGAGGCTCTAACCTGGATCCTTGCACAGGTCCTGGTGTACCACTGCCTGGCCCCCAGCATGGTTTTCTTTGTCCCTCTCTATTTGTTAACCAGACTCCTCTGTCACACCATTTTGGGAGGATGTAGGGGAGGACCTTTTTATTTATTTAATTTTTATTTTTTATTTATAAAAAGGGAACACTAACAAAAACCATAGGATAAGAGGGGGTACAACTCCATACAGTTCCCACCACTACAGCTCCATATCCCATCCCTCCCCTGATAGCTTTCCTATTCTTTATCCATCTGGGAGTATGGACCCAGGATTATTATGGGGTGCAGAAGGTAGAAGGTCTAGCTTCTGTAATTGCTTCCCTGCTGAACATGGGCATTGACGGGTAGATCCATACTCCCAGCCTGTTTCCCTCTTTCCCTAGTGGGGCAGAGCTCTGGGGAAGCAGGACTCCAGGACACATTGGTGGCATTGTCTGTCCAGGGAAGTCCAGATGGCATCATCTTAGCATCTGGAACCTGGTGGCTGAAAGAAGAGTTAACACATAAAGCCAAATAAATTGTTGACTAATCGTGGTCCTAAAGGCTGGAATAATTCAGATGATGAGGTGGGGAGTCTCCATTTTGTAGATAGTTAGTAGTCCTATTTTATATTCCAAAGGGCACATGACTATACTAGTTTTTTTTTTTTTTCTGAGCTTGACATCTGATATGCAGGTGGATCCAAGTTATTGTCTGGGGAGATGATGTCATAGCTGGAAAAAGGACCAGAAAGCTGGATCAGGGAAGAGAGTAGCTCCCAAATATGGGAAAGGTGTATAAATATTGTTGACCGTAACCCCCATTAATTTGATGTGATCTGGGGCCCATAGTCAGCTTAGGAGCCTATGTGACCTCTGCATCCCTGTAGATCTGAGCTCACATTCTGTGGTCATGAGTAGGAATGTTCCAAGCTGCCTCAATTTCAGGACTCATCTTCCTCAGGTGGAAGGGGAGTACCTTTAAAGGACAGGGGAGGAAGAACATCCACAGAACATGTGATCTGTGGTCAGTTGACTCGAGTTCCCTCTGCAAGGCCGCCTGCCTTCTCCCCACACTGTTCTGGCCACTCATCAGTGCCCCTGCCCTGCCCATTTGTAATTTCAGTTTACCCCACACTCAGAGTGGCCCCTTTGGCATCTCTCTACTTTCAGTCTCAGTGCAAATGACCCATTTTCTTTTTTTTTTTTTTTTGCCTCCAGGGTTATTGCTGGGGCTTGGTGTCTGCTCCTGCCAGCCATTTTCCCCCTTTTGTTGCCCTAGTTTATCATTGTTAGTATTATTATTGCTGTTGTTGTTGTTGGATAGGACAGAGAGAAATCAAAAGAGGATGGGAAGATAGGGGGAGAGAAAAATAGACACCTGCAGACTTGCTTCACTGCTTGTGGGAGCTGGGGGCTAGAACTAGGATTCTTATGCTGGTCCTTGTGCTTTGTGCCATGTGCTACCACCCCACCCCACAACTGACCTATTTTCTAGTCCTTTCTCAGTTCTGTTTTTCGAGATAACATTAACTGACACTACCACCTCCCCCCGCTTTTTTTCCTGTGTCCACCATATCAAAAGTCTCTAGTTGGCCAACGAATTGGTAATTTGGGGGTTTGCTTCCTATTATAATAGGGTGGGCAAGGAAGGTTGTGATCCAAAACAGAACTGCTAGGGTTGGATGTGGCACACCCAGTTGAGCTGACGCATCACCATACTCAAGGATCTGGGTTCAAGAACCAGGTTCAAGAACCCGGTTCCCATCTGCTGCAGGGAAGGGAAGCTTCATGAGTGGGTG